>NW_027210615.1:4410000-4750000 GCF_029030835.1 Brachyistius frenatus
GAGTGGATGTATGCTCTCACAACGACACTAGCATGGTAAATTTGAAACAGGAAGTCAGTCTGTAAACTGTGTGAGGTCATAACTTCACTGATTTCTCATTTAAATATATTTGGCTAATCTGAGGATATGAAGGCAATTTATGCAGCAAAATAAAATTTTAGAGATTTAATCAAAGGCTGGAACATACAGTACGATTAACTGCAAAAAGAAGACATTTAAATGTTACAATTAGAGTAGCTGACAAAATAACTCATTTGCAGACCCCACCTTCGGTTTTGAACATTTGTGAGGGGCATTTTCACTAATATCCGACATTTCAAAGATAAAAAAAAATGGACTGATAAAAAAAAGGAGAAAGATAAGCACCACACATTTTTTTAAAGCAGTGGTTCTCAACTGGTGGGTTGTGACCCAAATGTGGAACACAGGGTCATTTTGAATGGGTTGCGGATGTTTGGCAAAAAAGGAACAAAGTTGAGGGAAAAAAGGTTAAATTCATATTTTGAAGTCTAAATAATTTCTGATGCTGTACTTTTAGTTTGAAGATTAAACATTTCCAATGGTGCAGTGAGTGCGGTCTTATGAACACGGTTAAGGTTTGGCAAATCCGATTTTTTTTAATTCAGTTTGAGAAGAGTCTGCCTTTTAATTTCATATTTCATACAGTTAAATTGAGTTCCTTGAAACTTGATGATGATTTAAGTTTAAACGTGTTTAGATTTAAAAACGTATATTCCTGTAATCCAGGAATTCAAGATTGCTGTCTCATGTCCCTGGGTTTCTAGCCCAGTTACACTTTTTCTTCATGTTTTTAACAGTACATGAAGGCATTGTGAGTTACTGCACTATTTCTCTCTGACATAAATTTGAGTGGCTCAAACATTTCAAACATTTGGGTTGTGGCTTGAGGCTGGACCAGAACAACTGATTTAAATGCCTTTTGACCTGTTAAAAGATCTCAAGTGGTTGATGTCGCTGCTTACACTCTTCACTGTCACTTTTTCCTCCTCTCCGCTGCACTTAAGGATGGTTAGAATTCAGATTCCACTGACGTCATCGCATAGCATCATGTCATGTAGCGATGTGTCACGGACACTTTGGACACACCAAACAGACAGATGTCAAAATAAAGAGGAGCTCATGAATTGATCTGAGGTTCGGGGCTACTTTACAAACCAAAATTTCAAACAAACAAGATCCACACAAGTGACATAATTCTTGGTCAAATTTGTTCATTTAAAGTTTGCAGCTACATTGTTGATCACGTGCAATCATGTGGAATATCAAACATAATTACATTTCTGGAATTTCAAGTCAGTGTCATGAATCAACTATCATGACCACATCTGTGAAATTTGAATTGAAATGATGTGATGATGATATGCTTTGGGTTAAAAGAATTGCAATTGAAATCAAATCGATCTTTTAACTGAGAACAACATTGGCCATCGCGTGTCTCTAAACAGCGAGAAATTACCGTGGCTTGAGGTTGGTACACGGCAGGCCGTGGCACCGTGGTGGTGAGTCCATGATGAACAAGACAAATGTAGACATTGCTGACAGAGCTGATGACAAGATAGAAGGACACAAAGAGTGGTGTGTTTTGTAGCCATCCTTCAGCGGCTCCTCTTCACTGTCAGCTCCTGTCAGAGGGGATGCCTGCTCCGGGCCTTTTGTGATGGGGCGTTGACGGAGATAATATTCAGCCCGTGCTGATGGGAGAAGTGTCTTTGTAAGTGTATAAGTGCATGTTGTGTATGGGTACGTGCTTGGCGTGTGTGTCTAGAGGATGACTGGCAGGACTTCATGCCTGGTTTAAGTGCATCGAAATCTTGGCGAACGTTCAAGACAAAAATAAGGAGAACTCCCAGGGCAGGGGGCGTCGTCCTTGGCCGTCAACCAAAACCACTAAAGCATGTATCAATTCCCCTATACCGATCAATGGCCAATGCTCAGTGTACAGGAAGGTGTTGGTAAGCTGCTGTCAAATCAATGGCAGCTATGTTTCACTTAGAGCCCTTGTCCACTGACAGTACCAGCTCGGCTCAACTCTGCTTGACTTTCTTTGGTTTTCCATTGTTTGTGATGGTTCCTGGTACCTGGTACTATTCCAAGTGAGCTGAGGCGATACTAAAAGGTGAAATGAAAACACCCAGCGAGCCCAAGCTTCCACAGCGCAATGGACGCTCTCTCTCTTTAGAGGTGGTGACTTGCGTAGTTTGTGTCCTGTCCGTCCTTCACCGGAGCAGTTCGTTACACAGGTACATCAATGTTTTTGCGGCAGATGAACCTCTAGCTATCAGAGCAAGTGGTGCACACGAAGCGGACAGCCGCAATAAAAGCTGCTTCTCCGGTCACGCGCAAGTAACATGAGCCTACTCGTGCAAGTGTAGATAGCGAGCGACTTTTGAGCACACCAGGGATTATTGTTGATGAAAAAGAGAAACAAACTGCCTGGAAAAAAATACAGAGATGGTTGTATTTATAAATAAGAATGCATCAATGCTTATGAAGTAAGCTTTGAGTGGTAAGATTGATCTGAATAATATAAAATATCAATGAAACTAATCTCTGTCCACCCTCTTTCTCTCTCTTTGAATAACCTGTTCCCAGTAATCAAGCAGAGGCTGCCATGGCCTCTAAAAGAGAAGGTGGAATATGTTGCACATGTTACTTTCCAATAAATAAACATTTGTCAATTAATTAATCTTTATTATGTCTTGATTTGAATAAATAATGTACAGTGTTGTTAGGAAAAGTTGAATAAATAAATAATGCAACACGATAAATAAAAAGTTTCAAATAGACCCTGTGATCTGTGATCGGCCTCAAAAATCCTGATCAGAGCCCCCTCACAAATAATTCAATTTGCAGTGTATTATTAGACTTAATCTATCCTTGTTTATCGGTAGTAATTTTTAAGTCAACAACAACACTGTGCTGCGGGAGCTGCTGCTACCAGTCAGCAGCAACACTGTGGGCACATGTGACTCAGTGCTGCAAGCCTCACCTGGTAAACGCCAGAAATTGGAACACCAGCAGGTTTCCTTGTAGTAGGTCAGTTTCCTCCCGCCGGGGGTCAAACGGCAGCGGCTCAGTGGGATCCAGGACTTCTGCCACCTGCCCACTACAGTCCACGATGTCAGGGAAGCCAGCAGAGAAGAGGTGGGCCAGCGAGCTCCTGGAGCTCACCGAGCAGGAACTACAGGAGGGTAAAATCAGAGGAAACTTTCAGATTCGTAGGCAGACATCGATCATTCACCGAGCTGAAAAGACGACAGCGAGTGCGATCTCGAGGCTTTTTGATGAGCAGCAGGGGGTAACGTATTTCGTGCCTGCTGCACTGGCCTCACTCGGGTGATTTGTGGTTGAGGATGAGGCAGGAAAAAAATTGTTTGGGTCTGACAATGCTGTTTTATCACTTTCGAGGCAGCTTTGTTCAGCTTGGCTCCATTCCATTCTGACTCACGATGTTTATCTTTTGGGAAATAACTTCAATTTAGTCACTTCATCCTGTTCAACTGTACCTGCATTTCAATATCCGGCTGGGTTTAACAGAAATGTGTTGAAACGATGATTAGACAACATAAGGATGTCAGCGGTACCCGTCAAGCAGCGGCGCCGCGACAATGCATCCAGAGAAGGGAGAACGGGTGCCAAAGCGCTCCCTCAGGATTTTCGAGCATAATTGGCAGTTATCTCTAATCATAGTGGCCACCTGTTTTGCTGCAACTATGCTGCAACTCTGGTAACATTCATAACTTATACTTTCAATGCTGACACCCAACACTCTGGGTATGATAAACACACAGATGGCTGGCTAAAGTACAGGAAAATGAATGGGAATGTTTGGGCTTATCATGACGGTGCCGGTGCCGGTGTCCGTTCGGTAAACAGTCGAGCCCACAGTGTCCAATTTGTGAAAGAATGAAGCCCTCATCAAACTAATTAAGGTAACAGCAGTGAAGACGGCAGTCGATTGAGTTTTCCTGCGCAGCTGTGTCAATTTCATGCTTTCCTTCTCCTCCCCATTGCTCAAAGTTGAGTCTTAATTCAGCCCCAGTGGATTGATATTCAAGCCGTCATTTCTATTTCAAAAGGGGCTCGATCAGATATGCACAGCAATTTCAATGAAACTTCTTTAGACTTCATTGTTCTTCTCAAACAAGTGGGTCACTCCAGGCTGAAAACAGTCAAAAAGATGTTTTGGCTGCGAGCGAAGAGGCAGAGATGTTTCAGCCCACTGAACTGAACCGCATCGTGTCTGGATCCAAACTCAGGGATTGGGAAGCTGCTTCAGTGCCAGCTGCTTATTTACAGACTCTCTGTGCTAATACAACGCCTTGTTTCTGAGTTACCAAGCCCATTATTGGCAGAATGTACTTTCTCTGTCTGTTTCCCCATCTCTGCAGACCTGACTATTTCACAGACGTGATTGCAAATTGTGAGCTCAGTTCATTGCTTTCTGTTCCACTAAAACAAAATCAAAAGCTCTCCCTTACAGCAGGATTTAATAATGAATATTCACACAATCAGAAAATGCTGACACCATTACCCAAAGTGGGATGCAAAGGCTGCCAAAACGATTTCTTTAAATTGGCTCTGAGCTGGATGCTCCTACTTACCGGCAACAGCGTTATACTACCCAGTGCACACATGTTGCCAATTAGTGAGCCAATCGATATCCCTCTGTAGATAGTGAGACAGTGAGCTGTTGGGGTAATAAAGAACTGGGCTACAGTGTGAGATAACAGGTGAGATACAACAGGAGCATGTTGAAAGGCTGTTAAAAGTGCCTTCAGTCACTGATGTCTCCTATCAAACATGAATTAACACTCATGTCACCCTCATGTGTTGGAGCGGAGAGGTTTGCCACACCAGAAACTGCAGAGAGGTGCTAATCAGAGAAAGTACAACCAGGAGAAAGAAGAGAAAATGAGCAGCAAACTCTATATGTATTAATCCAGGAAGTAAAATGTACTAGTTTCATGTGTCTGGAGTAAAGTCTTGACGACTACTTCAATTCCACTCAAGTCTGAATTAAGCAAATTGATTTTCAAGGCTACACATCATGAGCATCTCTCACTGCTTAGTGTTTCACAAATAACAGCTGGCTGCATTATTGTAATTCATGCTCCACAGCTGATGCCTGCAACAACATCCATATCCTCCTCGCAGAGGATCAGAGGCGGCGTTGGGTTGCAGAGAGCAGAGAGGTCCCACATACTGAAATCATGACCAGTTTCATGACCAAACATGAGTCATGATGGTTCAGAAGCAAAGTGGAGAGCGTGGAAAAGAATGCCACCAAATTACATGTTTAAGGAAATTATGTTTTTTGAAAGTTGCCCTGTGTTACTGTTGGAGTCAAAGCAACAGATACATTTTTTAATTTCTTGTTTTTATTTGTTTGTTTTACTTTTCAAGGCTTTCCATGCAACTCCCACTGAATGTTAGACTTGATGGTCTGGGATTTTCCTAACTGCTTTTTAACCTGATGGTATTTGCTGATGACACAAAAAGTGCCATGGAGGCTTTGTAACAGCGTAAAATCATCTTTACTTCCTGAGCCAGATCATTGCTCACGTCTGCAGCAGACAGTAGGAGGGGCTCACCTGGGCACATTCATCCCCAGAGTAATGACAGGGGCATGGACAGGGGTGAAGGGCAGCTCCTGAAGCTGGTCTCCTTCGTCCTGAATCAAAGGCAGCACATCCCCGTCTCGCTGAAGGTCCATCTCCAGGTGGGCAATGTTGCTGACAGCTGAACAGGCCTAGAACAAAATTAGAAGATAGCAATGCAATAAATTGTTAATAATCCAATAAATTCATCCTCCATTAATTGTTTTTTCTTTTCAGAATGTGCTTTAAGTTTTTGCATCCCTCCATAAGTATAACATTTTCCTCCTCTGACCCATTTGGTTTTATTGTCTTATTTTCTTCTTCCATTTTTTACTTTCTACTAACTTTGCGAGATGATAACAGGTGAGGGATGATGGTTATCACAAGCGCAAGTGCAAGTGAGCAAACAGTCTCCATGGAAACTAGCATTTTACTGCTGTAAAAGTTTTAGGTTGCCTGAACGTTTTTCCAAAAACTGAGGACACCTCTTCAGAGATTCTGTGCAACATCCTGAAGTCCCTCAGCTAAGTTACATACTTAAGGAGAAAAACATAAAAAGTGTTTTGTACAACTGGTCCCTGATTACAGTTTTAATTAGTAGTATTGCTGCAACATGGCAATGCATCATGATTTTCGTTACTCCAGACACATGCGCTGTTGTTATTATTTTCCTTGATAAGTTACTAAAAAAGACTGCTTACCATTCTTAAGTATCACACAGAAAGAGTTATAGCAATTAGATCTAGTTACAATCTGGTTACACAGAAGTGTGGAAAGGAAACAAAAAAAAACAACTCTAAACCACAACTGGCAGCTGGATGTGTGCAAATGACATGTAAAGTTAAATTGTGTGATAGAAGTGTGGATTATAGCAACAAGTTAATAAAAGGGAAAACTTTTGGTGGATTTGTGGGAAGTTTTTCTGGAAAATTGTCTAATACCCTGACTGCTCCAGCCCCACACTTACACTCCGTGTATATTTCATACACGGGAGCCATGTGTCACAGAAGACATAAAGACCTCACGCTGGTCAAGGTTTACTTGTGAATGTCTGCATTTATTCTGAAGGCCCATCTATTACCCATTAAATATATGTGTCAATGAATATTCAATCTTCGTCACCAATACTCTCTTCTCGGTCGGCACTATTAAAGTGTCATCATTGCTTTCAACAGGATATGAGTCAGTGTCTAAAGCTGCAAGAGGTTAACGTAGATTATATTTATTTGGAATGAATAATTCTGACTGTGACAAGTGAATCTCAGAAACTATTCCATTTCTGGTAATGTGACGTGTTTGGAAAACAACAGGAAGTCTGACGCAGGAGTGTCTTCACCATATTAGTCACTCCCCGTCCAATAATTCAAATCTTTACTTTCAATATGTTGGTTTAAATCTTAAAAGTTGACATCTGTCGTCCTGGATTTGATATGACCTCTCTTCACATGTTGCTTCTACGCTTGTGTTTTAGTGTTGCTGGGTGTTTTGTGTCATGGGTTTTCTGCAGAGACCTCTACTGTACTGGTCTGACACGCCTGTTTGTTAAAAAAAACGCTCTGCAAACACACTTCAGATGAACACAAGACATCACAAAGAGAAAGTGGTTGAGTGTGCCAATGTAATTTCTGAAGCCATCGAAGACCAGAATAAAGAGAGGAATCAGCTCAGATAGTGTAACCTTTGCAACACAGAAAGCGTATGCATGTCACAATCTAACATTGGATTCACTGCAAGCAGTCAACCCCAGTGACCTGCTATCGCTCAATTTCACCAGATATCCAAATCAGACTTTCCCATACAGCAGGTGCTCTGGCACAGAGACACATCACGGTAAATGAGATTGAGAGTTTTGATGGATTGCACTGTCTTAAACTGAACATTTCATTCTATATAATTTGTTTACAAATCCCATGAACAGAATAGAACCAGCAATGTGTTAATCCATCTTTCGATATTTTTACATTTCCATTCTCAGCCTGCGGCCCAGAGCCGACTGCTTCCTACCAAACGTACAAATCTATTCAAGTGGTTCATACATATGTAGTTTAATTTCTAAAAATAAAATACTCAGTAATATCCTATGACAGCTGGGCTACGTAGGTTTTAGCAAATGTTACTCACAGGAGTAAACAGTGTGTATATTGGGGATTATGATGTGGTATTGATTTGAAATGCTAACGGTCACTGTAATGAGGAGACATCAGGTCACTCTGTTCATTGCTGGAGCTTATTGACGTGTTTTTGATAGTTCATGACATCAATGACCAACATAGATTTGTATGGCCAAGAGGAATTAGCGACATTAGGCTTTGGATACACACACAATACTTGTTAGTGGGATCAGTTCATTGTCAGTTTCAGTCATTATATGAGATTTGAAAATAACAACATATCCTCAGCTTTCTTCTTTAAAGAGTGCTTCCCCTTTTAGAACTTAATTTTACAAATATAATAATTCAAAATAATAAGCAGAAAGTTTCCTAGAAAATAACATGTAATTTAGTACTAATTGTAAGGCAAATAAAGGCAGTGTCAAATTGCTATCAAGCTCAATAGCTAGTGTAAACTCGACAATGTTACAGTCAGTGCAAAGATGTTGACATACTGTTTCTATCAATACAGAAATACTGAATGAATATTTGCTTTGGTCTGAAAGAAGATTCGCTTTTAAGTATATTAACTTTTTCTAACAATTAGTACCAAATTACATGATTTTTTTTGCCGTAAACTGGAAAGGACACACAAAGCAAAGTGTTAACTTCCTTTTTGGAGGTGTGAAGATGATGAATTGTGTGTAAAATTGGCATTCACTTTGGGTAAAAACCAAACAAGACTGAACTAACGAGTGACAACGACTTACTGTTTATTCTTTGACTTTGAGAGGGAGTTTTGCATTTTAATCTGTAATTCAGTTCACACCATTCTTCTATTTAACACTACTTCACAATATTAGTTATTTATGAGGAGAAATGGCATCGTTAATGCCTACGGATCAATTCAACATTTCGGAAAAGAATTGTGGCAAACATTAATCCCCTCTTCATTGTCACTGGCAGCCACACAGCTGGAAGGGTATTAGCACAGATAATTAGCTAAGAAGTGCTAATGGTGTCATTTTCCAGTCAAGTGTGTGTTTTTATTTTCTGGTCTTTGATACATGTTCGTGGTTCAATTGGCCTATCACAGGACATGCGTGGCTCCACATTATTGGTCTCTCCTATCAAACACGCTGGTCGTAACCTCGACCAAAGTCATGCCACTACATATATACAACATACACATGCATGTTCCTCCTCTGATCAAACAGCCCGCAATATAATAACCGAAAAGGATGCGACGGCATGATGGAGAATCCTTCGCACGTTTAAAAGCTTCAAAGTAATGGATTTTTACTGTATAAGAACCTGCTGCCATCAAGCCTACGCAGTGTGATGACATGTGAGGGACTGCTTTTTATGGGTAGGTGTGTTCAGGTTGTAAGTTTACAAGGACAAATGGAGGTTTAAACAATACATTCTAAAAGCTGATTTAATGATTCAATATACGCAGAAAGAATGTCACAGAAACTCACGCACTGTGTCGAACTGAAAACTCGTGGCAGCCAGTGGGCTGAAGATAAGATGCGTCATACTTATCCATGACTATAATGTTGACAGCGTTTTTACAGGCCACTATATGAAATCGAACAAAGCATTCTACGGTAGGAAACAAACAACTTCAATCAAGTAGCTCACTGAGTCCCCTGCACTTACAAAAACATGTTTG
The DNA here is from genome assembly GCF_029030835.1 of Brachyistius frenatus. Classification (NCBI taxonomy): domain Eukaryota; kingdom Metazoa; phylum Chordata; class Actinopteri; family Embiotocidae; genus Brachyistius; species Brachyistius frenatus. Next base: position 4,419,387 of record NW_027210615.1, read on the forward strand.
CAATGCTGTCAGGATGTGACCCTTAAAGAGGGTTTAAATAAACTCTGAAAGAAGAAATAACCCACGAATTTATGAAGTAAAAAAACACACCCACTGTCAGTTCAGTACACTGTGGGTACATCCTCACTAGGTCTTCTATGCCTGGTGTCTTCTGGTGGATAAAGTCAACAAAGCTTAGATAAATATGATATTAATGGTCAGATTGTTTTATGGCTTCTTTATGCTTGTACTTCTGTTATTCTGTTTTAGCATTCATTTCCACTTGTGCTAGCTGTAATCCTGTTTTAACGATGAAGTAACGATGAATTAATGTTGGTTCAAAGTTTTAGATTTAAAACTAATCCAACTCAGTTGAAGGCCAACCTATATTAGATGTGCCAAATTGACCTAAATGTTGTGGACATGTGTACAGGTATGTTTCAAATTACAGTGACATCACTAAATTAATGTGAAGGGAGAACATTGCTTGGAACTTAATCACAATAACTCAAATACAGGGTGTTCTCAACTTATGACTACCAGCGTAGTTATAGATATGAAATAGATAAGTTTCTCTGACATTTTTTTCCACAGCACGACAGTCTTTCAACGTCAAATTGAATTGAGCCTGTTTTTAGCCATATTGTGTTTCTGATTATATTGTTATCTCCAGTAAGCCTGATCCACAGTTCCTGGATTATTCCTGCAATATGATTCATGGTTTAAGCTGTATGGATTTTGTGCAGGAAATATTGGAGAAACCCATTAAAGCTATGGCTGACTAGTTAGAATATGAGCAAAATCCTTCTTAGCTGTGCTGAGGCGTAAAAGAAGGTAGATCAGCCAGGGCAGCTCTGAGTGAGAACCCACAACCAGTGGGAGAACAAAAGAAATGCAGAAACACAAAATACATTTAATAGTGTGTTTCTTGGTAAATGACTTTCACTCGTAGATCAGGCGCTATCACCAATATGCATACTTCCTCATGTAACAATGAGACCAACTCATAATAGCCTGCTTAATAACTGATGGTGTTATAGTTTGTTTATGCAGTAAACTCAGAGATGGTGAAGATCTCAGTATAAACCATGTTTATGGCAACACTTAAAGTCTGCATTTGATAACAGTGAGTTCACAGAGGCTATGATAGAAGTCTACAAGATTCAGATTGCTTATACTATATTATGACTCCACTAATAACGTATTTCCAGAAAAGCTACTTTGCGACAAGATTTTAAATGAAAAAAGGCAACAGAGCGATCCTGCACGTCCTACGTTATGAGAAAACAGTCTACGGCACCGTCACAAGTTTCAGCATATGACAGAACTGAACTGAGTCTCTATATTTAAACACCAGCTATATGTTGCAAGTTTTCTACATCAAAGAGACAACGTACATATCAAACAAGAATGTGCAAAACGATTCTGATAAGCAGAAAAAGATCCGGGGTTAATCCCAGGATTACAGTCTTTGAATTTCCTCGCCATTCTGAGAGATTTCACCACTGTTTCTAATGTGCAGCGCGCTCATTCCCAAATATATGCATCTTTGTGGGTGAACATGGTCTAATTTTGCAAAGACAAGGCTGCTTTCAAAGGCAAAATGACTCTGCCAGCCGATTTCTCAGCAGCAAACACCTACAGCTGTGAGCAACAGGTTACTGCTGCCTCATTTCAGGAAATTATTCAGCAGGGTTATTAAAATCAGCACAGTATAGCTGACTTCCCCGTTTCTGCTGCTGTGTATCCCCTGGCTGCAATGACTTTGTGCAGATGCATAAAGCTTGTTAGCAATTAGAGCCAGTCAGATATTTTTGCAGATGTAATTTCCATTATAATTTCTGTTCTACTTCACTGGGATGTATGTATATTAACTCCAACAGAGCGAGGAAAAACATCGTTTGCGTTTTTGTTTTACATTTTCGTTTTGGTGGTTCAAAGCAAATCTGCTAAATTATTTAAAAAAAAAACGTATCTCTGAAATTCACTTCTGTTGTGACCGCCATAACGGCCAGATACCGTATTTTAAAATAACGATTGATAATTCAGAAATGCTGTAGCTGATTATCAAATGTATTAATAAAAGTAGTCCAGGACAGATTAAACCTATTATTTTTTCCAGAAGGTAAAATATGAGTTCATGCAGAATGCTGGATGCCTCAAAAAAAAATGAAGGAACCTCTGTTGAAGAATTGAAAGTCAAGTGAAAGAATAATGTTTCTTTTTATTATGAAGATGAAAAGGACCAGATTCAGCACCTCCAGCTGCTCCAACGACAAAGAGTGTGCCGGGCTGGAGTTCAGTGATGGGTTGTGTGTGCGTGTGTGTGTGTGTGTGTGTGTGTGTGTGTGTGTGTGTGTGTGTGTGTGTGTGTGTGTGTGTGTGTGTGTGTGTGTGTGTGTGTGTGTGAGCGACCGGGGGTGGAAATCTTACGACATGTGACAGCTGGTGGGCCGATGCCAATGGGGAAGGATGGAGCAGAGAAGGAAATGACTGTTGCCACGGTAACGCCGAACTGGAGTGGCTGATGGTCGGGTAGCGTGAAGTAGCTGCCAGCTGAGACAACGAGAGCTGCGTAGAAACAATGCAAATGATTCGCCGTTATTATTATGATTATGAACAACAGGGCTCAGGAATATACTTTACGCCAGAGAGACACATGTGCTGTCTCAGATGACAGCCGCGGCCCATTACACTGCTTTGGCACTTATAACCCCCCCCCTCACTCCACCTGCTTCCCCACCCACAAGCTTTTAACATTGTCATCCCCAAGCAGGTCGAATCCAAAACTGTTTGTCTGCTCCGTTCTGCCTCCGAAGACTTGTGACTGGAGACAAAAGGAAACGTACCAAACGATATGAGAGGTTTTGTTGTTCTTTACGGCTGTTTTAAGGATTACACAGACAAATCGGTCACTACCGATGAGGGACTTTTGCTCCAAAACAGCTGAGCAGTATAAGGCCCCACGCTCACGCTCGACAGCAAAAGGGTTCGCTCGAAACTGAGGTTGAATGCTACAACCACTGGATGTACAATGCAGAACACACAGGACTGATCAGGGAGGAATGTACTGTAAGTACTCGCATATTAAATTCATCCTTTTATTTAAACTGCGGAGAGAACAGATGTATCTGAAAAAAGTTTTGTTCTCAAATTTGTAGGCATATTTTTCATATTTCTTATATTGAAGAGACTGGAACAGATATGAGTGTGTCTGTAAGAAAATAAAAACGAAGAGCGAGTTGTGAGTGCAACATGATTCTGTTACTGTACAGTGATTGAAGTAGCGCTGCAGAAATGCACATTATGCTGAAGTCACAATACCGGCTCCAAATGTGTAATGTGTCTTGCCTAATGACTGGAATCTTGTAATAATTATGAAATATATTTTGTCGGTGAATTGCTGTCATCTTTGCAGTTTTCCATCATTTATCTTGTTTCGATTAGCAGTGGCAGCAGGGGAGGGTGGAGGAGGAGCTCAGATGCTCTTTCTCTGGCCACCTGCAGCTGATCCTGGGCGATCCTCAGGCATTCCCCGTGCTCCACTGGACATATTATACCTCTGGCGTGACTGAATCCGCCCGGAGGTTTCCTGCAAGATGGATATCCACAGGGAGGCATCCAGGAGGGGCCCCAACCACATCTATTGCCTCTCAAAGCTCTGAGCAGAGTCCTCTACTTTGTCCCTACATGGATGAGCAGAAGTTATTTTGGCCCTATGGTCACAGGAAATGATCTGAGTGGCTCTCTAAACCTTCCCTGTTCCCCATTATTAGAGACTTTTTAGATACTTTATATTCAAAGTTGCAGGAATTCACCCCACATGGATAAAGTGGGTTGATACTTTGGATTGTAAAGGCTGCAATACTTTGGTTAAGTATTGTTTTGTCCAGGGCAAAACACAAAAAATGTGTTGCTTCCAATTGAGGAATGTCTGTTTGCAATGGAGATATAAGGCAGTCTTTTCTGTTGCAGCACAATTCATAATTTAGGTCTACCTTGATTACCAAAACCAAAATAGAGACACTGTTTTCTTAAAACCAGGAGGACTAGCATGATTAATACTGTTGCATATGAGATCAATCAGCAACAGATCAATAGTTTAATTATTCTAAATTAGGGCTAAACATTTATTATTGATAACAGAGAAAGAAAGCTCCCATATTTAAAGCTACCAAGTGTCACTGTACGGCTTGTGTTCCCAGTATTTCTCAACAATTTAATGGTTCTTTGAGTCTGTTTGCGACCCTTACCGACTCTGCTTTGGTCCAAACAAATGGCTCTCCAGGTGACCATAAAGATTCTGCATTGAACCGTATTGAGCAATAAAAGAGGAGATGCTCACTTACCCATTGACCTGTTGGACACACAGTTTCTCACTGATTTTGGTACGCTGGTGAGGACAAGGCTCTATAAGGTTCAAGGATTTACGGCCCACTCAAACCAATGGGGCTTCAAACAGACCAAAACAGACATTGCAATTCCCTCCAAACCTTCTCTTCAATATGAGCAGAAAAGGTAGCTCTGATGTGCTTCTGTGACACACGCGTAGTTCACAACGGACCACTGACGGCAAACTGCAGAGCATTCGCAAATATGGACATTTTAGCACTGATTAAAGGACCTGATTAAAGGTAAGGTAATTTAAAACATTTTGCTTAATGGCATGGATGGACGCACTGTTTACAGCGGTATCCACAACGACAAGTGTCAAACTGTTCCTAGCGATGTAAGTAAATGGACGCAGGTAACAGCTACATGATGTAGCTTTAAGAAAACAACATCTTACTCATTCGCCATGAGCTTATTCCAAATACCCATTCAAGATACATGATGTTTACACTGAGTGAAATATCTAAACTGACAGCTCTGACCTCTGCACCATTTCATCAAATGGAAATATTACAGATACCCCCGTGAGTACCTCGATACACATTTGACCAAAATTCCTCCTGACATTTCTGGTCTCCTTGGAAACATTAGGATGTCCACGAGAATGGGAAAATCAAGGCATGCCGGTCCGAACCATGTTTGGCTATAGAGCATGACTTTGTAATGACTGACCCCATAAGCAAGTCAGTAAGGCTGGTAGGATTAAGCTAATCCTAACCGTTGTATTAAAAGTAGCTACTTATAAATAAGGAGAACATGCAGAGAGTTGACAGACACTATAAGATATTGCAGCACAGTAAAAATGTTTTCCATTCATTCGTCTGAAAAGTGGCCTAGTTAAAGCTTACTCTTATTTGTAACTTGTTGCTGAGTAATACTACTATTGCTCAGCAAAAAGGTCTTCGTCTCAGTCCCCACTGGGTTTAACAGGAGTCTGCACATTCTCTGTGTTTCTGAACGCTTTCCTCCGGGTGCTCTTTTCTTTTTTGCAAGTTTGTTTACAGTCGATTCTCTTTACACCATATCGAAGCAAATGCAAACCTAACATCCAAAGTTTAGACAAATTCTGTTGTGAAGATGCCTTGGGAAACATGGTGTTTGTCGCCATGGTTACCTCTAACCACAGTCAAAAAAAGAGTCTACAAAACAAGACATGGTTCTGCGTTTTTTGACAGCGGGTAAAAAAAATAAATAAATAAATAAGCTGAACCTGAACTTGTAATTTATATTGAAAAGTGACAGCAGGTCAGTGACAGGCCACACACCTCAAACGTCTTACTCAAACTTTACTGTGGCCTGTTGTGCGAGTGCAGCATGAAATCAAATGCAATCGACTGCTCATGGCGTGGTGTGAAAGGGCAGATTTGTTCATTGAAACAGCATCTGTTTGTTTGACTCTAAACACATGCCCCAGTTGCTCTTCTGTGTGTTAGTAGCTACTCGAGGAGTGACTGCTGCCACTTAGACGAGTAGTTCCGACCCAGAGATCTGATTGGTCAACGGCACATTCGGAACGTGCTAAAAAAAAAAAATCTGCATAACAGCACACCATGCTCATCACTAGAAATATCACTCCCCCTTCTCAATGGGAATATATTGGAATTGGATTTCATATAATATATTGTATATAATGTAATGCGATGTTGTTTTTAATTGCTAAATGTGATCCATTTCGCGAAATCTGTAACAGCAGCATGATGTAGCTTTAAGAAAAAAACATCTTACTCATTCGCCATGAGCTTGTTCCAAGTCCCCACGGAGGATACATGATGTTTACACTGAGTGAAATATCTAAACTGACAGCTCTGATCTCTGCACCATTTCATCAAATGGTCCATATTTGTCGCTCCGAGCACCCGTACCGTAACACCACAGATAGTCACGCACCTAAAATCCTGGCTGCGGTCAGCTTGACTGGTTCGGTTTTAACACGACATGGTGCCAATTACTTAAAAATACATGAGTCCATCGATATATATTTTTTAGCGGATACCTTACTTACAACAAGACTGAGCTAGCGAAGCAGTTTAGTGTTTCTATGTGTTGTATTTATTCAGTTTGAAAAAGGATCTCTAGAAAGCGTTAAAGCGGACTAGAAATCATCTCTGTTGCTAGGGTCGTTACTAAGGGACAGCCTACTTCCCAGGGTGGTAAATATTGCATACATTACATGAGCGTCTACTCACACGACTGATTTTTTTTTTCCAGTTCTTAGTAATTCCCCATGTATCGCCATGGAAATGGAGATTACGCTAACCAAAAGTTTTACATTTTTAATTGCCCCACAGTATGAATACATTTAGATTACATATTTTATTTAGATGGCAACTTATTGTATAATCAGAATATTACACTCGAGGGTGTGTTCCTGACCGAATCACTGTCGTGCCAATAATGACGTTAAAGCACACCCTCTCATAATATTGCTTAAGTGAATTCTGGTGCTGATGTATTAAGGAACACTTACTATTAATGGTGTCACCAAATTAACCAAGACTAATATCTGTCATTTATCAAAAAAGCAAATATTAGACAATACCAGTTCTGAAATGCAGTATAGCAGTGTTACATTTGAAATTCACTGTCACTGTAATAGAGAAGAAGAAAAACTTTAAACCAATGTGGTTTGACTTACTTACATATAGTGTCAGAGTGGATCTTCATTAGAGTCTGTTGGCCACTCCACAGTTTGTTCGCTTACAAATACTATTCTAGGTGTACGTGGAACCCTGAAATGAGCCGTTTTGGCTGTACGGATCGGTCAAAACGTCCTCGTAACTGAAAATGTTCCAAAATGTTACGACCAGTGAATTGTCACCAGTCAGCCCCCTTGCAAGTATTGCCAGGATAAATCACATTTTACCCACACATGCCTGTGATGTCACATGGAGTCACCACGTCCTGCACAGAGAGGGTGTGAAAGACACCAGATATAGACGCTGCATGAGAGGATGTCACACACACACACAGACACACCAAGAGAATACGTGGAGCAAGGCAATTAGTAGTGGCATGGCTGTGGTTGCCAATGTTCTGAACTCAGCCTGTTTGCCCTGACAGCAGAGCAGATCATCTGTTCCCATTCTGGTATATTGGGACCTCTGTGTGTGTGTTGTGTGTGTGTGTGTGTGTGTGTGTGTGTGTGTGTGTGTGTGTGTGTGTGTGTGTGTGTGTGTGTGTGTGTGTGTGTGTGTGTGTGTGTGTGTGTGTGTTATATAAGTATATATTGATGACCAGAGATTTGAGCCCAAAACTAATTCTGAGCAGTGCTCAGTCTGGATATCAACAGTTCAGGGTTCACAGGCATTGATTTGTTGGAGAAGAAGAACAACTTCCTTGTTTATGACTGTTTTGATGCTGTAATAGGTGCATAAAATGAACAGAGAAATACAATGAAATTGATAATCACAATTATTTATATGCAAACAAATCCTAAACTAAAATTTTATAGTTGAAACAGCCGTAGTTTTAAGTATTTTTTCATTTCTTGTACTCTCGAAATGTTTCTGCCATTAAGGCTTTAAAATTCAATTAAATGTGATTTTAATCATTTCATTGAATCATTTTGATTGATAAGATAATAGATTAAAAATAATGCTCATTGTCTCCATATTTGGCTAAAAAAATGCCATTGTCTCATCTTTTATTTTGAAAGTATAAAGAAGGTCTGACAGGTTGGCCCTTCATGTCAAGCTGAAATTGAACATGTGACTCTTTCTATAGTTGAGTTTACCCTGAGGGGATTCAGACAGCCAGAAGTGAGCACATGCACCTTTGATCATCATGACCGTGTGACTCCTTACTGCTACACAATTCTGACTGAATGCAAAATGATCCGTTGTGCTGCTGAATATGTCCTCCGTCACACACAAATCTAATTCTGCTCTTACAAACCCGGGTGTCTGGACTGGTTTAGCGAGTACAGGATAGACGACCCAAATGCAGATCGGGCAGGAAACGGGTACAGGTAGCGCTCGACCACGATGGGAAGGAGTTAGTAACAACTCGAGCGGAGTAAGCAGTGATGGGACCACTGGAGGAATGGGAACCCGTGTGTAAGCGGGCGGAGAAGGTCAGGTGACAGGTAAAGACCAGAAAAAAGTGCTTACTGCGGGACAGATAAGAAAGACCGAGGGCATCTGGTGGACAGGAGGGGAAAATCATTGACTGCAACGGCTCAGAGAGATGAAGACAGCAGAGGAATAACAGGTAGAAACTTTAACACGGTGGCGATGGACTCTCAAATGGTGATTTACAGTCGTAGTCACACCATCTGAGTCTGAGGACTTAATTGGGTGTACATAAACTACAGTATATATGCTAGTCCCACATCGTTCCTGTCTGTGTGAGGTGTTTTAATGACAAAGAGCTTCATTTGCCTGTTTCCTGATCGTAAGAGAAACCTTACCATCTGTCTCAGTTAAAAATTGGAAGACAGGTGTGGTTTAAAAGGAAGCCGGATTAAAAAAGGAAATCCAATGAAAAGGACGGAGAGATTACCGGAATTAAATATTCCAAACAAAAGGTGGAAAAAACTAAAGTGGAAAATATCAGAGATGCATGAAAAAAGCGTAGTATCAAGTCATAGTGTGAACAATGGGGGGTTGGAAGTGAAGTACGTATGAGTGATAATTGTGTGTGAGAGTGTGAGGAGACAAAGTAAAAAGTAAGGACATGCAGTGAAATGCCACAAGACACAAAAGAAGAACAGTGATTTTTTTTTTCTGTCCAGTACTGAGATTAGTATTCACATTGTGATGATTTTCTAAATTACAGATCTGTATTTGTGGTCTAGATGGAATTAAATAAGATATGCTCCAAGTAATTCACACATTAACTTCTAAACTCTTTTGACACCATCTTTGTCCAAACTTTAACAGTACAGACACCGAAATGGGGCGAGCACGTTGCCTTTTTTTTAGACCTTTTTTAGGTCTTTACAGCTGAGTGAATTTGCTGTTGACAGTTTTCATAATAACCACTGAAATCAACTTTCAACAGCTTATTAAGATACTGTTAATTATGCAAAAACTATCATTCGTTTAGTCTTTGGCCTTAAACAAGCAACACTATTTAGTACTCTAGATTCACTTCCCTAGGAGACTAACCTTGTCTGGAAAGCAATGAAATACAGAATTTTCATACTATTAAGGTATTTTATTGAAATAGACTGAACTTTGATTTGTAAAATAGAATAACAAAAATGCTCTCTTCCTGGCTATTATTCTTGAGAGTTCCACTCAAGGACACCAAAATAAGACATTTTCAAATTTGAAATTCCACACGCTGTGCCTTTATTATTGATTGGCCTTAAAAAGTACTTCACTGATGCTTTCAACAAAAACTGAACATAATAAACCTCACTTAGACAGGATGTATTGGTGTTGACAAGTACAAATGTAATCCCACCCTGACATGTAAAATCAATAACTACAGTTATTTCTACTTCCGCACATTCAGAGGCTCTGGGCAGAAAAGTCATGATGCTTCTGTAATACTGCAAATTAATGAAATATTTTGCTCTTTACTTCTTCATCGTAAGTGTTCCAAATGATTTGGCAGCTTTCAAATGCACTTCTTTATTTTCTATTCAGACCTCCCAGAGCCAGACCATAAGCCCCCCCCCCTTTTCCTCCTCCCACACACACTAAAATAACAATACAAAAGCTTTAAGTTTGATGTCATTTACAGCTCATGTGCCGTGACATCACAAATATCTGAGAAATAGAGTCGATCAATTCGAAAAACCCAAGTGAATGTTGAATTGAAAGCACTTTTCCTCCTGTAATCACTGTAGTAGTATTAAGTGGTTCAGCTTTAACCTCTGAGGTCAAATGATTGTTTAATAGCAGCAGTAACAGACATCCATTGTGGTTTCTGAGAAAGAAATTGCTTCGTTCGACTTAAAAATGGATCTGAACAGTTCAAATCTATATAACTTGTGATTGACTTCAAAACCTGTTATAGAGGTTCAGCTACATAATTATAACTACATTCTACCGCTTTCCACACACAGTAAAGGTTGGAATGCAAAAATGGAGTCATACAATAAACATAGCTCAGAAATTAATCCTTCATATTTCTTCCGTTTGCTACAAGGCTGTGTCACCAACTTTTACCTGTGAAGGAAAGCTGCAAAAATTAGGTCTGACTGAGCCGGTGCCAGCTGCCAAACAAGCCCTCTGCCAGCAACAAACTGAAACATTGCCTCACCTTCGGCCCACGGACTACAAGACCATCTGGGTCGAGAGAACACGAGCGCGACCTTGAAACATGACCGCGAGAGAAATCCTCATCAAGAGAGGCAAATAAACTCAGCTGCTCCTTCAAATGTGGGCTATAAATACCACCGGATCTTTAGCATTCTGCACCGCGGCAAAGCAAGAGTGTCAAGGATCAATAATTTATGCAAGCAAGAGAAAGTTGTCAGATCCAACAATGCCTACATTACAGACAGAGCTGGAGCGGACAGCTTGTTTGCAGAGGCATCTCGGAGAAAAATGCCATTGATTAATCAGCACTTGACAGCGATGTTGAAGAGGACATTTTTTTTTTTTTGTTGAACGAGGAACATCACTGTTGGACTGAACAAGTGTATTTTTTAATCAAGATGTTTGAAAAGGGTGGGAGAAAAGAGACGGGGAGAGACCGAGAGACTGCGTTTGTGAATTTCGCAGCAGCTCGAGTCGTGATGAATTGGAGGGTGACTGCCAACAGCAGTGGCATGGCTTCACACACTGTTTTCTGCTTCATTTCTTTTTGTAGAATCCTGGATGACCATCAGATGCATATCTATGCTCTGCACATTGAGCAGCCAGGGCACTAATGAATGCTGCTTTACACCATCATTTACTCAGGAATATGAGCACATAGCAAAACGAGCAGTGCATTTACTGCAAACTTAAAGCAGCATTAATTGATGTTGTTGGCCGCTTGGGAGCGACAGGGCAAACTGAAAACACAACATTTGACAAGTTAACACCTTTGACACGACAAGCGTTTTAGAGAGCAATTGCCTCACATGCAGAACTCGGCCACATTAGCATATTTATATGTGTCCCTTTAGCCACTGGATATTTGACATTCTTCACCAGCTAGTTAGTAACTTAGTCATGTGTTTTGTTCCCTGTGTGTTGCAGAGGTACAGTCTGAGGCAGAAGCTTGTCCACCCCAAGGACAGAACACCCGGCTAAAAGCAGAGCAATGTAGTGTACGCAGTACAGACTTGTATATTGAGAATACAAAACAACCACTTAACAAGCACACAGCACAGCACAGGAGAGCCAACTCCTCAGGACAGGACTCAGCTGTGAATCTTCATCTGAAGGGCAAAGGGCACGCATTTAAGGATGGAAAGTACATTTTAGACAGGGAAGATCAACGGTTTAAAAGAGGAGTTAAAGAAACCATCTATGTTAAACTGGCGTGAGGTAAGGAGGAGGTTTGATACACCCCTTATCAGCCATTTACAATGCAGTCCTCAGATCTCTGCCCAGGAAGATACACAACCTTTCACACCAGGAACCTGACAACTCAAATGATGGCAGGATGGTTCAACAAACCAAAACCCATTCATAACATGACTATTGTTGACCCCAACAACTCACATGACGGTCAACAACCTAAAACCCATTCATATCAAGTCTGCTGTTGACCCTAACGACTCACCAGGTGGGTACCACGTGACCTTACTGCTTGTCAAGGTGTTAACGATCCAACAAGAGGTCAAAACCTGAAATATACTTCCTTGTCAGTTAAGACTTCAAAAAGCAGAGGTGAAATCTCTTCAAGAAACTAAAACTAATCCAGTTTTCTTTGGATAGCCCACGATGACTGAGAATCTTCAGGGAGGTGTTTGCAAAGCATCGAAGGGTGGGCCAACAGGGGCTGAAACAAACTCAAATTACACTGTATTTAAAGGACAAAACAATATTAGTCTAAAATATATATAGTGCAATTTAAAACTCAGTAAAAGTGGCAGTATAAAGAGCTCTCGACCCATTTCATGCAACCTTAATCAGGCGTACTAGACCAATTCAAAGTCAGTTAAGCCATCAGCACCTGTCAGAGTCACAACACAGATTACAGAGCCTGAAGTTGTCACGAACTTCTACCGAACACATTGTGTGCCACAGTGCTTTGGAGCAATTTACTGAGCCAATGTCAAAAAGAACAACCACGACCTAAAGCTACATGAACGTGGACGGACATCAGTTCTAAAACGTTGCTAAAACACCTGTTTTGACAAATAATGCAATTTTATGAGGAAAACATATTAGTTTGCGTTATGACTAAGGCCAGAGGTCTTTTGCTTAATGAGGTTGCCTAATGATGATGTCTGAATTCAGTGTGCTATTATGCTTTAATTGCCACTTGTGGCCACAGTGGTAACAATTTATTTATGTATTGTCAAATTTTTCATCAGCACTTTCTTAAATTGCAAACATTTTTCTGTCCTATGATGTGTGTGTTCCCACTCTGGGGCAAAGTCCTTTTGGGAACATGCGGTTGAACTTTAACACTTACACATGGCCAAGATGATACAACCATCTTCTAATTTACAGTGGACACAAGAAGAAATATTAAGGAATGGAATGGAACATTGGAACGACATTTTTTTTTTTTTTTAAATTCTGCCTGTTTGGTAGACGAGATGTTTCTGGAATTAAGAGTTGATAAGAGACTCTTAAGAGAGATACAGTTGAAACCAGAAGTTTACATACACTGTGCAAAAAGACACATAACACTTTTTTTCTCACTGTCTGAAGTTAAATCAGACTAAACCTCTCCTGTTTCAGGTCTGTTAGGATTACCAACATTATTTAACTTTTGCTAAATGTCACAATAATGAGAAAGAGAATATTTTAGAGAATTTTTCATTACTTTCTTCAGGGTCAAAAGTTTACATACAGTTCCTTAGTATTTAGTAGCATTGCCTTTGAACTGCATGACTTGGGTCAAACATTTTGGGTATCCTTCCACAAGCTTCTTACAGTACTCTGCTGGAATTCTGGCCCATTCCTCCTGACAGAACTGGTGTAACTGAGTCAGGTTTGTTGGCCGCCTCGCTTGCACACGCCTTTTCAGATCTGCCCACAAATTTTCGATGGGATTCAGGTCAGGGCTTTGTGATGGCCACTCCAAGACATTGACTTTGTTGTCCTCAAGCCACTTTTTAACTATTTTGGCAGTCTGCTTCGGGTCATTGTCCATTTGGAAGACCCATTTGCGCCCAAGTTTTAGCTTCCTGGCTGATGTCCTGAGATGTTGCCTTAATATTTCCAGGTAATGTTCTTTCTTCATGATGCCGTCTATTTTATGAAGAGCTCCAGTTCCTGCTGCAGCAAAACAGCCCCACAACATGATGCTGCCACCTCCATGCTTCACAGTTGGGATGGTGTTTTTAGGTCTACAAGCTTCCCCCTTTTTCCTCCAAATGTAACGGTGGTCATTATGGCCAAACAGCTCCACTTTAGTTTCATCAGACCACAGGACATGTCTCCAGAAGTTAAGGTCTTTGTCTTGGTGTCTTTTTGCAAACTGTAATCTGGCTTTTTTTTATGTTTCTTTAGGAGTAATGGCTTCCTTCTTGCTGAGTAGCCTTTCAGCCCATGCCGGTGCAGGAGTCATTTTACTGTGGATAATGACACTTTCTTACCAGCTTCAGCCATCATCTTCACAAGGTCTTTAGCTTTTGTTCTGGGGTTGATTTGCACATGTCGGACCAAAACACGTTCATCTCTGGGACACAGAGCCCGTCTCCTTCCTGAGTGGTGTGATGGCTGGACATTCCCATGTTTATACTTGCGTATAATTGTTTGCACAGATGAACGTGGCACCTTCAAGCATCTGGAAATTGCACCCAAGGACGAACCAGACTTGTGGAGCTCCACGATTCTCTCCCTGATTTCTTGGCTGATTTCTTTTGACTTTCCCATGATTTCAAACAAGGAAGCAGAGTGTTTGAGGTGTGGCCTTAAAATACATCCCCAGGTGTGCCTTCAATTAACTCACATGTTGTCAGTTAACCTATCAGGAGCTTCAAAAGCCATGACATCATCATCTGGGCTTGCCCACGTTGTTTAAAGACATAGTACTTTTGGTGTATGTAAACTTTTGACCTCAAATAAAGTAATATAAAATTCTCTAAGAAATTATCTTTCTCATTATTGTGACATTTAGCAAAAGTTAAATAATGTTGGTAATCCTAACGGCCCTGAAACAGGAGAGGTTTAGTCTGATTTAACTTCAGACAGTGAGAAAAAAAGTGTTATGTGTCTTTTTGCACAGTGTATGTAAACTTCTGGTTTCAACTGTATATAGAGGAGTACATCCAGGTAAGCACCACCTTCTTTCACTGCCATCCCCTCAGAGCTGCCCAGCGTGACACCACAGTTGTCTCTTCTCAGCCACAGGGAGCTGCCCACTTGTAGGCTTCCACCGCCCTCGCTGCTTAATCAAAATGAGGGTCGATTTGTGGAGTTCATGGGTGCAGCGCTCCCACGGCTCGCAGCCCCTGCTGGTTCAATTTAAAATGAGTCGACAATACCGACTCATTTTGGCCCAGAGAGCTAACAGTGAAACAGAGCTGATCTCTCTTCTCCTCCTCCGCTCTGTGGTTCTATGTTACTGTGTGTGTGTGTGTGTGTGTGTGTGTGTGTGTGTGTGTGTGTGTGTGTGTGTGTGTGTGTGTGTGTGTGTGTGTGTGTGTGTGTGTGTGTGTGTGTGTGTGTGTGTGTGTGTGTGTGTGTGTGTGTGTGTGTGTCCCTGGCCTCAACCTGAGAGAGAGCACCATCTATCACAACTTCCAGTCTCCACTGGCACTTCCACTCAAGCTGAAAGATGATGGTTACGCCCTGCAGCTTAGCTCAGCCAGGACAAATGGACACACAATATACACACACAGCAATGCACACTGTTGGCACATGTTACATGTGGTCCATGTTGGTATTTTACTAAGAAGTGGAAATGCATCATCGTCACCCACATCTATCAGATGTCATGGATGGATGATAATGGTGCAGTTAAATGTATTACATAATTACTGGAGGATTGATCAGGTCGATATCAGTCGCCTGTGAGAAGCTTGTAATATACACTGATGCTACTGTGACGTTTAATGTGATTAGATGCAACTAGGCTTGATTATCCTCGTCAGTATTGCATCTAATTGTGAGGTTTTAGTAGTGATTTACGTGTTCCATGACTGACACACACAGACATTTTGTTGTCTCTCACCTAGAATAACATTTTTCAACAGACATGCACCCACACACTTCCATTTCCCTTTGCCAAGGCAGCTGCATACGTATTCAGTAAGACTCTGGCTGCAGGATGTTTTGATACACCCAATCTATTTGGAATCTCATACAGGTGAGTTAAAGGATTAAAAAAAAAAAAAAAAAAAAACATAACAAATATCTGTAAACATGCCTCCCTTCAAATATGCCTCAAATCACATTGTTGTAGAGATTTGGGGCAGATAATGTGTTTTTCTTGCCATTTCTTAAAAATATATAGACTTGACCTGCACCATCTGTCCAGACACAGCTTAAGTGTGGGTTCGTCAAGATTCATGATCTTTGTGTAAAGACCAGGAGAGGAGAGCTGTAAACGTGTACAGGGGGCTTGCTGCAGGGGCTTCATGACTCAGGCAGGAATCACTACAGGTCAGCTGTTAACTAAAACCCATTCATAATGCCAGTGGCGGCAGTTCCAGCTTCTGGGCACCGACGCCGACGAGGTTGTTGGACCCACACAGTGACATGATATTATTGATGTAAAGAGTAACTGAGAAACAATTGCACAGATTACATCATTTCAAACTTTTTCTCACGGGCGCCCCGTGCTATTACCAGACCTGAATCCACTTTGTGACTGAATGGGTCTGGTCAGGTTGCATTGGGGATTGTTTACAGTTGTTGTATCCTGATGGGCGAAGGCATCAAGTTAATTTGGAACTACTGAAGCAGCCTTTAACCAATCGGCATTGACCAAAAAAAGACATATGGTGTACACTGAAACTCTACAACCCCCGCCATGGTTGGAACTATTTTGACGTCGTTGCACTTAGTCTGCCCCACTGGTCGCTGATTGGCTGAACCAACCTTGGTGCGAACAGGGTTTCCAGACTATAATCACAGGAAGGAAGACTGAAGTTGTGAGCAAGAGCCAGGTGGAGCCAGGCTACTGTGCTGACCCCAGAAAGATGCCCACACCTAACTGTGTCGTTGCATAATCTTTTCCTTTGATAAATACAGACAGGAAACAACGAAAAGTGTGTTTTTTGTTTCTTTGCTCAGGTGATTGAAGAATAAGAGGTCAAAAGTTTCATCACTAGTTTTTGTTATGATCAAGGTCAGGAACAAAAATCCTACTGTTTGGGTGGACCACACAGCAGGTGTGTTTTTTTCTTTCTGTTGCTGATCAATGTAACATTTGCAGGAATTCAACAACACACATGCAGACTGTAAAATGAAACCTATGAACTTACATGGGAACTTTTTTCTGAATTTAATCTAGAATGCAAAGCTGGTACATTTTTACATTTTTCTATGTCCCTTCCTTCATTCCTTCAGCTAAAGCTACTCTGAATACATCATGTCTACAGAACTGAATTCAATTGTCCAATTGTTCTTGTTTCCAGATAAAGCAGGCGAACAGACAAAGTTAACAACTAACTGGAGAAGAAAACGTTCCAGTTAGCAGAGGAAGGGTCACGCATTCTTTTAGGAAATGGTGGAGACGGAGCAAAGAAGAGCGAGAGCCTAAAAACAGTCCATCACAGTAGCTTCAAATGACAACAGACGATTAGAGCAGGTGACAGACTAATCCATGAATCTTTTGTGCACTAGATCAGAGTTACACACAGTTAAGAAGGAGCTGAGCCACAGGCCTGTGTGGACCTACTGACACGGGACTTTGTTCCTTTTTCAGGGCAGAACAAGTACAAACGTAAAATGCTTGTGTTGACTCGCTTGTAGTAAAAACTTTAGACAGAAGTTATTTTTCCCTCCAGACAGTATTATAGCTCGCCTGTAAAATTCAATAGGTGACAAGGTGTCTTACCCCGGGGCCTTGAGGAGAATCTGGCGGAGAAGCCGGTTGAATGTGTTTTTGACCTGAAAAACACAAGCGAGACAAAGAAGATAAAGATGAACCACCTTGTGAAATCTAAACTTGTTATTTCATTTCACTTTTTTAAGTTTTCTTTTGCAGTCGTCAGGCTATAAACAAGCTCAGTTATCAACATTATATCTTCCAGATGCTGTGTGCACAGTTATTTTATAGTTTGGTTGGAAATGTAATGGATTATTAGTTTGTGAGACGAAATAGAGGTTAACTGTAAAATGTCGTCTTTTGTAATTGTTTTCCTGCTGATTGGATTTGCAGTGAGCTGGGATCCTGAGGTAGGAGAATCTACTGTACCAGTGTGTACTGAAGTAAATAAGCCCACTGAATGCTGGAATACCACAACTATTTACAAACATAACAAATCTATCCAATTTCACACAGATCAGGAGGCCGAGTTGGATTTAGATATCACACTGAGTTTAAAGTCTGACAATTCTTCCTGAGATTTTTTGGTCGGTAGTCATGGTAATGCTGAAATGAAAAGGCTTTTCCAGCATCGCTTTGTCCTCCTCGCTCTCGTTCTCTGTGCCGGGCTTGACTGGCCTTTTGGAAATTGCTTCACTTGCCCGGGGTGTCGTACTGTAGCTCCCATCTGCTCAAACTACATGCACACAGAGTGGACATGGTGCAGGACTGGCTGGCTCTGTCACAAATGTGCTCTGGCACCCTCATCCTCACCCTCACCCTCACCTCACCTCACCACCCTCATCCTCACCCTCACCTGACCACCCTCATCCTCTCCCTCACCCTCACCTCACCCTCCACCTGTTCAGGGCTTTCTTGCTGTTTTACTTGTCGAGCCCATGGAGAACATGTCTAACCTCATTAGCTGTGGACTGCTAGGCTGTTTATTTGTGATCAATAGTCTTCTCGACAGCTGAGCGAACTACAGGATGTACGGGAGGTGGTGGATCCAAGCGCTTTCACGAGCACGAGACAAGGGAAATGACGAAGACGAAGAATACCGATAAATATGTAAAGATGATACAGTATTAGAATTCAGCAAAAAGAGCATCTATGTCAAAGCGGCAAGATCTTCTCCATAATTTCTTCCACTCAGCACATCATTAGAAGCACAGAGTGATGCGTGAGGGTCATGTAAACAACAAGGGATTCTATAGCTAAATTATAGATTAATGAAAATGTATGTGTGGATTTGAGGAGAGTTTCCACTCCTCTGATTGGAAGTCATGTTGATGCCCGTCATGAATAAGTTAAAGGGTCAGTCTGAGACTGGCAAAGTGCAGTGCTTGTTTCTAACAAATGGTCGGTTGCGGAATGCAATGAGCGAGCTCCATATACATACATGCATCAAAGAATTACATATTTCAGACTGACCAACTGAATTTTATGTTCATCGAAAATTGAAAGCAGCACACTCACGGGCTTCAGGTGCATGCAAACACAATCTCAGAAAAATCTCAATCTCAAGTCAAAGATGATCACAGGGATTAAAGCCAGACAAATTCTGATTGAATTAGTTTTTTCGAGGAAGAGTTTTATATTTCCCATCTACACATTCTAAACAGATTACAGATGATGCATTACATCAGGACTTGTAAAGTCTGTCTTGTATTTTTTAATCTTTATTTGAAAAGGTGGGAGCTGTGGCTGCTTTTGTCCACGATGCAGTCACTTCTTGTAGGTTTTCATATAAAAATTTAAAAAAAAAGCAGAGACAGGTGAGAAAAAAGTAAACAGTGAGCAAATACCCTTAGTTTACATGAGTACTTGGGTTTGGGTCATTAACTACTAGTCTGACCCTGCCCAGCTATTGCTCACAGCGTGCGCTGGAAACCCTGGTAGCATTGAGGTTTGCTCAGCCACCCTGACTAATCAGCCACAAGTGGCGGTGGCTAAGTGTGATGACTTTGAAGTGAAGTTTGTTTAAAATTGTAGTTTCAACATTAGTGGCAGTGGTAGAGCTAGATAAACAATTCCAATCAGTAATTATGCAATTCACTTTCTGATCAGAGGCTTTGTGATCCAACAGTGAACTGCAATGGTTTTTTGACCCCAACTAAAACTATAACCATTCAACTGTTTTTGTTTTATTTGTCCATCTTTTCATGTAGAAACCGTTGGTTACTAGTGTTGTAATGACATCAGCAACAATCTCAACCAACCTTGTAGAGGTCTGGAAAAAAATCCCTTCAAGCAACAGGCTCCAGTTCTTCCCAGTTTAAAACATATTGGTGTGAAGAACAGACTGTATATTAAAATGTGACATCCCACAATGTTTCTGTGCTTTTTTTCCCCACAACTTTTGTTTTCAGGATTCTCCCAGCCTCCATAAACTTGGTGTCAAGGGTATGCAACTTTAGTGTTGGTATGAAAACTCATCAGATTTCTTGAAACCCTTTCTTAGGCTCCAGCTACATAACATCCAGTGACAGGAACATACTGTGTCAGTGCAATAACTGTTGTATGCATTTGAAAAACAGTTTTGTAGCATCACATATCAGCCACTCGCATCGCTAACAATATTGGCTCTTTCTAGCAAAAATCGAGGAATTGAAGAAAGAGTTGGCAAAGGCTGCAAGGCTCATTTCCTAACATGGTGTTGCAGTTTGTCACATTATGGCTCCTTTCTTACAGCTTAGCTGGTTTTGGCACACGACATACATCATGGGGTGGTTGATGCCGATTGGTTAAAGGCTGCTCCAATAGATGTAAAACTAACCCAAGGTCTACACCCATTAGGATGCAACGACTGCAAGCAATCCCAAAAGGAGCCCTGCCTGACCCTTTCTCTTCACACAGTGAATTTGGGTCTGGTACTCCCAGACTAATTAGCAACATGGCCTTTTAACGGAAATCCATTGTAGCAAAACAGGACTTTAATTCCTGTAAGGTGCTGAAATCAAAGAATAACAGAGATGTATGATATCCATCTCCTCTGAACACTCACTCAAATAGTTGAGGCTCCATGAGGAACCCTCAGAGGACACTTCAACACTGATTAAACTGTCAGTAGTAGATGTTGCCAAAAGCCTTCTCTTCACACCCGTGAAGTAGACCCTGATCAACGCTGTTCTTCTACCAAGAAACGTAAACAGCATCATTAGAGGGCAAATCAGCGAGTATAGAACCGGGGCCCACTCCAGTTCTTTCTACTGTCAGTGGGATGGAGTGGCTGTACGTAATGTTTACTACACTTTTAATTAATTCACTGACAGACACAGATTAAATCATTAGTTTGGGTTTTGATAAGAGATGCAGACGGTGGCACATCATTTATCTTTGGCTGTGTGCAGGAAGTGGAATATTTAATCAGAGCTTCGATTCAGTGGGAGGCCTCTTTAAAGATTGGAGTTCAGGAGTTATATTTGGTCTTGCTTAATTGGTAAGGATGGAATAAAAAAAAGCCTCTGCAAGAGAAAATCAGCAGCATTCATTGATAACCCTCTTCAAATCTGAAAAAACCCCAGACATGGTTCATTTTCGTTTTCACATCCTTAATTACTGCACTAATGAAAAGCAAAGAAAGAGCCAATATTGTTAGCGATGCGAGTGGCTGATATGTGATGCTATAAACCTGTTTTTCAAATGCACACAAGAGTTATTGCACTGACACAGTATGTTCCTGTCACTGGATGTTATGTAGCTGGAGCCTAAGAAAGGGTTTCAAGAAATCTGATGAGTTTTCATACCAACACTAAAGTTGCGTACCCTTGACACCAAGTTTATGGAGGCTGGGAGAATCCTGAAAACAAAAGTTGTGGGGGAAAAAAGCACAGAAACATTGTGGGATGTCACATTTTAATATACAGTCTGTTCTTCACACCAATATGTTTTAAACTGGGAAGAACTGGAGCCTGTTGCTTGAAGGGATTTTTTTTTTTCCAGACCTCTAAAAGGTTGGTTGAGATAGTTGCTGATGTCATTACAACACTAGTAACCAACGGTTTCTACATTAAAAGATGGACAAATAAAACAAAAACAGTTGAATGATTATAGTTTTAGTTGGGATCAAAAAACCATTGCAGTTCACTGTTGGATCACAAAGCCTCTGATCAGAAAGTGAATTGCATAATTACTGATTGGGAAGCTACTTAGCATTGGAATACTGTAGGGAAGCTGTAGTCTCTATAGATATGGTCCTCAGGCGGAGTTCTGTGACCCCCGCAGGTCTGTGAAGGAACTGCAGAGGGTGTCGGGGGTGAGATTACTAATTTGTGTAATTTTTTTTCACTTTCGTCAAAAACGGGAACATCTTTTACACAATAGACCAGATTTGGGGTTCACTTATAGCTTGTTTTTTTCAAACTGAATTTGCTTTCGATGACATCATATAAACTAACGACAGATCTAAGTACAGACCTGAGTACAAGTTATATATACGATGCTGCTATATTGGATCAACCAGTGTAGGTCTAAACTCTCCACTGCTGTCATTGGTTGTTTCACTGATCCCTAACCCTAGCCTTAACTCTCCTAACAACCAAGCAAAAGCAGATCGCCCTTCCTGCTGATCCACTCTGACACCAGCCTTATGCATGGGGTGGTGAGGTCTCCTTATCATGTGACCTACTGTATTTAGGTCGTGCTACAGGATCTGACTAAGGTCCATTCCAAGGAGGCCATGAGATACGGTCAAAACCTTACAAAAAAGCAAGCTAATCCTTGAGTTTGGAACATTTGGTCACAGATGTGACAAAGTGAACAATAAATATCTATGGTCAAACCACAAAACAATTTGCCACAATCCAATTGATTTGATTTTACTCTTACAATATACTTAAATTGTGCTTTAAGTGCTCCATTATTAGTGATTTTTACTATGAGCCTAAAACTAAATTAGCAGGACTTAAAATGGCAAAAAAGGAATGAAAAGAATAGTAATACCACTTATCTCATTGTGTTTGTCCTCTGGCACCGTTCTAAAGAAAGTAATGCTTGTTCAAGATCGAGAGAGCCCAACAAACCGCCAAAGTCTTCACCTCAAACTTTGAGTTTATCCCTTTAGTCCCCTCAGACCTCAATCATGAAGCGTGCTAATCATGCAGAGAGCAGGTGCTGCCATTGAGATAACACTGCAGAGGTTTGAGTGTGGGGCTGCAATATATGCAGAGGACGAGCTGGTTTGATGCTTAGAACTTTAGCTGATTACACCTGGGTGTTGCTGCACCTTTGAGGTGCACCCACAAACAATTAGCAGACTCAGACTACACACTTTGTGGTCTAATAAGCAAAACATTTGACATAGAGAAACAAAAGTTGGGTCCCTTTAAAGCTGTGAGCAGTAAAGAGCCTCTCACCTGCTTCTTGGAAAACAACTCTTCATGTGAGCTTGTTCCTATTCCTTCCTCAGTTATTAATATCTGCTTAAAAATACATTATGGATTAGATGTTGATATCTACCCTTTGAAGGTGATGAAGGTGATCTTCTCTGACGTGACACATCTTCCTGCTTTGTCCTCAGAGATGCCTTTGGGCTGGACGCCTTCCTCTCCAGGCTGGACGACAGCCAAAATGTTATCGTATCCTGTCGTGCGAAAACTGCATCAACAATCACCACCAAAAAAAACACAAAACACCTGCTGTGGTTGTTAAAATTATATCGATCAGCATATTATGGAGAGGTTTTTCCTTAAAACCATCTCAAAGCTCATACAGAACATTTCTTGCTTATGTATTATACAGTCACTAAAAACATCCCATTTTATTGGTCAGTTTTACTTTGTCATACGCTGTGTTCCAAATGGCATATCTACGAACTAACACTCATCATTTTCAGCGCATGAATAAGTTCACACTGACAAGCATGGGAACATGCAGTGCACTACAAGTACCCGGATGATGCACTCAAAATGCTGGACACTTTCCACACTCGACAGTGTCTACCTTTGCTACGGAGCAGAAAGGGAGGGCTTACCAACCTAAAGCATTTTCAAATTAAGGCATCTGAGGAAGCGGTTGCAGAACACCACACAAAAGTGTTTATTTTCCACAATGTATCACGATACCGCAGTTGGATTAATAGCATCTGTGTGTTTAATGAGTGTGTGAAACTGTTCATTTCCGGGTACAATAATAACAGCTGGCAGATATGTTGGGGGATGATGCATTCACTTGCTACGGTTATTTCCGGGTAGGTGCAGAACATCAGTGCGTGATGACAGACAACACTACCCTGGTGACATTCAAGCAGTACACCAGTAAGAGTCCTAACATGTAGGTGCGCTATTTGTTAGTGTACTATGGGAAGTGTGTCATTTGGAGCACAAACATAGACTTCATCATTTTCCTAACCATGAACGATGACTCTAAAACAAAAATTCTAACAGTTAGCCCCTTGGGCTTCTGGCGTTCAACCTCTTACCAAGTTCATATAACACATACAGACACATGTTGACTGGCCCAGATTAAATGACATCACTATGTTCTTAAAAATACTTATTCACACAGACACAAAGTCCCCGAAGTTTCGAAAGAAAATTATCACGAATAGATGGATGAAAGCAAATGATTACTTATGAATAGATGATTAACATATGAATAATATTAAAACATAAGCTTATTACTAAGTTTACTGTCACATTCCTCAAGAGGAAAAAGTTTCAAACATGTCACACCAAAATAATTCTGCAGGAAAAGGACAAAATAGGGAGTGAGTGAGAGAGAACACAGAAGAAAGTACTGTGTGAGTGGCGGTGACGCAGAGTCATTTCTAAATAACCGCGCTGTGACAATTCACAGTGAAGGTGTTAAAAGTTAAGTCACCACAACATGACGACTGTTTTGCCCTTTGAAATCTTCGGTACAGTCACTACAAAGATGTAACTAGCAGACAGTTATTACATGTGTGGCGTAAACTACGATGAAGATAGCCAGAGCAGAGCATGAATGATGAATGATGTAACTTGACCTTCAACAGGTACTGTACGAGGGCCGGGCAATAGAGACAAGAAACAATATAAATAATGAGTTTTCTGTGTGGGTGCTGAAAAAAGCTCTTTGTCTAAACACCTGTCAGTGAATTATTTTCCTTTTACTTCTTCGACAGAGACACAGTTCTGTGCCATTGTGTTACCTGAGCAGTGCCTGCGGCTGGGATTGGTGCAGGGCTCTGAGGTTTGGAAGACACCGCCGTGCTGTAGACCATGACTCCGTGAGGGTTTGGCTTCGCACCTCCTTGCAAAACAAGCTGTATCTCTTCTCGCTTCCAGTCAGCAGGCTCCTGGAACGGGCACCAAATCCCCCAACGAAGGCTCTGCAAGAAGGCGGCTCGGGATGTGGAGGTAGCAGACAGCTGTGCAGTGGAACAAGATCCAAGAATAGAGAAGTCAGACACCGATACAGTGTTTTCATACATGGAAACAATCTTCAATAACCGCATTATAACTCCTTTGAGGACAGTCTTTCCTTTTCCTAAGTAAAGAAAAAGACCTGTATTTACTTTCTGCGTTCAGATCCTGGCAGACACTTTTGTTCTAATTTGCACATAATATTGGTCAAAATATTTACAATTTTCATGAGCTTGCATGAGCAAGTGTGTATTTTAAACAGCATTTGTGTGTGTACTTTGTTCTGAAAACAAATACCCATCAAGTAATAAGACAGTAGGACAATCTCACTGATGTTTTAAGCAAGTGCAAAAAAAAAGTTTTGTCTGAATTTTATAAGACTGTGGTCAACGTAAGGAGTAATGACAGACTTTAACAGTGTTTAACGGTGATCAATTGATGAATAGATTATTTTAATAAAGCAGAGCGTTAGAATTGAATATGTATCAATAGACTTTTTCACTAATCACAGAAATGAACTGTAGAAAGCTTTGAAATGTGTTTTTCTTTTCACCCACCCTATCACCAGTGACCAATATTTAAACCTTTGGTCGCACATCTGGTTCAGGAGCAGCCTTGTTGTGTTTTAGTATGATTTACAATCAGCACCACCGTACCTTCCTTTCCCAGGGAAAGTAAAAAAAAAAAAAAAAGAAGAAAAAAAAGCCTTTTGCTTTAAATCATCCACAGAAGGACTCAGGGGGTTTTGCTGAATCGATTAATAAGCTGGTCAGCCTCAGACGATCGTAATCAATCAAAGGTAGGACAGTACAGAATACACAAGGAGCTGTGGGACTCCACACTGTTTCCAGACAAAGTGGAGAAAATAATGGTTCGCTCAATGCTTACAATTCCTCTGTAAGACCCTTATTTAATACTATAAGTCATCATTCATATGAGTATTGTCTTTATTCTAAATGTCATGCAGTGCCTTTTAAGTGGTACTATCGGAAACAAGAACCGTATGCAACAGCCTTGAAGCAAATTGTGCTGACTTGCGTGTTATAATCATAAAACCACATTAAACTGCTCTTAAAGTGGTGGCTCGAAAATATAATGACATTCAGAATATAATTCTTCAAATTCTGTGTCAGACTCTGAATACTGTCTACATGCAGTTAGTGGTGGGAGAAGTATTAAGATAGATAGATAGATGGATAAATGGATGGATAGATAGATGCAAAAATCCTCCATTACAAACAAAAGTCCTGCATTAAAAGTGAAGTATCAATAGCTAGATGTAGTTAAAATATTGAATTTAAATATTTTGTCGCTTTGAATGATATATTATTATATATGACATTATTAGATCATTTATAGTGACACATCAGTGTGAAAGCAGCATGTTACTGTTGCAGCTGCAGCAGGTGAGACTAGTTTGAACTACTTTACATCCAGGGCGAGCAGATCAATTTGATGATTACTGGGAAAAAAGAAGGGAAAAAAAAGTTCTGTTTTTGGACTTGAATCTTTGAATTTTGGTGAGGTGTTTCATTATTTGAATATTTATGGGAATGAAACAATGTCAGAAGTTTAGGGGGAGAAATCACTATTTAGTGGAGCTTTTAACAGCTCAGACATCTGAAACGGGATTCAACTACATTACATATTGCTTTTTGTAAGACGTCAGAAGACAAAAAGGTTGGAAACCACTGGTTTTATTGTTAATGATGTGTTGAATTGTAAAAGCTTGGTATATTAAACATTGTGTCAGATGCTCATCTGAAATATAACTGAAGCTGTCAGGTAAATGTAGTGGAGTAGAAAGTACCATATTTATCTCTGGACTGTAAAGAAGAGTGAAAGTTTTACGTAGTATTGAAGTATTGAACTTTGGCCATTGTCACAGTTCACAGAAGCAGCTGCTATTTCAGTAGCTCACAGTCTTCACAGAGCTGAATCATTTCACAAATTTAATGGACAAAAACAGATTTCCAGTGAGCTCCACCAGGAAAAGTACAGATGAAAACAACATTGTATTTCTTTATTGATTAATTTATTCTATTTCCCCCGACCACCGCAGCACCGTCTGCCCGCAGAAACCGGACAGTTCACTGATATACAGTATTTCATTGGTACTTGTGGCAGTAACCCAGAGAGGGGAAACTGGGGTGGTGTCTTACATGACATGCAACAACTGTAGTGAAGACTACTCTGGTGAAACAAACAAGTACCTTTGACAGAAGACTGAACAAAGACTGGAAAAGACGTCTGTTAACATGAAGCTGAAACCAGTTCCACCCCGTGACCAGGAGTCAGTCTGAGAGGAGTCATCTTTGGACAAAGGATTTTATGATCTCCCTCCAAGTCCAGTATTACCATCTGGTAATCCTGTGACCACTGTTCCGTATTTACTGAAGGCCAAACAGTATGATGACAAACTGTTTGTTGAGGACTACTGTGAGATGGAGTTGTAAGCGGCAGAAAAAGCTGGTCAGACAATGTTTTGTAGTTCACAGCACTAAAGAATGACAGCTGGCACAGATTATGCTGCAGCAGGTGCACACCAAAGACAAAATTAGTGTGAAGTTGTTGTGTATTGTCAGGCATCTCTCTAATCTATTTTGATTAATATCTTTGCAGAAACGGAAACGTATTGCGGGAGAAGAGGAGTCTGAGGATGAACATAGGCCAGCGTACGAAGGTTGATCAAAAAGTTCAGAGACCGCTGATGTTGTGCGTGAGCGGTAAGTAGCGCCTCGATGTGCATGGAGCAGGGGGAAGATGTTACGTTTGTGAACAAGTATTCCTAGTTTTGTCATGATCATTGGTCTGGGTGCATCTGTGATTTCACAATGGACATTAGCAGAGAGCAGACATCGCATTTTCTGTCAAAATCGATAAATCGACAACGGATACGATTGAAATGTTTCAGAAAGTCTTACGGCAATGAAGCAAGGAGCCAGGCGACATTCACGTTTCAAGAGGAGCAAAACGTCACTGTTCAAAACCGAAGAAGGCGTGTCAGGTCAGGGGAGCAACCAGGTTGGTTTTTCTTAACGTTTGCTGGGTTGTGCACCGTGAATTTATCCGCCGGGGTCAGACTGTCAACACTCAATTCTCCTGTGACGCTCAGAGGCCTCTTAGAGAAAACATTCGTGCAAACCATCTGAGCGATTTGCCTCCTCACAGCGCATTCAAATTGAGTTGAGTTTCTCCCCACCCACCTCTTCACATCGGATTTGACTCGCTGACTTCTTTCTGTTCCCCAAAAAATTGGACAAAAAGTTTGATATGCGCTCTATGCTCAAATTTTGCATTTTTTTAAATGACCCTCATTGACCTTTAAGAGGACTTCATTTTTATTGGTTTCCAAGCAGTTAAGGTTCGACGAGATTTAGACACAAAAGTGTTGGTATGAGTTGGATAAGGATCATATTTTGAATGAAAAAAAAAATACTACAAAGGATTGATGTCTTGTTTAACAGAAAAAAAAGATAAATACCATCTATTGTGAAGTCGTAATTTCTTGACCAATCCATCTACACCAACCTTCTCCCTAACTTTATACTCTCACTCTCTTGACTATCCCTTTACTCCTGACAAACAACAGCCGTTGTTCACCCGGCCACAAGGGATCCTTTTTAGATAAACAAAAACTCTGATCGTTTTGTTCTTCGTTTGTGAACAATAACCAAAGCTGTCTTTATATTTCTGCTTAAAGGCAGCTTCAAAATGTTACTTTATAATGCATTATGCAAAGTAAATCTCAAACACTTTAAAGTTATTATTTGGACATTCAGTAACAGCCTTTAAACTCCGGCGCGGCGTTGTCTGTTTGATTTGTGGCTCAGATACGTTCAGATTTGTCCATCATATACAGAGTATTACTGTTATCTGTGTTTGACACATAAGTAGAGGGAGAGCACGTACAGTAGTGCTATCATTACATGTCTATAGTGCACATCTAAAAAGACCTCTCTAAAACATCACACATCTCAAGTGGCCCAGATGCTGTTCAATACTCCATCGTTCTGAAGAAGAAGCTGGTTTTCAGACTATAATTTGAACCTCAAGTAGCGCAGACATTAACAGCTATTTCTCTGAATTGTAACTCTAGAAATATACGGCTGCCATAAAACAGATAGCAGTATATTTCCCCCTTGAGGCATCGTCTGTTTTTTTTCCCCATCTCATGGGGTTGAATTAATAAGATGCTTTATATGAAACATTAAATCAAACAAGTCTATTTTCAAAGTGATGATTTTGTAAAAATGATCCAACTAGAGAAAGATCATTTTACAGCACAAGGAGGGCCCAGTAAAAAAATTGAGGCAATTTATGTAATGTGTCTGTTTTTTTCCCCCTCTGTCTCCTACATGTCTGTGCTCCCACAGAGCATGAACGGAGAGAGCAAAATGAGTGTCTAGCACATGACCCAACGCTCACTTCTTGTATTATTCAGTGAATATATTGCAGAAGTGATTCGGGAGCAGAAACGCCGGCTGAGCTCTGAGAATGAGAGACAAAAGACCAATCAGGGCCACTTTTCTATAGGGACGCCTACAGCTTTGGAAAAAAGCTTTTATCTGTCCAACAGTCAATGCTTATCACACACTTTCAGTCTTGCAATAACAGGAAACGGAGAATGACATTATGTTTAAAATTGCAATTCGAGTGAGGATAAAAAAAAATAAAAGGACAAGAGAGAGCAGCGAGCTAAACACCCTTCAAAACTTCACATGTTTCTCCATAACTACACGTGAGGCGAAGTATTATTAGAAGTCATAACTTATTAAAGGTCAAAATGGAAGATCTCTCAAGCAGTTTGTCAAAAACGGAATCCGTCGATCACAAGAACGGAACTGAGATACAGCACGAAGTAAACATTCCCTTG
Source organism: Brachyistius frenatus (assembly GCF_029030835.1). Lineage (NCBI taxonomy): Eukaryota > Metazoa > Chordata > Actinopteri > Embiotocidae > Brachyistius > Brachyistius frenatus. The sequence continues at coordinate 4,449,018 of NW_027210615.1, forward strand.
GAGACGCAAAGCTGGTAGCAGCATGAATCACTATTACGGTTTCAGAGCAGTGGTTTTAAAGAATGCTTCAGGACAGTGTGATCTACATATGAACTGTGTGGAGCACTGGTAAACAATACGAGCGAAGGATTCTCAGAGACTCTTCATTTAAGGTTTGAGTAAACAAACAGGATAATAGTTCCTGTCAAAGCAGAAAATTCACATTATGCATGTAATCCTTCCACTCCACATTCACAGGCAAGAGCTTAGGAACTACAATATGCATTTCCTTGATCATCGGACGGTGAAGGTCAATGTTACATCTACATGCGGGTTTAAGGAGTTTGATTTCATCGTGGTGAAAGCGCAGCGCTGGAGGAGGCAGTTAGCTGATGCATGCATGTGTTGAAGGCCTCCAGCAAGAAAACGCCAGGAGGGTCAAGCAAATCGACTTGTTCTGAGCAGCACAGTAAGTTAGTGAGTCTTAATCAATTCCAAAGTCTGCTGGTGACAACAGCGAGGCGTCCAATCAATGACATGATATTTCAGGGGAAATAAAGTATGACTTTTTGCACTTGCACCGTTCTGACCAGGAAACATTCGAATTAATCAGAGAATTTGCCATTTGAATTAACTTTTAGAAGTGTTTGCTGCGGCACTGCTTCATTATGTCGGACAGGTCAGAATGATCAATAGCCAATTTCCTCAAAGTGTGATTACACTGTTGATTTGAGAGTTAAAGGCTATACTTAAAATACGAGTCATTACCTTCAGTCAGACAGCAACCCAGCACTTGTTTCAATTGTGCACTTGGGAGAAAAAAGAAATAGAAGCAGGAGCCCGAGGCAAAAACAAGGAAGCAGCAAACTTTTTCATGAAGTTGTACTGAAAACAATAACAGCCGATGTCACTGCACATATAATTGCTCTGACTGGCAAAGCATTTTCCAGGGGAAGAATCTATCAACCTTGTTTAGAAGCGTAAAATATAATGCTGCTGCGTTTCCAGACAAATAAAAAAAAAAAGAAAAGAAGTGTGTCTGTTTCAAACATACTACAGGGTGGAAACTGAGATCTCATGTCTGTAACCTGGAGCGAGAAAAGTAATCATCAAACTTTTGGGGGACACTGAGGAGAGAGGGGCGGGGAAAAAAATGGAAATTATCCAAATGTGACAGAAGGGGAGTTTTTGTACATCAAAGAGAGCTGAAACTGCATTTCCCAGCAGACAATGCCACTTATTAACGGAGAGAACCAAGAGAGGCCTCTTCCTACACATCAAGTAAAAATACAACTCATTTCAGAGACAGCAACTAAGCCAGAGCTGCTGTTGCTATGCTTGTTTGAATTTTCCTTGTATGTCCTAATATAAAACGGGCAGGTTTGTGATAAACTGAGATGAAACAGTTTGCAGGAACATACTATATTTGTGCTCAAAGAAAACGGCGAGACATTCAGCAACTTAGAGTGTTCTGGAGTACAGCAGGAATTAATCCTAAATTAGGGGGATGTGAGCATTGATGGGAGACGAAGTCTGACAGTTATTACCATTACCGCAGTCTGTTGGGCTGTTCAAGTCATTATTTCAGCCAAGACCCTGTGACAGGCATCGGCCCACAGCTCCCGCTACTTATTCTCCACAATGAGGGAGCGAAAGAACATGCACCAAGATCATTAACTTAAGAGCACACATCACATTTTCATCCATTTGCACAAGTGGTCCAAATGAACCCAGCAGGCTACTGTGCTCTATTCAGCTCACCGAGGCCAAATCCGGCGGGGCAAGAATTGTGTTCACTCTCAGAGCGAGTTGTTGATAGCAAAACTTCAAGGGGTCGTTCATGAAAGTAATTTTCACATCTCGAGCCAGATTACTGTGAATGTGCATTTTTTTTTTTATGAGCAGTCAGATGTTCTTCTGAAAAACCCAAAGCGTAAATACAGGCAGAATATGAACATAGCTATGATGGTAAAAACTGCTTTAAATTTCATTCTGGAATGTTTTTGAAAAAGATTTACTGAAATATCCTGTGGTGAAATATTTAAACCCGTATGCAGATATTTCACTTGCTTTTAAGAAAATAACGGTTTAGACACTGAAAAAATACTAATACAAATTAGTGGAAGTGCTGCTGGGTCTTTGTGTGTTCACATGCAGGTGCTCTTTGGATACTTCAGGTGTATTGTGCTTCTTCCATCTCATAAAGAGCTAACTGCATGCGTGGGATATGGTTTCACACCTAAATGTAAAACGCAATTCTCCTTTAAAGCTCACAGTAGGTTTCGTAAAAAATTACATGACTTCATCTTTTTGTTGTGTTGCACTTGTGATTGAGTATTAGGGCCACATTGAGGGAAACAACATTTGAGTGTGACGATTTATTTAAATTTTGCATTTCCACAATATAGTCAAATTGTGAAGTATAAAGTCAAAATGTTGCAAAGCAAAGGAAGTGTGTTTGGACCTCTGTTTGATGATGCCTGCGCCTCAAACGCAGCGCTTGAACTCTACAAACAACTGAATCAATTGTCTTATTGTGTCTTGTGATTCAACATATCTTCTTTGTATTGTCGACGGTGTAACCGCCGATAACCTTGCATCAGTCCATTTGCAGCTATTTCGGTCTGCAAGAATTCGGCCACTTCCTCTAAGTTTGTGTTGTTTGTCCTTCTGAACAGATACAGTTTTTACTCATCGCCAAACTGTCTTTATGTGCTAAAAGAGACATTATGTCCTTTCCTTTACCGATTCTTAAGTAAAATTGCACGTTAATCTACACAAGGCATTTTGTAGAATCACATGCGCAAAGCAAATAGTTTGATTTATTTTCACAAGTTCGACTTTAATCTTGAAATGTAACTTTATCCTGGAAATATAATTTCAACTTTATTCTCGACAAAGAGTAAAATCTTCCTCGCTCCTTATTTTGTTCCCTCATTGTAGCCATGACACTCCGTCATATGCACCAGCGCACTAAAGTTCATCACAATAAAGGTATGCGCGCTACTGCTGATAGTGACGCTAATGAAGACCTGTGTGGGTCGTAACATGTTGTTCATTTTAAATACAGACTGTCATGTAAAAAAAAAAAAAAAAAAAAAATTAAAATGATGTTTTGAAAGAGATTTTCCTTTTACATTTTGGTCTGAGACCATATCCCACACATGCAATGAGCCCTTTACAAGATGAAAGAAACGTTAACGTCACTTAGCTGGTTCACCACTTTGAAACAGTTTGATACAGCTAAATAACAAACTCATAGTAAAAAGGTTCACAAATCCCCTTTATTGAGGATTACCAACTCAGAGTCACTAACATACTCTGACATATCGTTTAGCTTTGAGAAAACTTCCACCAAAGACAAATTTATCTTTACAGACACATCTTATTAAAGTGTGGTGGGGAAAAATAATCAGTAACTTCCTTATTGAGACTGATACGGTCACATTAGACCCCAGTAATATAAAGTACCAAAGATGATTATCAACCCCTCATCAAAGCAGCAAATTCTCCTCACATGGAAGTAAAAATCACCACCAGATAATGATAATAAAATCATATGTAACCAATACTATGAGGCTACTTGCTGAAAGTTAATCAAGTACACAGCAGGTATACCATACAAACCTGTCAACATGATAGCTTATATTTACACTCAAATTAATCTTCTGATGATCTTTTCATTTTCAATATACTGTTATATTTAAAAACACACATCAAAGATTTGTCTACTGGCTTTGGTTGTAGCCTGCTACATGGAACAGTAAAGTAGAAAGCTAAAATAGACTTCCTACAGCTGCTATGGCTTCAAATGGCTCCAAAATGCCACTGACCACTTTATGTAACTGCTGTTTTAAATGAAAATCGTTCTAGTCTGGGCTGAAGCCCCTCCGTCTAAAAAGATGGGCCTCTTTCCGAGGTGGCCATTCACAAGACAACCATTAGATGTGCAAACATCATCACCAATGCCTCTCTGGCTGCCAGGGCGCTGCATCAGTCTGGAGAAGGATGACACTGCTGGCAGGCAGTGACAGGGTAAGACTCACTCTGGGCCCATCGCAGGGGGAGATTGATGCACTTCTCAGTGGGGGGAAAACTGACATTCATTTTAATTAGGCGGGCGAAACATTGTCTCTGCGGCACGTAGCCTCTCTCGCCTCATCCTCAACTTCTTTTCTCGTTGTTAGGAGGGAAGGGGGGCCTCCAGGGAGGACTGACCTCCAGAATAGGCCACAAATCAGCTAAATATATCACTTCTAAATCCAGATGACATTAGTCTGTTTAAGATGTTTGATTAACATTTAATTAACATTTGTATGACATTTCAGATCAGAACCAAACAAATATATGACTGGTTTCTTTGAGGTTGAGGTCCACACCAGCGGGAGGACTCCTTAATCACACGTCATGTAATGTAAGTAGTCGAGGAAAACCAGGACCGAGCTGCAGGGGTTCGTACGTTCAGGGGATAGTCTCATTGTAAAGAAGGCATTTTAATGAGCATGTGATTGGGAAAAGCTTTACTAGAGACGTTTCATTCAGCAAACATCATTAAAGCCTGCAGGGGTTTAACACACACACACACACACACACACACACACACACACACACACACACACACACACACACACACACACACACACACACACACTTAAAACACACAACAATCTATACAGCATGTACCTGTCTGAGAGCCAATTAAAACCCAAACAAGTCTCTGTGGCACAGAGGAGAAGCTGTACATCGACACCTTTAATAAACCCAGCCGCTAGCCATGTCACCGCTTTCTGCTCCACATACGGTTTATCTTCCCTGCCCCTGGCACTGACATCTGAGACAGAGAGAGGAATAAAAAGATGATTAAGAGAGTCAACATGGTTATATAGCTCAACAAACGGAACGCCTGTCAAACACCAAACACATGTCTAAACCACAATTACCAAGCAGTCAGTCAAGAGTTGGTTTATATTGGTTCAAAATACAACTAGAGGAGCAGTTTAGTATATATTTTTTTTTTATCGTTTTCATTTAATTTGTCTGTTTTCTAATATTTTGATGTTCTAATTAGCAGAGTAAAGAACGCAACTTCAACTGTTGTCATAGGCGGTGTTATTAAGAGACCAATTATCTCTGAAATATTTAAAGACATTCACCTTCAACTAAAGAAATCAAGATATTTTTTTTTGTATACTACTAGCAAACATTTTAATATGTTCACAACTCATTTTAAGATATACTATAATAATGATATTTACTACACGTTTCTACACAAGTCCTAAACGTAGGCGAAAAGAAGCCAATTAAACAAATGAGACCAAAATATGGTGTTACTTTCAAGGAAAATGATCAAATTATAGATATCTGTGAGTGTAAAAAGTATGTAAACCTCTAGCATTAGCAGTTAATTGTTGGGCGCCCTGTTTTGTATTTAAAGATTAGGAATCTATCAATGTCTCAGCGTCTTAACATACGTTTGTTGAGGTGTATAATGGCACAAATAAAGGAGATTCCTGAGAAGAAAATTGGTTGTTGACGGTAATATGACTCGATAACACTGAGGCAGGTTGTGTATGAATGAAGGAAATTCAGGACCATTGTTCCCCTCCCCAGGAGTGGTTGACCAACAAAGATCACTGCAACAGCAGCATGATAGTCTGCGAGGTAACAAAGGAACCCAGGGTGACTTCTAAGAAATAAAGGCCTCTCTCACATTGTCCAATGGTATTCATCAGTCCCCCATCAGCAAAACACTGAACAACAACATTGTGCATGGCAGGGATGCAAGCAGAAAGCCACTGCACTCCCAAAAGAACATTACTGCCCATCTGCAGTTCAATAAAGATCATGTAGACAAGCCAGAGGGATATTAGAAATGTTTTTGTGGACAACAAAAACATGGCTTTTTTGTTTAGATGAAAAGTGTTTGAAGAAATTAAAGCACTGCATTGCAGCATAAGAACCTCATCCCATCCGTGAGACATGGTGGTGGTGGTGGTGGTGGTATCATGGTTTGGGCCTGTTTTGCTCCTTCTGGGCTCGGACGACTTGTCATCATTAATGGAAAAATGAATTCTGAATTTTACCGGTGGATTCTAAAGGAAAATGTCAGCACACGTGTCCAAGACCTGAATTTCAAGAGAAAGTGGGTCAAAGTGATCCAGAACCATCATTCTACCAAAGAATGGTTCAAGTAGGAAAATAAGTCAATGTATTGACCTCAATCCAATAGCAATGTTTAGAAAGGACTTAAAGCGAGGAAACCCATCAACATCCCTGAGTTGAAGCTGCTCTGTACAAAATAATGGACTAAAACTCCTTCAAAGCCAATGTGCAGGACTGATTATCAGTTACCAGAAACTTGTATTTACAGTTTTTTGCAGGGTCACACCAGATACTGCCAGCAAATGTTCACATATGTCTGCCCCTCAGATATGTGATGTTGGACCATTTTCTTCAACCAATAAATAATAATGTACAATATTTTGGTCTAATTTGTTTAAATGGCTTATTTTAAACTGCATTTAGGAGTAAAAATTATGTTTAAGCTGATATTTATTCAGAAATATAATTTGATTTTAAAAGATTTACAACACCACTGTAGCAGACAAAACCTGAAGCAAGCTGTAAAAACAGAGCCTACTGCAGTTACCAATAGTCTTGCAGAGGCTGTTTCTGTTGTTTCCACTCTAATTATAGTCTATATCGAGGAATGATGCAGGGCAGAGGTCAAAAAGCAGAGTTAGAGAGAGAGAAAGCTGTGGGAGACTAGAAACCTGATATAAATATAAATATAAGTATGGGTTTGAGTCTTCCAGCCAACACGCGCAAACACGATGTATGACTGTGATCATTTTAAACAATGGAAGAGGCAAAGTGACCTCAGGATAAGTGAATGTTAATATGTGTGGGCCATCAGCATTTCATGACACCGGTGATAATAATGAACAGGCCCAGTTGGACCAGCCATCAGGAGCACCAGGCCAACACTTTAAACGTTAACTGGGGTTAATGTTGAAACTGTTGGCGCATACTTTAACCAATCAACACTGACCACCATATGACATCGTACTTAACCACCCCAACTGATCGCAGATTGGTTCGCCCTTCGGAGTGGCGGCGCAAACATTAATGTGAACAGAGTTTCCAGACTGTAATCAAAGCAAAATTCAGTTTCTTGCCTAAAAACAAGATAGTTGCCGGCAAAAAATGAGATGCCTGCTTTTGCCTACCACTGTCTGACACGGTTACTAAGGGAGCACGGCTTAGTGAGCAGTCAGTTGTGGGAAAAGGTCAAAGAATAAGTAAAAATGGAACAACAGGTTCGTCACATGAACAAACAAAAGGCTGTCAAAGCACTTTGAGACGGGCTGGAATTATTTGAGACGGCTTTAACGATAAACTGACCATAATGTACATTTCTACAGCACTTATTACTCCCAGCTGTGCTTATTTGAGTTTCAACTCTGCTGTTTTGTAATTAGTTCCTTTAACAATCATTCTGTAGACCCACCACTCTGCAGTGGAGGTAAATAAAGACCTGAGCCCCTATTTGACAGTCTACACTGATGTGACCAAAAAATGCTTCATTCATGAAGTTGCATGCATAAACAAATTAGTAACAGTGGAAGTATCATGGTAGAATTTTCCCAAAATAAGAATTGTTGCAGTTACTTGCACAATGATGTAAAGAAGCACTTTTTCAGATTCATGTAGAAGCCTAGACTATGAATAAAAACAAAACTGAAATTAAAAACATTCTGTACTGTTTTAATTTTCCATGTAGGTCCAAAACAGTGGGATCTAAAGCAAAATCAAACCAGTGACTTGATTTTAGATGCTGCATACATTGCAATAAACAAGTCCCTATTGACTAAAACGCTCTCTTGTCCTCATGCAGTTTTTTGCCGTGTCAATGACCTTACTGTTGATATGTGTAGCAGGATGTTCTCCTTTGCCGGCTGTGTTTATTGCAAATGTCTCCATAAGTTCTGGATTCACTGTGCCTATCAGTCTCTATTTGGAAATGATTTTCTGTTGCCTCTCTGACAGCTGACTGATGTTTTTGGTTTGTAGTTTTAAATAAACCCCAGATATAAAATAAGACAACATTCATGAATGCTACCCAACTCTGACTTCTTGCAGATGACCATGTTTTCTTTAGCGTTTGCTCTATATAGCGCATAAGAAATGGGCATGCTGCCAATTGCAGTCCTATGTCTGCATATCCAGATGAGAGCTCGGTAAAGGGCAGAACTGTGAGTGTGTTTAAAAGGTCATGCATTAATGCGTTCACTTCCTCAGATTCTCTGTAATCAACTGTGCCACTCACTAAACCCACTCAGGGTCAAAGGTGAAAATATGAAAATATGATGCGGGTGACACTTCCATTACTGGGTGTGCGCTGGCCCAGTTCCTCAAACACAGAACGCATTTCAGTACATGACGCAAATCAAAACTGGCAACATCCTTTTCTTTTTCCCATAAGTTCGTTGTCGAGCAACAGCCCGGGAGAGCCGCCAATTACTGTTCCGAGGATGTGCTTCGCGTCTGACAGCCTCTCCGAAGCAAAGCAGAGGTTAGTGAGAGGATGAAACCAAGTATCTCCTCTCGACATGCTCCTCCCTTCTCCTCTGTCCATCAATCTATCTGCTTTGCCTCCATCTTTCTGAGGCTGTGACCTACGAGCAGCCGCTCATCCTCTGTGTCAGTGTTTCAGACGGCTGCAGCTGTCACACACCCCCGACAAAGTGTTTCCTGGCAAAGGGGACCCCCCCCCCCCACACACACACACACACACACACCAGCCCCCTCTCCTTTAGTGATGAGCTAGTGCTTGTCAGCAGAAGAAGGCCGAAAACAATAGCTGTACTACATGGCTCAATAGATGAGCGGTGCCAAGGTAACGGTGGTTGAAGAACGGCAGTGATCAGTGAGCAGGGGCGGGGAGGAAATGTCTCAGATGAAGTTACGGCGGCGCTAAATTGGTGCTGACAGAACGCAATTAGGAGAAACGTCGTTGCCTCACGTCAGTTGTCAGTGACCCAAGTATTTTCACAGTGAGTAAATCATGTCCTGTGGAAGGCGCCCACTTACACTTTTGAGTGGGTAACTAAATGCTTGATGTGCCGTGATAGATACCGTTTCTTTACTTCTCAAACAGATGCGAATGCCAAGGAGGCGAGAGAACAGCGATTGAAAAGGTCAAAATATTTAACAGGTGTTATTTTAAAACTATTTGCTCTTATCAATGTCCTTCTGACTTATCTGAAAAAGGGCTTATTCTGCAGTGTTGGCAAACGGGCAAAGTAATCAAACCATGTCTGGTTGGTTAGAGCATCAGGGTACATTTTTGAACTTGATATGGTAAACAAGTTATATGACATAGAGGAGATGGATCCGACTGTAACACCTGTTCCTCTTCGACGATGGCCGCTGGCACTGGATGTGAATGTTCTTGACTTTTTTGTGTTTGTTCACACAGATGTGGAGGAAAGCCTTCCAGGATCAGTGTGTAGGAGTTAGTTGCATCTAGCAGTGAGGTTGAAGATTGCAACAAACTGACCTCTCCTCCCCTCACCCTCCCTTTCCAAGTGTGTCAGAGAATCTACGGTGGCCACAAAACTCATGAATTACTAAAGGCCCTCTTTAGAGCCAGTGTTTGGTTTGTACATGGCACATGGCAGTGGAACATGGAAGAGGACCCGTTTCTTATATAGATATAAAGGGCTCATTCTTGAGTAGTAGAAATACACATTTTTGGTTTCAGCTGATAGTGAAGGAATGTTTCCTGTGACTGCAGAAAGAGACAGTGTGTCTGGTGTGTCAAGGATGAGAATGACGCCTCTCCTTATCTGGAAATGTAAAACATTCCAGTGGACAACACTAACGATTACTAAGGACAAAGGAGCTCAGAGACAGAATGGCAAGACTTCTCTTCTCACTCGTTCATTTAGTATGTCAATAAATCGTTCTGTTTAAGACTCGAGATGGCCCTCTGAGGCATGGAGTCCACCAGCTTCACGATTGCCATTACAGTGATTACACACTAGTGAAAACGTAATTATGAATTCCATGTCCATTTCTGCTGATAGAGCCCTTTAAGATCCTACTCATCGAACGTTTAAATGGTTACAGATGTGCCCTCAATAATACCAAGGCTCTTCCTTTTTACTCACATTGTCCTGGGATAGAGGCAGAAATGTCAGCGAGTGACACCTTAAAATCTGAACAAATACCACAACTATCAGCACGGAAAGATACCACTAAAGGTAATTAAGAAATACACAATGTTTTGTTTTTTTTGTCTTCAGGAAAAATCCAAGTGGTGTGAATGGCAGCACATTTACCTCCCTGTGCCCCTAAATATTGTTGGACTAGATCCGTGGATCAGTCAAACTAAAATGTTCTTCATCATGTCCAATTAATACCGTGTTTCATACCACAGATCAATAAAGTACATAAATGAGCAATCACGGTAATAATATGGTGGGAGACACAGGGAATTAAGGATACCATCGTCTTAATATTTTGTCGCCTCATAATTACCGAGCATAGCAGTGAGCGGAGCAACTAATTGCAACTCTCAAGCATACTTTCATCCTGCCTTTCTTCTGCTCCACAGCTTCTCAGAGCTTCTTTCTCAGTGGGCAGCAGAGTGATGTGGAAGAGAGTGCTGGAGTGGACGTGGAAGGGCAGAGTTTCCCTGTGAGCAGCCCATCAAGGCACGAGCACTGACAAGTATACCGGGCAATACAATGGAGCCCTTGATGAGAAAGGGATAAGAGGCAGAGAATGAAATAGCACAACAGCAAACAGGAAAGCAAGAGCGAGAAGAGGAGAGATGTCACGAAGTGGACACGGTGTATTTGACTGCAAGAAAAAGTTGATTATTTGAAGTTTGTCGACCCCAGACACCCTCTGAGAACAGCCTATCAGACAAATTCCCAGTTCCTCTCCTCTCCCCAACCTCCTCCCCTTCATTTAAATTGTTATCTCCATCCTTCCGACTGCTGCTGAGGAGCATGAAAAAACTCTGCTCAAAGCCTCAGAGAGAGAGAGAGAGAGAGAGAGAGAGAGAGAGAGAGAGAGAGGATGTGACACAGGGAGACAAGACAGAAAGAGCAACCCAATCATAAGTAAAATCAAAAAATACCAAAGAAGACAAATGACGACACCAAGTGAGTTTCTTTCTTCATAACCAAAGGCAATGAGGGCATTGCAATTTTGTAAAAAAGAGGACATCCTTGTTCTTTGTCTTATAGTGAGAAGCAGGCTCGCTTTCAACACAGCAAGGGTGAGACATGTAGGCAGTCTCAGAGCACCGGGTGATTGCCTCTGTATTGCAGCGGTAATGTTTTGAGAGAAAAGGGAATTCAACAAAATTGTTTGACTTTTTTCACCCACCTTAGCCCCCTCAGAATACATCAAAGGACATAATTCTATTTAATCAGAGGAAAGAACAACAGAAAGGCAGCCGGCGTGTCCTGTAACAAGAACACAGCCCTATAGCACAGGCGGCTCCTTCAAGTTGCATTACACAGCACCATCTAGTGTCAGTGCACGCAGTCGAACGCACAGCAACATGGGAAATGACAGAGAACAGGTTTAGTACTCCATTGTAGGGGGTTCAATGACAGTATAAAGATGTAACTCATGGATGAATCCACGCACACAATAAGACAGAAGACTTCAGACATTTATCCCCCGACAGCACAACATGCATCTGCATTGATGCGATTGAATCCTCCAAAGTTATTCTGCAAAACAATCTACTTCATTAAATGTTGTTGTTTTATACATTATTCTATGCCATTCTTTTATCTTACAATTATATTGTATATTCTACATGTTATTTTATCTTTTTACCTCTTTTTCACATGTTGTACATGTATTTATACGTGTATTACATTTTTCTTATTGTGCCTTTGTTTGCCTGCACTTCAACTGCTTTTACTGCTTGAACTTAACTCCATGTACACTAAAGTGTCAGAGCTTCAGTCTTACATGCTATTTACTTGTTTTAGTAATTCACTTTGAACTTGCACTTCAATGCCTTTCAGTACTTCAATTTCAGGTACGATTTAAGTAATCTTTAAGACACCGAAACAATTTCACCAATTTGGTCATTTTCAGCTGGCTCACTTTGGGAATTTTATCTAAATAAACTTGTATTAATGCAGCTGTGGTGTTATCTTAAGTTTCATGATTCCACATGAAATCCAAACACGTATAACAAGATGCAACGGTACTGATGAAGCCATCACTAGCCGTATTTTAAGTACGAACATGTTTTGTTTTTGACTGAATGGCATCGGATACGAGCCTTTGTTAAATGGCTGACAAGAGGCTGCTTGCAAATCAGGCGGAACCAAAGACCTATAGGGATGTGAGGTAGGAGGAGTTTTGCTGCGTTCAAATGGAAAGCGCGAGGTTGTGGTTACAACATAGGAAGTTGTGCTCACCGTATCCTTGTCGTTCAAGTGGTTAAGTCATGAGAACATTGCTGCTAGGAAACGGAAACATGGATGGTGTGTAGAAGCTACAGAGGCTAACAATTTAGCAAACTAGCAGGTGAGTGATAGAATGAGGGAAATGCAAAAACATAATGACAGAGGGAGAAGAGGCTGTTGAAATATCAACATTTTCCTAATATGCTTTATAAGAGTTAGAAAGCAAAACTCTACATGACTAAAATTACAATATATTAGCTTAGCATTCAACAAAAAACTCTGTTGAGGCAGGAAACACGTCACAACTGGTGAAGTCGAGGCTTATCAAAGCTTTTGAGTTCCGACGTCGTAAATACCGCAAGAGGGGGCCGTTCATATGGATTATTCTCGTGTACACAATAAACACAACTGCATTTGAATGCAGCATTTGTATCTTGAGTCACCGATAATACCTTGGCGAACGGATAGCGTGGGAACGGGGAGGATAAGGGAAACCCCAGACGTGTGTTAGTGACAGCATGTGCTGTGATTGACTGCAAGAGGATTCCACCCACTCTGCACCTGCCATTCGCTTAGTCAAGCCTCAAGTTGCACTCTGGGCTGGCAGCTGCCGAAAAACTTCTGTTAGCTAAACAAACAACAAGTTTCAAGTGTTTGTCTTAAGGAGACGTGAAGTTGATTGTAAAAACTGCAGATTCCAGAGTTCTGAAATGACTAACTGGTGTTTAATGGTATTTATTTACTCTGCCTGTTACAAGTAATAAACCAATGTACTGCTGCTGTTTGGTATTAAATGTATCGATACCATCCAAGTAAAAGAAAAGAGATGTGTTTTACTAGGTTTTTTTTCCATGTAGTAACATCTCTATTAACATTTTACTATAAAATGTATTTATAGCCATTGACTGGCAAAGTATAATGAATGGTCCATGATTGAATGGTGATTTTCCAGTTCGGTGGACTTGCTATTGAGGTGCTGTTCACCGAGATCAAAAGCCAAGGTGTCCGGTGTATTTTTAAGACTGCACTAAGTAAAGTAGGAGTCATGATTTAAAAAAAAAAAATCCACTTAAAAGCATTGATTTTTACAGGTTTAAGCAACACTAGAGTTCTACAAGGGCTTGAAAAGTCTTTGAAGAGGTTGTGGTGGCCATCAGACGTGAGCCTTCGAGTTTGTTTTTTTCCCAAGTGGTGTCAAGCAGTGTGAAGTCTTGTTGACAGTGTACAGCTGCCTGCCCTGAAGGCACACCTTAGCTCAATACAGCTACAACACATCAAAAGCCTCACATCTCTGACAGCTGCGACACAGTGCGGGAACACGCATACTGTCCCATCGCACGCTTCTTGGTCGCAGAGGATACAGAGCATGAAGTTGTAGCAGTCAGGCGATAACACCAGATCCTTTTGCGAGATGCGGCGGGTGGCTGGGTGAGATTTTCTTCAAGAGGCGGCTCGTATCAAATCCTTATCAGTCAACACCCGAGACAGATCACCTCCTGGATTAACACTCCCAAATAGCATATGCACCAATCAGCACACAAACACAAACTCCACTCCCACTCAGACAGAAATTACTCTCTACCTGCTAAATATCTCTCACCTCATCAAACATTCAAACATGCATGCCAGCGAAGGTGAAGGTGGTGAAGTAGACTGGTTTTTTTTTTTTTTTTGTCACCCTCCATTGCTATTCTGGGATGATGAGAATGACAGTTTGATAGTTCTATCAGGTTTATTAGAATTTCTCAACTTGGGTGAACTTGTTTATGTTCCATTGGGAGCGTGAATGTTCTCAATAAACTGCAAAGCAATATGTCGAGTAGATTTTGAAATATCTTGTTTCCATAGGTGATATTTTAGACAAGTAGATCATAAATATGTTCAAAACCAATGGTGGCACAGGTAGGAAAGACCAGGGTGCATCAGAAACATGTTCTGGGAACCAAAAACCTCTCCACCAATAAGTTTGAGGGAGAGACCAACCACCAAGGCCAGTGCTTCAAAACAAGTGCCATGTAGGCAGTCTGGAAATCGTGAATTATCCAAAGCCAACAAGCCCACAGTCACGCCTGCTGTCCACAGAGATTGGCCATGTGTGCAATGATGTGATGCTAAAATGCTGGTCAGAGTCGAACAGCAGCAGAAACTTGAATCAAGCTCTTTGCTCAAGAACTGTAAATGCAATGTTTTACTGTCTGAGGCCGGTTTATTACTATCTTGAGCCAACTTAATGTGCTACCTCAGTTTTCCTTTTTCACTATGACAACCACTTTTTTTTTTGCCAGTATCATAAGCAGCCACTTTGCCCTACTTGAGATTTGCAGTGTGGTAAATAAGACGCTGTACGACACTGTTCATTTTGAGTATGCACTATATCCTTTACCTTTGGACTAACAACTGTTATAAAGGCCTTGTTCAGAGTGCCATCACAAAATCAGTATTTTGTCCAAATTGTATCCAGATTGACTTTTGGAAGTTTGGGCAGAACCTCATAAAATGTGATTTTTGCCAATCGGACCTAAACAACATTTGGAGGTCATTGAAATGCGATTTCAATCAGATTCCTACAGATGCATCTCAATCTGGACGCTCTGGGGGCTCAGATCGGATGTCTTGCGTCACTCGAAGTGCAACACAATGACAACATTGTTTTCAGAGCGACAGAGTGAACAGAATCAGGAATCACAGCGCTAGCGCAGTTCTATCAGAGTGTCGATTTTGGCGCTATTGTGGACAACGAGAACAACAGTCCACGGAGAGACAGCAAAATAAATTGTATGCTGCCATTTTGCTTCTGTGTTGGAAATCAGCATCATCAGCATAGCTATGTCTACATCGTTACCACAGCAACCAACACAGATAGGATGGTGATGTCTAGACACACCAAATCCGATCCGTTCACTTGCAAATAACAGTGTGGACAGTTTGTCCCAAAGATCTGATTTGAGAAACAAATCTGATTTGACTGCAGTCTGAAAAAAGCAAAAGGAGCTCAATACAGCATGAGCATACAGACATATAATTTAGCCATTTCAGCAGGACAGCTGTGGTCGGTCAAACTTTGGTGGTTCCCTGACATTTAATCAAGTGCTAACAGCAGGTTGTGGTTTTCAGTGAAATGTTTCAACGGGCCTCCATACTTTTTGGTACAGGAATCAGTGTCCTCTTCAGGAAAACACTGTAATGACTTTGCAGATCCTCAGCTCACCTGCCACCATCAGGTCAAAATTTAAATTTGTCCAATGCTTTGCGACAAAATAGGTGCATAAATAATGTAACTTCTGTCAACCTCAACTGCTCACAGAGTTGATTGCTCAGCTGTAGAGCTGTCTTGTCACAAAACATAATAATAACATATTTTAAACACTTCTGAGCAAGATGAAATATGTTTCATGCATTGGAATGAACGATTCTGTAGAAACAGTTTCTTTTCCCCCTAAACCAATCCATCATGTGTCAATAAGTCCATGGAATAATCATATGGTAAAAAAAAAAAAAAAAAAAAGTGGGGGTGGGAGGGTGGACTGTCCATGTACAATGGATGATTGCCTCTAAAGTGGCTGCAGAGGTAAGAATGGGTGAATTAATACATAAATGCAAATGTACCATGTCATTGTAATGACTGAGTGGCTGGTTGTTTTGCTGCTGCTTTTAATTGGTGATCTGGTGACCCCTGCTTGTACAAGGACACAATACGCAGTAACACGGTAAGAGCCCAGCCTTGGCATGCATTAAGTGTTGAAGGCTCACCCACGCACATAATTACCACAGTCTTTCTGTGGTTGTTTCTGCCATGAGCGGTTGTTCGGTGGTATGGTTTCAATTTGGAATTTACTTCCCTGCGGACATGTTGACTGTGTGGGTCTGTAAAAGTGCCCGCAAAAGGTCCACATAATTCACACGAACAGAGGTAAGACGTGACCGGACTTCAGATTACAATTCAGTTAAATGAGAATATTTTATGGAATTACATGTAGAAAGCTGAATTTTGTTTTGATTTAAAATGTGTTTTGTTTTGTTCAATTAAAACATCACAGTAGAAACTGTGCAACACTTAAACTATATTCAAATTAAAAGATCATTGGCTTTATTGAAAATATTGTTGATGGACAAAAATATTCCTTAAACTTCTTCATCTTACCAATAATGAACATTTTAGCACTGTACCAGCATGACTGACCATTCATCTATTTTTGATTGAATATTTGCCCATTACACTGACAAATCAATATAATGGTTTGGTGAAATGACCTGCGGCCTGAGACATAGATTACATACAGCTCACTGTCAACTTTTGCAGACAGCTGCAAAGTAAAGAGAAATTATGTCTGAATTCTAGTAATTCTATGTACATAGACACCGACTGAAAGAAGATGTCTGAAACAAAGAGACTTCAAGAAATCATCTCATAAGACCCGAGAGTTAAAACTCAATTATTTGTGAGAACTGACTGAGTCTGCAACACTGACTATCAAAAACTGTTATGACATGAGAATTAGAGTTAAGTATCTGCTCAAATGTTTCCTAATTCAAATAATAGCTTTGCTAAGACTATTTTATTTTGGCTTTATGCCCTATTGTGTTGACACAGCATTAAACATAACCCACCAGACAAGTTTGGCATATTTTGTGTGATATACGCAAAATGGATTTTGCAGAAAAGCATTATTCTGTTCCTCAATGTAAAGTATTTTTACTTTATTACTGTGGGTTTCATGTACGTGTTAGCTCATGGGGGCTCATGGGGGATAATATTTAAAATATTAAATAGTATCACCCACACAAAGAATAAAGCAAAATTATCCAAAACCTTACATGTCTGCATCAGAACGATTTTTAACAGCTCTGGAAAATCATCTCTATGCGAGCTACATTTCAGCAAAGCAGTATCTTGTTCTAAGGAAAGAAGTGAATCGTGCCCACACACTGTCGAGTCAAGAAAGTCACCCATCACCGAGGCAACATTTTTAAGCCTGGAGTCTGAACTTACTGGCCACTGCTCCTTTGTTACTTACTGGAGCCAGAAAAGTGGCGGGGTTAGACTGGCAGCAGCCAGCACCACAGCTCAGGGTGACTCCAGAATTAAAGCAGGACTTTTTGAGCTCTACTACTGCTATGGAAATATTTTTCAGGGTAGCCATTATGTGTATTTAGTACACATGCATGTGCACACTCGTGCTGATTATGTGAAACCTAACATGTGGTTTCACACATTAACACTAATCAACAGGTCACAGTAAAACACCAAGATGTACTGCAATGTGCCATCAATAGCAGGGAAGTGGACAAATGGCACGCAATGCAGGATGTAAAAAAAAATGAAACTTAGTTATGCAAATGTTTTATGTGGAAGGAAGCTCAAACATTCACACAATCTGTTTTGGAAATTAAAAATAACATCTATAAAGAAAACGTCATATGTAGTTTAAGGAATCGTGTTTCAAGATAAATCTCTTATTTATAGGCTTAGTGAAAAACGTGTAAAGCAAGGTGACATAGCTGCCTTAATGAAAGACCAAAACTTAAAGCACAGAGGGACCTCCACATCAGATCAAATCTGAGTTCCTCTGGTTCCTTACGTCAGTCTCACACTACCATCCTTCCATACATACTTCTTTCAGTTCCTTTACAAAGGCCTACGAGGCTCTCAGTAATTTCCTCTGGGAGACAACGGCAAGCGATGAATGGAGAGATACTCAAAGGTCAAGAACGAGGTGGTGAGAAAACAAAGGTAGAATGAGAAGAGGACACTGGGATTTTGTGTACATGTATTACTGAGGTGACCTGCATGAGCGTTGGAGGTCCAAAGTGAAGAATTTTAAACAAAGAGGTTATTCTGAATGGTCCTCAGTTCAGCAGGAGGTACCTGTAAGTAACAGGCTGAGATTTCGGTTTAGGATTAACAAGATCTAATATATGTGTTTGTGCACCCATCTTACCGTAGTCTCTCGGCCTATTGCTGCAGAGAAGACATACTCAAGCTGAAAGACGATTGCCAAAGCCTGATGATTGGTCAACCTGAGCTCCAGGCTGCTGCGAAGGCCGAGTGTCTGAGGGCGGGATGGTGTCGCAGAGCTGCGGAGAGAGCAAAGAGACACACACACACACACACACACACACACACACACACACACACACACACACACACACACACACACACACACACACACACACACACACACACACACACACACACACACACAGTGAAGGATGTGAGCTGTTACCGAAGGAAATGACAAAACCTCACTCAAATGAACACGGCCCTCTTATTTCTGTTGTTATAGTTATATTTCCCATTAGAAAGAGTAGAAATCAATGTGTTGCAGGATGTACACTCGCTTGCTAAATGCTCCCTGGCAAGCGGTGGCCTCCTGTGTGAGGAATGTAACAGCACTCTTGGTATTCGTCATTCACAGTTTGTATACACCATAGGCGGGAGCATATTGTGGCGCGCCAGCATGTCACAAGGTGGGGCCAGGCGCCTGTTCTTTTTTCCGCGTCGTGGACTTTCTGGGGTTCGTATTTTTCTCTCTTTCTCTGCTGTCTGAAACCGTCAGACAGAACACAGGCGAGACAGACTGGCAGCTCTCACTGGCATCAACCGAAAAACAGTCAAACATCATAATTACTGCCTACAATGTGGTGTTATCGTACTAAACCGCATTTACAACAAGCACTTCCCTCTGCAAAGAGCAGAGCGGAGCGCAACACATTCAATATTAGGATGATTACTGTTATTCAGATAATACAGTAATTGAGGACAGACTGTTGGTTAGCGTTTTAATGTGCTGATTGTGCATTTGCATGTTTGTGCACACCTTCTCGAACAAATGCGACACCCACATAATCACCATATCAGCTAGTGTCTGATTTGAAGTAGCAAACACAATGCATTTTGATTTAGGTACGCAGTGAGGAAGAGGCTCACCTCGGACTAACTGTGCGACGTCGGTCGAGCTTTAAAGCATCATTTCGGGCACGTTTGCTTTTATTTGCTTTGATTGGATTTGATTTATTGGATCCTTTCCTCAGAAGTCCTTTGTATAATTGTTTCATCTAAATGGACAAAACATCCCACCTGATCATCCTGATGGCCACAGCTCCAATAAAAGTGCTCACACTGACAAAAAAAAGTGTGAAATATTGTCATTCAGTGTATGCGGCGGCTTCTGTTGTCCACCGACAGCGTGGGCGCACACAAAACCAATTAGGCATTTTTTTGCAGACAGCGCTGTCAGCACAAACACATTTCTTCACATCGTCTCGCAGTGGATATCATTAAGAGGAGACAAACTTGGAGCGCAGAAAAGTATCCAAATTATGACTTTATCTTATCAAATTTGGAAATATCTCTGTGTCAACTATAACATCCTCTACCTCATTATTTTTGTTACTGCAACCAGAATACCCCCAAACTATTTTTCATTTATCACAATATCATCGTGAAGCTGCATGAAAAAAAATAACACGATCCATTCTGAAAAGATTCCTTGTGATATTTTGTATTGTGGTTTAGCAGGCAAAATATCTGTGGAGAGGAAGGTGTTGGTTTAACCACCAGGAACAAAATGACAAAGTGACAGGAATGACACCGGTGCACAATGTCGCAGAAATGGACTCAAAATATATCATGTATTTTAACTGGAAAGCAGTTCCACTTCACGGCCCACTGATGCACCCACACAACTCATTAATTGAAAGTGCTCCGTTTTGTTTACTTGAACTGGTCAGAGGTTTGCTCAGCCGCAGCATTCGTCTTAGGAAACACTTCCAGTAAGTTCACGGGTTGCAAAGGAGGAACTGGTGACAGCTGGTGTACGCAGAGCAAAGTGAGCTGAAAAACACAAAGTATCTGAGGGGATATGACCAACAAAATACAGTTCTGAATCTGAGCACCTGAATCTGCAAACACTTGTGTGTGTACACTGCAATTTCCATTCATGGAATTAGAATTTATCTTCTTACTTAACATCACTTGGGATTCATATCCTGGTTGTGGCACCTCTACAGCTTCATGATGTAAGACAGACGCTGATGACCTTACATCAGCATATCCGCTCTGACAAGGTGAGCATGGAGTCTCATGGTGCCTCAATAAAACCCAGGGCCAAAGGCAGCCGGAGCCATATCTCCTTGATTGGTTATAGAGGACTAGCACGCTTTGGAATGTGCTTCAGGGTTGTTTTATGAGGGAGGAAGCCGGTGTGCTATGGCACGGCCTGTAAATTATGATGCTGGGGTTCTGTGAGGACTCGGGAGGGCTTTATCAGGAATGCAACAAAGTCACGTACAAAATACAAGCACTGTGTGTTTGTTCCTACAAAATACAATTACAAATCTAAGAGGTTATGTTAGGCTATTCAGCTATCTGCTACTTAGCAGGTTTCAGTTCAATTGGATGCTGTACTGTCAACGTGTAGCTTTTTTTGTTTTTTTTATGTATGTATGCATGTACTTCTATTCAGGCGGCTTGCACATAATTCTCGGCCCTGTACATCAGCAGTCTCTGTGGGGCCCTCTGTGTCCATGTCTTGAACACATCTTCTGAATGTTTTTGACACAAATCTTGGCCAACATCTGCACGCAAGAATTCATCTTTAATGACCCTCAGGCGACCGGGAAATGCCCTGATGCTCCTGTGTAGGTCCGTGTGTCGCGCTCACCTTTCTGTTGTCAGCGGTTGTTTTTCCTCATTTTTCCTCTTTTGTTTTGTTGGTACCTCAGCGAACCTTTGCCTGCTCCAGCGTTAGCCATCGCTCGGGGCTTGATTAGCTGTATTTACAGTGGAATTTATTGCCGTTTTGTTTCATATATTGTGAGCATGTTAACTGATTTATTCAGGCGATTTCTATTCAGCCATAACACTAAATATTTAGAAATAAAAACCTGCCAACAAAAGCAAACTTTTTATTCCAGGCTTTTCAAGTGTTCCCCCCACCCCCCGACTACATAGGGCCCCAACCTATGTCGTCAGTCCGGCTTTCCCCCCAGTACTCTACCCCTGCTTATACCTTATTGGGTATTGGGCAAACATGACCAAACCATATATTAATGTTACCTTAGTTTGCATGTGTTTTACACAGTTAAAATTGTAACTGAATCCAGCAATCAAACAACCAGCTATGTGTTGCAGCAACGATGCAAAACTGGAGCGTGTTTGATTTCCTGTCATATGACAACAGAGAGAAGAGAACTACTTTACCATTACCTCAATATTAGAAAATGTCACTTGTATGTGAAATGTGAACTTCTCTTAAACCCCGACATTTAATAAAGAAGGCAGAATGTGAAATACACCAAGTATACTGCTGATGTCAGAATGTAGGAAACACAGACAGACTGCTTGTTACACTTTTTTTTCCAGACATCTCCAGACTAATATTATACACAAATGAAATGTATACCGAGCCAGCTTTTTTTTTTTTTAAAAAGACATATTTTTTTGCCTAACAAGATGAACTTTCAATCACTTGCCGGAGGACCAGCATCTGGAGAGGATCGTGAAACACCATAAAAATAAGCATTCCTGACAATATCTGTGGATTTTGTCTGACAGCAGAATTATGCTCCCCATCCCCGGCAGCCTGCAGCTCCGCTGCAGACATATACATGTGTTCTCTCTGCTCACCTGTCCTTGACCAGCGTGCTCTGTTTGGAGCTGCTGTCTTCTTGTCCTCTGACCCCTGAGGCCCGGGGCTCCAGCACCACCACTTGGGGGTTGTCGAGGAAACACCAGCCGTTGTGGACACCGACGTGGAGCCTCCTTTCCTGGATGACAACTGTCCTGAGTGTACCTTCTGGTCCTGGCTGCTTCTGAGAATCAGAAAGAGGGATTACCACACACACAGATAATAAACCACCAGCTAAAGTTGAGTACTTTCCAGCCCGGCCGCTTAGTTCCAGTGAAGAAAAACCTCAAAGCTATGGGACATGTCCTCAGTTTACATTAGTGTGTTTCCAAACTACTTTACAGTCACAGGCCGGGGAGTGCTCTTGTCTGTTTTAACATGATAATGCTCCTGCGCTCAATGCCAGGTCCATAAACGGCTTTCCCAATTTGGTGAGAAAGAACTCGACTGGCCTGTTTGGAGACCTGACCTCAACCTCATCCAACTCATCTAGGATGAACTGGAACACAAACTGTTAACTGTGGCCAACTTCACTGATGCTCCCGTGACTGAATGAGAGCAAATCCCTGCAAACAGGTTCCAAAATCTGCTGCTAAGTCTTCCCAGAGGAGGGGAGGCAGTTACAACAGCAGAATAATGCCAATGATTTTGGCATGACATGTTCAACAATCACAGATGCCTGTAAAGGGATTATGCTTTTTATCCCTTTTATTGTTAATCTGTCTGATAACTGAAAACATATTTAATGAAGAAATACCATTTTCGAGTCAAAAAAAAAAAAAAAAAAAGAAACATATAATGTTAGGAACACAAAAAGCAATAGTAGCAGCTCCATGATCTCTTCCGAGGCAATTCCAAGGAATCAGAGTGATAGTTTGTCTCAATTATCTGTTCACACTCTCCTCAGGTCATTCTGCACCCTTATGGACATACTCTCGGTGGTCAAGCACTCTTATTGCACCACTCTTGCACTTCTTGGCACACTGTTAAAAAGAGGCTTAGCATTATATCAAGGGAGAACTTGTTCAGGCACTTTTCTGTCTGAACGGGGGAAGTAAATGCAGGGAAGACTTTGATAATTTGGCAATTACGTTGGTAAAAATACTAATATATGTATAAGTTCTAGTTTCAGCATCAGACTGGTAAAACCCAAGTAGGAAATAGTATACAGTTGTTAATTTATTCATTCTGATGGAATACAAATTTAAAACAAATCTAATGTGTGAAAACTGTCATGTATTGAAAGATGCAATCGAATGTTTTGCCAACTAAACAACTTTTTGGCCAATGTTCATGTACGACTCTTGTGTTTGAAAAGCGTGTTTGTTAGAACTGCACTAATGTACAATTTGTGCACCACACGGCTCTAGCGATGGCGGCCAGTCCACGTTTTAACAATGCTGATGTTTGAATCATTATGTTTTATGAAGAGTCTTAATCAGGGAAAAACTGTCATTTGCAAAGTACTTTGATTCATGATTAAACACAAATAAAACTAATGATATTCCAATTAGCCACAGCTGCACTTTGAGTTTAGTGCTAATTAGCAGAGGTTTAATGCTTAACTAAGATGATGAATATGGTAAACATTATGTGCTCAACATGTTAGCAGTGTCATGCTGAACATGCTGCATCCAGCAGAGGTGCTGACATGCCTCAATATTTAGTAAAAATATGTGTAATGTGAGCGTTACTCTCAACTCAACAGAGCATTTTAGCATCTTTAAGCTCATTATTTTGGTTTCACAGCCTGCAAAACAGAGTAAACAGGAGAGTAATTGTTGGTGTAACAATCAGCCTCAGGTGGCCAGGAAGATGTGTCCAAATGCATAATGTTGCTCTGTGTCTGATGGGGTGCAAATGGGAACCTTTTTCCAGCAAATTCACCACAAAAACGTAAACAGAAACGTATAACTGGCAACAAAACAAATCAATGCTTTATGAGGTGACAAACATTTATTTTATTTTATTTTTTTAAAACAAAGGTTGTACTAAAAAAAAAAAAAAAAATATTGCATTGGTTTTGGTAATGAAAACTCGGGTATTAAATATTTTTTTAAGCAATAGGAAGCTTTATATTGTACCCTTCAGTGAACTGCTGAGAACTGTCAACATGGCAAAGTTGCTAAAATGAGTCTGACTGGCACAAAAAATGAGCAATCAGACAGCTTGTAAACAAATCCCCAGGTTAGCCAAACTTACTTGGAAGAGAAAATGCAGGTGAAACGTGAAACAATTACCCCAACTGTCCTTCATACACACTGTAGTTGTGTCCACAACTTTTGGTGTTGGATGTTGGATGAGGCAACTTTTTGGGTTTCACTTTCTTTTTCACTCACTATTAAAATGGTTAAGATCATCTGGGTGAGGAACAAAAGATAATGTAGGAGACGATTAACAAAAAAACAAGTCAATGTGTCGACAGGTGCCGGTAGAGACCGTACTAACACCTCGTATCCGCTGCTGCTTATGCACAGCTGACTGACAAGTGTTCAGCAACTGACTATAAACTCTCTAACCCCAAAAATGCAAAGCCCACTCCTTCCAATTTGTCTCATTTCGATCTTTTCCCTCTCTCCTACTCCCACTCTCGCTTTCTTTTCCTCTCTTTTCGTTGTCATTCTCTCTTTCTGTCCCACGTTCGCTGTTTCAAACCTTCTCCATATCCACCCACAACCTTCTCAATCAAATTAGCATTTGAATTTCACTTTGGTTTTCTTTTTTAAAACAGCGACAGCAGCGGGAGCAGGAGTAGCAGCCTGCCTGGATACTGTACAGCCCACATACATCACTGCTGCTCTCCTCGTGTTACATCTCTGCACCGACTGACTCCATCTCTCTCTGTCTGCCTGCCTGTTTACTAACCTTCTCTTTTTATCGTCACTGATTCTCTCTTACAAGCAACAGCCGATATGTGCTCAGCAGTCTACCATATTTTTCTTTTGGTGATGGGAAGGGAAGATTAGGGTTCTTCTCCTAACCTCAACGGATTCCTTCCTTTCTATCTTTCCTCTTAGAGAATATCTCCAGTAAAACCTATCCTCTCATTTCAAGTGCTCGATTTTGTGGCAAGAAAGGTCCATGTTGGTAATACATTTATCTCTTACTTGCAACTCAGTAGCCACAGGTAAAAAAAAAAAAATCCAAGGTGATATGTTAAAGTTCTCATTATGAATAGCAGGCCTGGTCCACAGGGCCTCTTTGGTTTGTTTTGTAGACGCGTACTTTATTTCTCTATAAGAAGATGTGATGACTCACTGATGCAACGTTCTATGTATAATGTGTTTTCTATCGTGTCAATCCTCTGTTGGCTGTGAGAGTGTTACAAAACTGTCTTCCAGCTAGATCACATATAGGCTAAGTCTCTAATCAATTAACTTGTGCCGTCTGAGTGCCAAAACTGAGATGCACCCGAGCGGAGAAGTCTACATCACACAGGACTCGACTGCATGTGCCATGTGTGCACGGTAATAATCTCAATAATTACCAGAGAAAATTAGGTGAAAGCAAACACTCATTAAATCCCTGTGTGCGAGGGGAGGCGTTGCAGGTGGGTAGAAAAAATGAAGATACATCTATCTTTATGATAAATCATTGTGTTGGAAATAGACACAAACATGGTTTTAATATCAGACATTTATGTATTTCCATATTCAGACTGACTCACTGCTTTGTGTGACTGGATGCTCTTGTGATGTGTCTAATTTGTTCTCAGCTCAGTGTTGTTAAAAAGTTCTTCATCTTAATGAGAGTTCCCGAGGAAATAAATAAACCTCTTTTTTTCAATGTGATAATCAACAGCTACTTTACCTTTATGGGCTTTTTATTTTTTCATTTCCGTCTGCCATCATGTCCGTGTTTAGACGTACATACAGGACACATCTTTTCAAAGCGACATGCTGCAGCAGCAGTCTCTGAGGATTTGAAGTATTAGTTAACTTACTGCTGGTACAAGAAATATGTTGATTTGAGTCTTGTTATTTCTGCGAGCAAACTTGTTAAAAGCGGCATCAATCGTTTACTGTATAATTCAGTGCTTTTTCACTTTTAATAAACCATTCATATTTGATATATTCTTCGTTTGGTATTTTGGCATCACAGATTCGGTTTCTGTGCAGTTCTACAAACTAATTATTACCAGAGTGTAAAATTTCCCTCTATAGATTTAATGCACTAATATTGTGAGAAATATGCAGCTTTATGGACGGTTTAGTTTTTTCCACAGTCATATTGGAACACATGGTAAAGTTGTGAAAGACATTTCTGTGGTTTTGATGGGAGTGATATAAACAAACCTTACAGTAACAAAAATGCTAATTTTAGTTTTTTTAATCTACTATTTACAATATCTTTTTCATTGTATTTTATTTTATTGTATTCTGAATGCATATTTCATTTCATTACAAATGTACCATGTGAGGGGCCATTGAAAGTTTGTAAAACTGTTCCTGGTGCACACGAACGAGGTGAAGCACACGGAACAGAAATAACGTTCATGATTGAAAGTGGTTCAAAGTTTCATCACTTGATCAACATCAGCAGCTCCGTTACATATTGAGTAAAACGCCCATATCAAAGCCTGTGTCAATCTCAGGAAATTGCCCACATAGCCCTTTGAACTTCTTCAGAAAGCTTATGACATCAAAGCAGTGAGCCAGACGAGGCGTTTTGAGCGACATTCATGTTTTAGGAGGTGCAGAACGTCACCGTCCAAGTCTAAAGAAGTCTCGTCAGGTCAGGAATGCAGCAAGGTGCGTTTTCTTAGACATTCGTGGGTTTGTGCACCCTGAATTTGTCCCCCAGGGTCAGACTGTCATCACCGAGTTCCTCTAGGATGCTCTGAGGCGTCTGTGGGAAAATATTCTGGGCAAAACGAATTGAACTGTGTCGGGATGGCAATTGAGTTCTCCAACATGACGAAGCGTCTGCAACAACCCACCTCTTGATCCCCAACCTGCCTCCTTCCCCAATTTGTCTCTCCCTGACTTCTTTCTGTTGTCCAAAAGGAAGTTGAAGCTGAAGACTTGCCATTTTGACACTGTAGAGGACATTCAGCAAGAATCGCAGATGGTACCGGACGTGCTTACGGAACGGGACCTCCGGGGAGCGCTCCGAGAGAGGCAGGAGCGCTGGGCGCGACATATCGCTGCACAAAGGGACGACTTGGAAGGGGATGGCGGCCAGATTTAAATCAGGTCAAATGTTTCATTGTTGCAGGCACAGTCTCTGAATTTTTGATCACACCTTATATATTGTATGGTGCAGTACAGCTTTTCCGGGCTTGTGTCGGATCATTTGTGGCCAGCTTCACACAGCTGATTGTGATTGAGTAAAACATTACGTTCAAATTACAATAATATACCCAACAAAAATTGTGCCTTTAGTGAATAGAAGCTAGCAGTGTGACAGGATATCTGTAAATAATTGCTTTCTGTGGCATCCAGATTATAATTTTGATTGTGTCTCTTCCTTTTCACCTTCTCCTTCCACAGCAGCCGGGGAAGATGAGAGAAATGGCTTTGTCTTTTGTCAGACAGGTCTGCCACGAAATGTTTCAAAGAGAAAATAAAAGAAAGACAGAGAGAAAGTTGTTTATAAGAGAACATCAGTTATAACGGTACTCTGTCTCTCCCCCTCTGAGTTTCTTTCATTTATTTCATTGCTCTTTTTTTCTCACTCCGTCAGTTCCTCTTTCTACCTATCTTGCTCGCTATCCTCTTTCTTCTCCCTCTTGCCTCTGTCTGCTGCCGTCACAGATTTCTTCCTCCCTCGCCTGAAATATGAATATTTTAGAGCTAAGAAGCTTAAAGGGAACAATGAAATGGCCCCCAAGTTAAATTATACTCCATTTCCAGAGTCACAGAAGAGGGACTTTTCTGAGTGACGAGAGCACCGGTACCACGTGGGTGTGTCTTTCTCTTTTTCACACACTCATAAGCTTGTTGTCTCCTGCTTTTGTGCCATATTTGTGATATCCCCCCAGAGCTAGCTTCCAGAGTCGCTGAGCCAGACATGGGCACGGCAACCAATCAACACGATCCCTTCAGCTATAATGTACATTTGACATCAGCGTTCGAGAAAAGTGGAAGTTATTGTGTGCTAACGTCCCTTAAACACTGTTTGTTTCATTAAAGGAAGAGGAAGGGGGAGGCAGGACAAGGCTAATTTGCATGCGTTTTGGAGGCAGTTTGTTTTAGAGCTTTGTCAACAAAGTAAACAAGGAAGAGGTGGCGGTTCTTTTTTGTCTTCCAATTAGAAGAGTCACCCTCGTGTGGGCAGGGTAAAAGGGAAACTTAACATGCTGCTTAACCGTCCATTTTCTGCTCGAAAAAAATAGAAATGGTAGAAAATGTATCTAAGCCAGCGCATGACTATTATCTGTGATGGTGGCTCTCATGGATGTGTGTCAAGCCAAAAACTGATACAGCCTCGAGGGCTCAACAGAAATATTTCTTAAACTGCAAAAACCCCACATTTCTAATGTGTTTGCAGTCTCCAGGAAAAAATTGGGGGATAAAGTGCTCAGCGGAAAGTCAAAGATAACACTTGTGGGAAACTTTATATTGGAAAGAAAACGCAGGCCGTGTATTTCCGTGGTGCGTAATGATTACGGACAAGACTTTGGATTTGATTTCAGGCCACATGAAAGTGTATCCAACACACGTTTTCTTATTCCGGAAGATGATTTTTGTTTTCTCTCTTCACCTCAATTCAATTTACCGGTCCAACTGCTGGGTGAGGCAGTGGGAGACAGAGGGGTGAGGATGAAACATTAGTAAGCAAAACTGATTCAGTCAGGGACACTGCCATTTGAATAAAATGGAAGTGCAGGAAAAAGAAAGTCATTTAGAGCAAATTTAGAAATAATAGCAGTTGGAAGGGAAATGGAAAGCAGGCGGCAGCTGCCTTATTGCACGACTTTGAGGAAAATGAGTGTGGATTTTCAGAGAAGCATGAATTAGTTTCTGAAGGTTATTTCTTTGTGCTCAAAAGCCAGGAGATGAAATGACACAGCAAGCTCTCTTTAATGGCCACAGCTGAGATCTACCAAGCTGGAGACAGCAAACGGGTCCTGACCCGGTAATCACTGCAGAGGAACTTTATTAAGGGTCACGACAGTGTTTCTGAACCCTGTGACCCAAAAACAATTTGGTAATATTGGATATCGTTCACATCCAAAGATCATCTTTCAACAGAGACGAGGTGACAATATTTTGGAGTTTGGGGACTGTTTTCTCCAAAAAAAAAAAAAAGCATTTTTTTTTCCATTATTTTCTAATATTCAATTACTAAACCTTTATATAATTGATCAGAACCACATCAAAAATCATAATGTAAATAATCTTCAGCTGCAGCCATTGACCAAAATTGACCAAATGCATGGCATAAAGTCCACCTCAGACATGAATTCATAGCTGGAGAATCAGGTGGGCTTTAACAGAGCCAGTTCATGCTGGTTGTTATCCGACCGTGTGGGAAGGCAAAAGCGTCATTGCGGTCACACTCAAGGGTTTGGTGAAAAGTCCACTGTCATTACAAAGAGGGAGGATGATAATCTTGTGAGGATAACAGCTCACATTTAATAGCTTTGCTTGTAAACAGGAAAAGAGGCATAAATACTGTAGCAAGGAGCAGAATGAAAATGAGAGTGAGGGGTAATCAGAAGGGTTCTTTCTCTCCACACACCTGGACAATAACTGAAGGAAGTGGGGGGGGGTGTTGGATTTGGAAACGTACAGACATTCTGACGTCAGAGAGGGGTAAGGAGAGGAGTGTGGGCCATTTGAATAGAGTTCACTCACTAACATTTTAAGGCTGGGCACAAAATGACTCCCTATTTGATACTTACCTCAATTATGTGTACTTTCTTCTATTTTATTCAAGTGTCTCACTCACACTCTGATATTTATGCACATGTTCAAAAATCCCAACAACAGAACAAAAGAAGTAGCGTTCAGATTGGGCGCACTAAAAATCCCGCCACACAATGCTTCGCGCTGGACCATCCTTCCCCTAAATCCATGTACTCCAGACAAGTCTCCACTGAAACCGGGTCTCATAGATGCTTTACTAATTCTTCAAAGGAAAGCCAAACAAACCCGGTTGTACTTTTCTGGGCTGAAAGTTAACAGTCAATTAAATGTAATCATCATCACACGAAGAGGAGACTATCGTCATGTTTATGTGACTGCTGAGACATATAATCAGCCAAATATTTTCAATAATCCTGTGACTCACACACTAATGACATATTTTCTTACTTATCTTGACAATATAATTAAGAATGCTCCTCCTCGTTTCCGATCATCCACATTATCTCATGCTGATAATCTGGAGCAAAACGCTGCTGCTTGTTTGTGTGTGAGTGAACAAAAGTAAACAAGTACTTTACATTGTAGGCACAAAATATTAAATATTCCAAAACTATTTATCAATTAGCTTCACTCAAAGTAAAACACAAACAACGTGACCTCAGTTTCCCTTTGAAATAAAGGGAAACTGAGGTCACCAGTTGTGTGTCTGATACCAGTCCACGAAGCTGCAGGCTTATGCTTGCCTGAGAAACTATATAACAACCGGAATTATTCATAAAGTCATTCAAAAATTAATCTGGCAATAAAGTGTAGAGACGCTCCAGCAGAAAAGGGCTTTCTTCAGCGTTTTATTATGCACTGTAGTGTTGGGGGCAGAAACAAATAGGTGCCAAGTGGAAGTGGAAGCTGAGCTCAACGGGCAAAAACACCTAAAGACAAAGACATGTAGGAGCTTGAGTGTTTGTTTATTGCACTGTTTTCTTCTGCACCTCAAATAAGTGTTGCATCAACTTACTTCTATTTATTTATAATGAATGAATGCCCAATATGAACCCTTGGCAATGGTATTATTACACGATGTCAGCATCTGTGGGAACACAAACTGTAAACTCTGGCTCTCCTGTATGCTAATGCCATGGATGCATGCAGTGCTACTGCCCTTCCCCCCCTTGGTAGGTCTGATCACAACCTGGTCCTGCTGACTCCCAAGTATGTTCCTCTGGTGCAGAGGCAGCCTGTAACCACCAGGACTGTGAGGCGGTGGACACAGGAGGCTAAAGACGCCCTGCAGGACTGCTTCGAGTCCACGGACTGGGATGTGCTGTGTGGACCACATGGGGAGGACATCAACAGCAGGACGGACTGTATCACAGAATACATCAAATTCTGTGAACACACCACCGTACCATCCCGGACTGTACACTGCTTCCCCAACAACAAGCCGTGGATCACCAGTGACCTGAAGGTGCTTCTTAATCAGAAGAAAGCAGCCTTCAGGTCTGGGGACAGGGAGGAGCTCAGCACGACCTAAAGGAGAAGCTCAGGGAGTGAAAGGACTCCTACAGGAGGAAGCTGGAGGCAAAACTCCAGCAGAACAACGTGAGGGAGGTGTGGACCGGTATGAAGGAGATTACTGGGTTCAAGAGGAGAGAGAGACAACCAGGGGGAACCTGGAGAGGAACAATGAGCTAAACTGTTTCTTCAACAGGTTTAGTTCACCGCCCTCATCTGTCTCCTCCACACACCACACCTCCCAAACACCTCTGCTGCCTCCCCCTCTCCCCCATCTGTCCCCCCTGGTGAGCTGCATGGACACAGAGCCCTCAACTTCAAAGGGCTCTCCCACCATCGACACCATGACCCCTCCCCCTCCTCTCTGTGACGACTGGCCAGGTTAGGAGACAGCTGGAGAGACTCCACCAGTGCAAGCCTGACGGCATCAGCCCCGGGGTCCTGAAGACCTGCGCCGTCCAGCTGGCTGATGTCCTACAACACCTTTTCAACCTGAGCCTGAAGCAGGAGGAGGTCCCGGTGCTGTGGAAGACGTCCTGCCTGGTTCCTGTACCGAAGAAGACGACTCCATCCGGCCTCAACGACTACCGACCGGTTGCCCTCACATCTCATGTGATGAAGGTGCTGGAGAGGCTGGTCTTGGCCCACCTCAGGCCGCTGGTGAAATCTTCACTGGACCCTCTGCAATTTGCGTACCAGCCTCATGTGGGAGTGGACGACGCCATCATCTACCTGCTGCAACGAGCTCAGTCTCACCTGGATGGAACCGGTGACTCTGTGAGAATCCCTTTCTTTGATTTCTCCAGTGCATTCAACACCATCCAACCACTGCTGCTGAGTGAGAAGCTGCGGGTGGTGGGGGTGGACACGTCCACCGTCTCCTGGATCAATGACTACCTGACAGGCAGACCACAGTTTGTCCGTCTGGGCAGTGTGCTGTCTGATACGGTGGTCAGTGGTACTGGAGCTCCTCAGGGAACTGTTCTGTCTCCCTTCCTGTTCACCTTCACCACTGACTTCCAGTACAACTCAGAGTCAAGACATCTACAGAAGTTCTCTGATGACTCTGCAGTGGTAGGATGTATGGACGGGAGGACGAGTACAGGGCAGTAGTGGAGGACTTTGTGGAGTGGGCGGGAAGAAATCACCTCCTTCTGAACGTGGCCAAGACCAGAGAGATGGTGGTCGACTTCAGGAGGAAGACGACGGCTCCACAACCGCTGAGAGTTCTGGGAGAGGAGGTGGACATGGTGGAGGAGTACAAGTACCTGGTGTCTCCATGACAACAGACTGAACTGGAAGACCAACATCAACGCTGTCTACAAGAAGGGGATGAGTCGACTCTTTTTCTTGAGGAAACTTCGATCCTTCAATGTGTGCAGCAAGATGTTGGAGATGTTCTACCATCTGTTGTGGCCAGTGAACTGTACTTCTAGTAGTCTGCTGGGGGAGAGGGGGGAGGGGGGATCAGCATTGGAGCTGGTGACACCAACAGACTTAACAAACTGGTTAAGAAGGCCGGCTCCATCATTGGCTGCAAACTGGACAGCCTGGAAAAGGTGGTGGAGAGGAGGACGCTGAACAAACTATTGTCCATATTGGATAATCCTGACCACCCTCTCCACCACCTGCTGCAGGGACAGCGGAGCACTTTCTCCAAAAGACTCCTCCAGCTCCGCTGTCACAAGGACAGATACAGGAGATCATTCCAGATACAGGAGATCATTCCTGCCTACTGCAATAAGACTGTACAATAACTCACCTCTGGCAAAATCCATCACACAACAATAACACCGTTGGTTGTCTGTTTTCTTGTTTGTTTCAATATTTGCACTATTGTTTAGTTATTTTTTAATTTAATTGAATTATTATATTTTATTGTATTCTATTTTATTGCATATGCTGTGCATTTTTATATTTAATATTTTTTTACTGTTGTTTTATTGCTTTCCTGTACCTATAATGCTGCTGTAGTGAAAAAATGTCCCCTTGTGGGATTAATAAAGTATCTATCTATCTATCTATCTATCTATCTATCTATCTATCTATCTATCTATCTATCTATCTATCTATCTATCTATCTATCTATCTATCTATCTATCTATCTATCTATCTATCTATCTATCTATCTATCTATCTATCTATCTATCTATCTATCTATCTATCTATCTAAAGAAGTCAAGGTCAGGTCAAAAAGACTTCAACTGAATCATTACGTTTGTGATGGTACCTGACTGCATTAGAGATGGTGGCATCTTTAAAAAGTATTTCATACAATCAAAACTGCACTTTTCAATATTTGCTTATTAAATTATTTCTTTATAATAAAAAGAAAAGAAAAAAACAACTAGCAAATGGACCTATACTAGCTATAAAAGACCTAAAAGCTAAATACACATGCTGTTGGTCCTTCATAGCTTTTGTAAAGTTGATTTTGTTGTTTCCATAAGGGACCATTAAAAGCTGTCATCTATTCATCTGTTAAGTTTTCATGGCGGTACTTTGTGAAATCAATGTGTAGGCTGTTGTAAAAGGTAATAACAACCCTACAGATGGCAACTGTCATCTCAAAGGGAGTGAGTGTGAGAGAGAGAGAGAGAGAGAGAGAGCGAGAGAGAGAGAGAGAGAGAGAGAGAGAGAGAGAGAGAGAGAGAGAGAGAGAAAAAAAGTAAGACAGCGTGTGACAGAAAGCAGGTGAAATTATGTCCCACATGAGTTTTGTATAAACCAATTACTAAGTGAGTTATACAACTCTGGCATGTTCCTCTTACCTTTGAAAAACAGCAAACAAAGGTGGCTTCTTTGAGTTGTTTTTGTTTTTTTTTGTGATCATAAATCTCTCTGGGAGAATATGCTAGTTAGGTGTTAATTTATCCGTTTGAAGCAGGTGATAACAGCAGTCAGAGCAATGACCTACCAACAATGGTTTCTGATAGTCATATCTCTAATATATTGGACTCCACCTTCACAGACATTTAAGTCATATGCAGCCCTGATTTTTCTTCATCCGCACCCATGTCAAGGCATTCAGTGAGTGAGTGAGTGAGTGAGTGAGTGAGTGAGTGAGTGAGTGAGTGAGGGAGCGGGCGAGTGAGGGAGCGAGCGAGCATGTGTGTGTGCCTATGTGCCTGCTACCCACACAGTGGATGTTAGCTCCCCCATATTGAGAGTGAGTCATCCATGGCAAGAAACAGTGGCAGCATCATTAGCATGCCGCTCTCATCCTCCCACTCCCCTGCTCCTTAACAAATTTTAACTGGCACACAGCTTCTACCGATAAATCACTGTTGGCCCTACTGCCGAAACACAACCCAAAATATTAAGTCAAACACTCGCACCGCTGCCGCTCTGTTTCCCTACCTATTTCATACAATTTGGTCCCCGAGCAGAACCGCATATGCGCAGCATCAGGAGAACATTATGTTGTCGTACAGTTGGTTCCACTTGGAAAGAAACCCCGAACAACTATGAATACCAAAAGGACACAAACGTGTCATACTGTATCATAACCTTAAAGGGAAAGGCTGCTGTTATTCTATACTTTACTTACTGTCAACAAACTCCATGAAAAGACTAAAACCAACAATATGTATAATTTGACTCCACTTTCCTTGGCCTGAGGCCATTTGTTTATATTAAAGATGTCGGTCTTTGAAAATGTGTCAAAAATATTTTGTTGCATTCCAAAAGAAATACACGGTAATGTGTGATATAGAAAAGCACTGTAAATATGACTCAAACAAGAGTAAGGAGTGCATTTGTTAGGGAGGATTTTCAAGTTTTCATGCTCTAGTAATGAACATTTCACTCAGTGCAACACAACATAAATAGTGTGGAAAATGGTGCTCTCTGGCACGTGTAATACATATTAGTACAATCAATACATGAATACATTGTGTCTTTGTTTTGGCCATTTAGCTTCTTTTTTTTTTTAAGTGTAGTGTAGATAGACAGGAAATGTGTCTGTGTGCTATGAACCCGAAACACTCGGCCACTGGGCCTTTTTTTTTTTTTTTTTTTTTTTTTTAAGAAATTGGTTGACAAACAAAAACAGAATATCATCTGCAGCATCTTTTTAAATTATATGTATCAACTTTGAAAAATAATTGAAAGACTGAAGAAGATTTGCAAAAGGAGGTTACATGCTTTGAAACCAATATCCATCTCTCAGGAAATGTTTGTGACCAGACTGAGCACAGAAAGCCACAGATATTAAACAGTGCTACACGAGAGGCAATTAAAGATTCAGTGGCAGCGTTTTCTTCTGGCCAGAAAAAGGCTGAATCTTTGATGCTTCTGGTAATTGTCAGAAGTTTAAGGGGGCGCTCTTTACTCCAAATAACAAGGCAAGTTAACCACTACAAAGGAGGTTCTGGCTTCTCTTTACACTGGATAATGATCACCAGGATACTTCTGTGCTCACTAAAATAAAAGGTAACTTCTATCATTTACATATACAAGTTACAAGCATGGTATCTCTGCAGAATATGAGGTTACCGGAAAATGTTAGTCTTTGCACAGGCAATGCTTTGTGACAGAAAGAGAATTCAGTTTCCTCAACAGTGCATGAACGAAACAGCCAGAGTGAAGTGAACGAGAGCTCAGATGTAAATGTGCTAATCACTGCTGATTATCAGCAGCAGTAAATGTATCTGGAACTACAGCGCCTGCATTGATAATCCCTTAATGAAGGCCTGATGGAACACAATCAATGTGACATTTCAGTCTGATATTCCTTGAATACAATCAATAAAGTGTATTTTACAGTGCTGGAAGGTGTCAAGTCATACTTATATTTGGAATGAGATGATAACCAAACTGTCTGTTCTTCAACAACTCTTTGCACTTTTAGAAGATCCACTCGTGCATTACAGTAATATCAGTCATTCTTTATTGGAGCCCACTAACTGAAATTAGGTTTAGATGACAATAAGAAACCTTCCTGTGTGATATGGCATATATGTACCCTAAAAAAGGCTTTCAGTGACCCCCAAAAGACTCCCAACACCAGACATCACTCTATCAGAGAAAGCAAAACTAAGAAAGAAACAGTGACTATGACTTTTAAAGTTTATGAATCTGTCTTCCTTCACTCAACCGCTGTGCATTTCCTGTCTTGTTTGACTTATAGGGTCCATAACCAGTCGCAGTCTATTTCATCTAATGATTGGATCGTCAATCACTACCAAGACCTGCATTTCATGAATATTTGATGTGAGCCAAGCGCACTAAAGCCTGTTCTTTTGCGCTGCATCGGTTACAGTAGTAAGCAGCCTGCAGCCAAACTGGGAGTCCTCAGAGAACAACGAGCGAGACGCCTCCTTGTTTCAAAAATGTTCAACCTCCCTT
Source organism: Brachyistius frenatus (assembly GCF_029030835.1). Classification (NCBI taxonomy): domain Eukaryota; kingdom Metazoa; phylum Chordata; class Actinopteri; family Embiotocidae; genus Brachyistius; species Brachyistius frenatus. The sequence continues at coordinate 4,485,750 of NW_027210615.1, forward strand.
GTCTTTTTTATAGTAGCACGTCCACAGGGGCAGTCCCACTTTGAGCGAGTTTTCTTCTTTTAGGACAAATGAAAACTTCCTGGAGCTTTGTTGTCAGAGTCTTTCTCCATTCATTAAATCAGCCCGAGGCGTTTTGTTCTGCCTGCGGCGCGGCATTGGTCCTCGCCTGCTCCTCTCCTCCTCTATATCATCTTCTGCTCTCCCCGGTTCTTTTGATCACGAGCCAAGATGTTACATAATTTCTGATGAGATCTCGTGCCCTTTCACCAGGAGTAACAGATATAGATAGATTTTAAAGATGTAGGTGAACAGGTGCTGTGGGGTCATTCTGGGTGACGCCGCCTCTGGCTTCACCCAAACTTAGTGAAGATGAGCAGTTTTAGTTGTTTTTTTTGACTGGAGGTCAGAGTGTGTTTAGAGAAGTTCAACAGCACAAATTAAATGAGTCGAGTGCTTATTAAAGTGCGCTAAAACTACCAGGGCACTGGCTGTACACTGTATTACATGGGAGCGGGGACTGTAAAAAAGAAGACACACTCTGGGATAGTTTGCGAGCTAAAAATAGCAATACTTATGGGGAGATTATGTGAAGACTGTATGTCAGACGAGCAGCCAGCATAAAGGATTCGTCTCACGCTGCACTGTACATTCATCTGCCTCCCCGACTCCCCTTCATTCTCGTTACTCTCTTTCTGCCTCGATACCAATTTAAGTACAGACACGCTGGCGTGAAGTCACACACACACGCACACACACACACACACACACACACACACACACACACACACACACACACACACACACACACACACACACACACACACACACACACACACACACACACACACACACACACACACACACACGGGTGAGGTGTAAGCATCACTTCAGAGACAGCTTGATGACAATCCAGCAGGAGTCACACTTTTAAAGGTCACACATGCTCTTTTTCTTCCTCTGTCTGTTTCGTGCACGCGCACACACACACACACACACACACACACACACACACACACACACACACACACACACACACACACACACACACACACACACACACACACACACTTTAATTAAAAGCTGCAATCAAGCTGACTTCTGCATGTAATAACACCTCTCACAGGCGTGAGAATGTCGTCATATCAGTGAAGTTATAAAAGTCTGGAACATTTAACTAGACTACGTGATTTCGGCTGCTTGCGAGGCTCTTTAGCGAACACCTCAAGAATGAGAAAAAAAAACTGTGACTGACTAAATGAGAAAGTGATTCATGGCAACATGACACTTACCTCAGAAAAGAAAGTTGTAATCTACTTTCCACGGTTTTCATTAAGATGCATGGCAGTATGTCCGTCAGCACAGAAAGATTTGATCACATAAACAAGCAATAATACATTTGTTTCATTGGTAGAGTTATTTCTTAGAGACAAGGTGAGAAAATCAGAAAATGGATGTCTCACTTTACTTCTTTTTTTTTTGCAAGTGGCACTCATTAGTTTGTGAGCGGCTGTTATGAAGCCTCGACTTCGGATTTTGGCCGTCACCATCTTGCTTGGGATCATTTTGGGATTAGCTGGGGGCAGCGAGCAGCTGATCTGCCTCAATCTGATTGGAAACCTGACAATATTATGCCCTGAGACACCGAGATAACTCGTGGAAAAACATTATTGACTATGAATTTTAAGACATCAGTTGAATGGGAGTCTATACAGTCGAAGGCTTTTTGGAGCCAACCTCTAGTGGCACTCGATGGTATTGCAGCTTAAGGCACTTCTGCATCAGCCTCATTTTTCAGAATGGGAGACTACGTCCACTTCTATATATCTATGGTTTGTTTGTGGTTATTGTTGCTATTGTTTACTCTAATTTGGTATACACATTACACTCAGGCACACTGGACACAAGGCTTCTTTAACGGACCCCGATTAATCTGATAACAGTTTTAGATACCTACAGTATGGATATTCTGACTTGGCATTTTTAATATACTGTGTGTTATTTTGACACTGCAGTGTTACATTTCTTTGATTAGAGCTTCGAATATAATGCACAAGGCTGGTAAAATTACCCAAATTCGTTCATTCCAAGAGGTTTTAATAGCCATTGTCCTGAGGGTGGCTCTTTCAGTGGGGTTTGTACCTTAAGGGGAACAAACTGTGCCTCAGAACATGTTAATAGCAATTTGCCAATTAAATTAGAAATCTCTCTCCCCTGCCCTTTTTTCTTTTGGTCACATAAAATGCATTTATTGCTGCCTCTGCCATGGTGTGAATTCAGGACTCACTGCATTGGCACAGAACAGTATGGACAGTTAGGGAGGGCTCAGTCTCCACAAAGCCTCCCTTTGAATATAACTAAACATTAAAGGCTTTACCGGTCCCGCAAGAACTGTGTCCCTCCTGTGGGTCTGGATGGAAAAGGGGAGAGGGGAGGCAGGGACTGCCCAATAATTTGAGTCAAAATAGGGGGGTCAGAATTATGTGATCAATATATTAAAAAGAATACAGAGAGGAAAATCATTTCAAAGAGAAAAAAAATCCTTTTCTCATTTCTTTTTCTAGTTTTCATTGATGTTTCTTATTGAACTAGTGGACAGAAATACATCTAAAACCAAACCTCCAGCTGATTTGAACAGTTGATCACAGACTAATCAATAATATTCTAGGGAGAGGTTTGTGGCTGCATGTGGATGCAACATAGACTGCTATCAAAGACATTAAGGGGCCCCTGCATTTGTTTTACAACTATGTTAATGGCGTTGTAAAATGTTGGCTAAAAGACAACACCTGGTGAAATATATTAAGTGCTTCGCCTCACTAGCTTTCCCCGCAGGCTGTCATGATCACTTCCCTAATGGTGGCACCGGCAGTAAGGTGTTGTATCTTTTGGTGGGGGTTCCTCCAAAGGTTACCATGGGTAGAAACTGGAACTAGAAAATTATGTCAGATCATGTTTTCTTCTCATCAATCTGCCTTCAACATGTTACAGATCTGTTGTTTTTTTACTCATTTGGTCCTACATGTATTCTTTTTTTTTGGTTGCGTTTGCTATTTCCCATCTTTAGTAATGTTTTCTCTTTTAAAAAGCAGGAACTGTGAATTATGGGGAAAAGTGCAACACAAAGTAAAAAAAAACAAAAAAAACAAAGCCATTATCAAGCATCAGGTTGGGAGACAGCTGCTGGCCCAGAGCAGTGAAAGTGTATGCAGGGCGAGCGGATAGGCCGGTCCGTGGCCCGGACCACTCAATTTAGATGATGAAAAGCATCATAATTCACAGAAATAAATGTGGGGAATGTGTACCAAGCCCGTTTTAGCCTTTTACCAGAACTAAAAAAAAAAAAACACCAGTAAAGAAACATACAAGGTCACAAAAAGAAAGAGGGTTTTTGTTCTTTTGTGGAAGCAACAATACTCCTGGATGGAAAACAGTTACTGTGGCGTTTTGTGCAATTTCCTGGCAATTCCCTGAAAGGGCTGATTGTAAACATGACTGTTATTCATAGTATCATCTCATCTCGTGTGTGTGTGTGTGTGTGTGTGTGTGTGTGTGTGTGTGTGTGTGTGTGTGTGTGTGTGTGTGTGTGTGTGTGTGTGTGTGTGTGTGTGTGTGTGTGTGTGTGTGTGTGTGTGTGTGTGTGTGTGTGTGTGTGTGTGAGAAAGAGAGACAGTACGAGGTCGTCACTTATTAAGTAGAATAATATCAAGATTATGGACAAATCCGGGCCATTTAAAATATACAAGGGTCCAGTACATTGAACATATTCTTTTCATTTTCCTACACAGTTCATTAAAAAAAATGCTGCATTATAATTATCTGCAGTGCCATAGAAATTTCAAAACCTACATTTTAGGGTTCAGGCTTTTACACGCACTCTACACTTTCACTCATTAGGCAAAATAAGCACCGACTGTCAGTCACCTGCAGGTGGATACAAATACACCAGTGGTCAGGCAGTTATTCTAATGTAGGTGCACTTAGCATACATTTACAAGGTAGAGGCACTGGTGTCTGCTATTTGCTCAACTTAATCAACTCTAAACACTCTCTCGGTCTCATGCATTTGCGTTTGACGATCCAGCCCGGCAGTACCAGAGAGCAGCGGGAAATAGACACAGGGTGACAGCGTTGTCGTATCAATTCTCATCCCTACCAAAGACACATCTCACTTAGGCTGAAGTGAACAGATAGAGCCCGTGCAAAGCCATTGCACGTATAATTGCTAGTCAAAAGTTGCACCTGTCAAATACGGTTAACCATCTGGGTTTCCATAGACAAGGAAAAGGGAAGAGAATAGATAAGCTCTGTTTAGTTTGGGAGGGAATGTGACTTAAATTGCAGTGGCAGCTGTAAAAAGGGCTTGTGCTTGCACACTAAAGCAACGGAAAGTGAGATAAAGGGCAGCATCACGCTGGAGAAAATAATCTTGGCAGAGGTGTGTCAAGGCCATCGTGGCCATCTTTAATTTGAGGAGTGTGGTGAGCGGTTACCTCAGGAGGATGAAACCTTATCAGGATTAAATGTATGCGTTGCGCCTTTAGAGAAGAGAAGGTGATTTGTTCTTCCCTTGTAAGCACGCCACACTCTGTGCATTTAAAGGACATGACATGAGGAAAAGACATATTTGTTTTATGACTTCCACATTTCCCTTCATTCTTCGGTGCACAAATAATGCAAACGCACAAGCTGTGGAGCTCCGTGTGCAATATGGATCAAAAGATGATGGTTGCACACCTCTCATGATAAACTGTCCCTCATGCGTCATGTGTATAAACCGCCAAGGCCGTGTGTGTTATGGAAGCTCGGCCTTACCGTGTTGTGACAGTCAGCATTGATCAGCTGCAGCAGCTGGCTCTCGAACCTCTGCAGGGACGGCTGGAGGGAGACAGTCAGTCTGTTCAGGGTGAAGGGCAGCATCTTGAGCAGCTGAGGCCTCAGCAGAGCATCTCCTGGTGACAGTGTGAACATATAACATCAACGTGAAGACATGCCCTTGTATCAACAGGATTTTCTTCAATCATATTTAGAGCACTGCCGAGTCTAACATGGTCTGTTCTGGTCTAAAATGTTGACTGTTTTCTGCTCAGAAAATGGCTGTCCTGAGGAAAATCCTGTTCAATAAGTTGTGAAATGCATTTCAGTATATTTTGTTTTTGTTTTGACCCATTTGCAAAAATCCACCAACATTTACCCTGAGAAAAATTATCAAGGCATCCCAGAAGCTCTAAAAGAAAGGTCAAGTGGAAATACATGGTTTGATACGATGTTCTCGCCATGCTGATTCTACCGAGGTGTGTCGTCTCAGAGCACTGCTGGGTGGCCAAAAAAATGTTCTTCGGTATTATGGACAAGTCGCTCTACATGAACTCAACAAATAACATGCTTTAGAAAACTATTTTCTTCAATAAGACCACGACTGTGTCTCAAACTGAAAACGTGCTACTTTGAGTGCACAGGTGTGTTTCCACTGTCAAGTATGGAAACATGTACACACAAGTAAAGATGTTGAGGTTTTCAAACAAGTTCTCTGCAGATCAACACTGGAATCTGCTCTCTTGCATGACGGATGATGTCCTCCTTCCCTTCGCACCCAGACGAAGAGCAGCAGCAACATGAAGCCGTGCTCCATTGTAAAGTTACCTGTACGAACCGAATCAAATGGATTCAGCGCACATTTTTACTGTGTAAACAAGTGTCAAGTGGAAGATGACGTAAGCGTAGTTAATGTGAAGACTGGCGAGAGGAGGGGTTGGGATGGGGTGGGGGGGGGATCATCGTACTCGGGCACATGTATAGATTAATCGGACCTACTGTGGAAGTGTCCTAATGCCACAGAGCAAAGAACGACTGAAAACAAGTTCACAGCACTTGCTGAAGTCTGCCAAGAATTATAGCTGTCGCTGTTGACGAGCTCAAAAAGAGTCTGACAAATGGCAGCTGTCAAAGAATGTGATTTTGGCCACTTCGAGAGCCTGACAGGAGAAAGTGTGAGTCAGCGAGGGAATCAGTCAGTCAGCCAGTCAGTCGGTGGGTCCATCAAACCACCACTTCTGTTCAAACAATAGTTTAAAGTGGCGACAGTCTGAGACGACTGAATCTAAGCAGGCTAACAGCTTAACACAGATTTCGACTGCTTGTGAAAGATGGATATCCCTCGTTTTCTGTGCTCTTGTGCGTTCCCAACATCATATATGTGAGATCATGTCACTCTCATCCCTGATATACGTTAACACGATGTCCCTGCAACCTTTTTTTGTCATGTATTATTCCTCATAATCATAAGAACCTTTTAGGATGTCATAATTACGTAATATGGTGAACATAATGTGTTTCTATAGTTTAAGTTTAAATATTCCAGTAAGAATATTAAGGCCAATAAACGTTTTTCAAAGTAAAAGTTACTTTGTGTATGTTTGTTTTTATTTTGTCTATTGTGGCAAATATGGACCACACCGTTTTTTCCATACACATTATACATTCTGTGAAAGATAACTTGGAGATATCCATGAACTGGATGAGGAGAGGCACTCCTCTTTTTGGCAGCAAATGTTTATACTGTCATTTCTCGCTCTTTGATTCTGAACATATAGCAGCTCCAGCTAAATAGCTGCTCCATTGATTGGTGGTAAACTGCCTAATGCCAATCACTGGGATAATTATACCACATTGAGAAATCAGTGCCTTCATCAAACAACCCAACAAAAACTGTTTCCATTTGAATACTTGGCGTAAATTGAATTATAATCGATTGCAGAAAGCATCACAGTCAATGGGTGAAGCGGGAAAGTCTGTGAAGTCCACAATCAGCTCTTTTAGACACAACACACACAAAAAAAAAAAAACAGCCAGCGTGATTGTAATCTCTTCAAGAGTAATGCAGCCATCAAGCGTTTCATTGCAGCCCTTGTCTCTGGAGCACAGAGTTGGACTGTTCTGAATGCGGCGTGAATATCAAGCCGGTGGCTGTGGTCTTAAAAGGCAGCTTAGGTCTCTGCTGCTCAGAGCCCCAGAACATGAAGAGGATTAGCCTGCTACCATACCTCCCACCGACTCCCAATGATTATAGCGCTGCACTGTCAGACTTCATTACATTCCCCCTTAGAAACTTACTTCCTAAGTACTGCAGACATTTTAACTTCTGATGGAACTAAGTTTCCCATCCAAAAAAGGCCCACATTGAGTACGATGATGAATGTCCTGTATGTTCCTGTGACAGCTGGAGGAAGAGAAGTGAGTCATTGTTGAATTATGTATTGTACGATTACACCTGATATGCCTCATGCGTTGGGCTGAGCCTTGTCATATTAATCTAGCTCGAGTGCAGGTGACCTCTTTGTTGACTTTAGCTCTTTCTTAAACTATTGACAGTTGAATGAGGACTAAAAGTGCACCAAGAGTAGTGTAGTTCAGTGGTAGTACAAATAAATGCAGCTCCACTGTTAATTGTTGAATCTCATGAGCAGCATGGAACTGCAGTCAACACAGATTTGGGATGGAAACAAACACATCACACGTCTGTTACCACCAACATAGATGGATTCGTCTGAAACAAGCACATATTGAATGAATGAGTGAAAGGACAGTACAGGTAGGTTGATTAGAGTTGTCTCAATGGGAGAAGTCTAAAGTCCTGCAGAACAATAACAATAACAATAATAATAATAATAATAATAATAATAATAATAATAATAAAACTTGATTTGTATCGCACCTTTCATACAAGAAATGCAGCTCAAAGTGCTTCACAGTAAGAGAATAACATGCAGTGTTTCACAGTAAAACAGATAAAAAGGAACATTTAAAAATATAGACGAGAAATTAGATAAAACAGATAAAAAGCATTAGAAACAGATCAAATCATAATAAACAGATAAAAATGCATAAAAATAAATACAAGTCGACTTGATTTGGGTCGTTCTCTAGGATTCAATTCATGATATGAAGTAGCGGAAAAGCAGTTGTTTCAGTTGTACGTCTTGTGCACTTTTCTCGAACTTTACTTCACACAGTCTATAATATTATCCAGGAATACACTAGAGATTAAATCTCCTTTTCTACTCTGGTCTTAGTAAATTCTTTAAGGTAGACTCGTCAGTGTCCCTCCAGGTTTCTGCTAAACCTCAGTTAATAACTCACACGGGTCCAACCCGTTCGTACACGACTAAAATTCCCTTTTCAGAAGATTAAATATGTGTGACTACACCAGAACATGAATTTAAAAAAAAGACTCCTTGTTATCTTGTAAATTCATGTTGAAATTAGTGAAAAAGAAAAGCAGAGAATATTATTTTTTTTAAAATGGTGAAGAGAAAGTGTCAGTAAGGACTATGAAAGTGCAGAAAAATCTGAAAGTGAGAAGACTTTACAAGAAAGAGGCAAACTCCAGGTGACTTCAGACCTCAGTGAAATGTGGGTCATCGGGATAATAAAATATATTTTCACTCACTTTAACATGAACCATTTTCAAACATCTTTGCCTTTTTAATTTTGGCCAGTTTTCTCCTGCTTCCACAGTTGAGGTCAACAAACCTGATTCCAGTTATACAAATCTGATGTGTTTAAAATAATCTTAAGAGAATAACCAGGCCACCACATGAGCAAAAGGCAAACAAGTTGAACCTGTAACCACTCTGTATTTTTATCGACGAGCTGCAAAAAAACAAAACTCACACATATGATCATCTTTTAGGGAGGGGTCATGACTTTCTAATTTTTAAAATTGGAAAACACAAGATGAAATAGTCTTCTAGAATAATTTCACCCAGTTTTGACCAGCGCCTTGCAGTAATACATCAGTACTACCAGAAGGTGGCAGCAATGCACCCAAAAGCTGTTTGCCATTCACCAATCGGCATAAAAAGTACTAAAAGATTGTGATACTACCAGGCTCCGGTGTGACATAAGAGTGGTGAGATTAGAGCGAAGCACAAAGCAGACGATGAGCCATGAATAATTATTGGATTTTGGAGGGTTTTTGAAGTTTAATGCCATTTGTTGAGCCCGGGTTTATGGCGTGATAATACCTTCCATTTGTGTTTGTGTGTGTGTGGGGGGCATTCGACAAATAACTGAAACGTTCCCAGCAAATATCAAACAGTATTTTTGCTTTTAAAAGCCCATCCTAACCTTCGTTAGGGAGTTTTTATGTTATCCCTTTCATTTATCTTCATATATTTAAAAATTATAACAAAGAAGATAAAAAGAATATAGAGGCTCTTTGTAAACCAACAGCGACGTTCCTACATTTCCATATATCCACACCTATTCTCACAGGAGCAGCACATCACCTTTACAGTCTTCTATTGTTGTCTAGATAGACCTTTGTTCTTTTGAAGTTTACCTGTTGGAGAAACTGCGAGTCCAGGAATGTTCTCATCTCCAGACACAAGGACATTCTCTGGGAGGAGGTGCATCACAGACACCAATGCACGATGGTTTTTCACCCCACAGGACAAATGTGTTCCATCAATAATCTTCAAAAGACTGCTGTCTGCAAAAAGAGACACATAACAAATCTATGTAAAATATTTGACATGCATTTCATGACAAACAAGCAAACTCTTCCTCTGAATACGAATGAGTTGGATATGATATTTCACCCCGCGATCATTCCCAACCCTCGAAAAGAAATGCTATCCGTCTCCTCGCTGCATCAGTCTAATATTTCTCCAGAAAGCTGGGAGTCACCTGACAACATGACATCCAACAAGCAGACACTTCCATTTTTCAATATTCCATTTGGCTGGTGGTGACCTAGGTGCAATGTACCATTACACTGAAAGCATCATTTCCCAGGGCTAAAACTGAAATGACAACCATTCAGCTTGGAAAACGCACTGGTCCAGAAGTGCACTGCAGCATAGATGGAGCACAAGGTATGAGGAATGAGGTAGATATTGTCATCTTTCAAGCAGGTCATCCAATGACAAGCCACGACCCGCAACTCACGCCATCAACACAAAGCACAGATCATTTAGAAGGTGAGTAAAATGCTGTTTGATGCGCTGCGTATGTTGGCTTCCTTCAAGCCTGAACAGAATCACAATCTTTCACTCTGACAGGGTTAATGATTACACCTTCAACAGCATCAGTGACAATCAATACAAGAAGCTCCATTTACTCCCCAAAGGCAGTTTCAACAAGACGGCACTCGGTGATCTGAAGGTGACACATTCTAAACAGTCAAATGATGGCGGTGTCCGAGAGCTGTGAAGTGATGGGGTATATTTTGGTACATAATTATTATGGTAAACAAAGTGGGGTGATCACTACAGAAAGAAAGGAAAACTTTACACACTGTAGGGTAATAGTATGAAAGTAGTACAGCAGTTCTGAAGAAACAGAGGGGGGGGCGTATTCAAACAGAAACTGTGGATATAAAGTATCAAAATGAGATAAAACTAAGGCTGGGTATCATTCAGACATTTTTGATATCGATACTGATACTTTGACCTCGATACCGATTCCAGAATTATAAAAAAAATGTCTATACCCATTCAATAAAATCCATTTTACTCATGCAGTTTAGAAGGGGAGAGTGTGTAGCTGGTTGTCTTTTTTTTTTTTTTTTGTAAGTCCAATTAATTGATGTCCCCCAAAACGCCTCTCATGCAAGTTGTCGCTGGACACTGCAATTTACCGATGTTCCCTAAATGCTACCTAGCGTCACAGAGAAGCCTCTCGTCCAGGGGTCCTGAGGATTCTCAAGTCACTTGGCCCGCCCAAGTAAGTCTATGTACGGCAAGCACTGCATTTAGTCCAGACCTTCCATGAGCTACTCAGAAACAGGTGAGGAGTTACTGGTAGCTCGCAAGATAAGGGTTGGAGACCCCTTCTCTAGTCAATGGAACGACGGCTACATCCTTCAGCTGGATGTAGCCTTGTCATTACAATTTGGTACCGAACGTCTTTTGATCCTAGATGACATCAAAGCACATCAGTCACTGCCATAAACAATCTAAATTTTGTACCTAGACAAACATAAACAGTTGTAAAATTTAAGGCCATCCAAGTAGTCGGAGTATTTCTGCACTTTGCTACCTACGCCAGCCGTGCAATGTTCCAACATGTTTGCGCTGTTATCAAACTAAAAACAGGTACACTGCAATGTTTCCAACGTCAAAATGGCCAACGCAATGTCAAGATGGTTCAGCGTTATAACATTTGGCAAATTCAACCACGGAAGTTGATATTGGAGCTAAATATATTAATATCCGAGTCTCTTGAAGTTTTCATTCCATTCTTCGCTGACACTGGAGAAACATACAAGCGATTATAAAATGCTTTTGCAGCTTCAAAGTTTGATTTGGTTTAGCTCAGTAAAAATGTTTTAATGATATTTCTTAAATAAACATGTTATTTTCATTGGATCGTATTTCCTTTATTCCATGCCCTCACCTGGTCTTCTTTGCAGCACCCTTTCAAAATACAAAACCAACACAACTGGGGGAGAAACACAGGGGCAACCGCTCAGAGTCTGATGGAACGTTTACCAGACTGCTTGTAGGGAACGCGAGCAGCATTGTTGTATGGTTTTGTAATTGGAGAGCTTACAGAAGGAGACAGACGCAATAAAGTCGACCCTCATGGTTCAAACAAACAATTTATTCTGTCTCTCTGACATGCAACCTTCTGAAGACTGACAGGCAGAACAATCACCCTAAATGTATATCAAAGCACCGGCGGGTCTGTCTGAAGTCCAAACAAGAGCAAGGATTTCTGACTCACAAGCCTTTCCCTCCACGATCACCGTACTTTGGCTAGCCAACATTTCAGGGAAAATACAGAATGAGAAAAAAAAATTAGACGCACTTTAACATGACAAGACGTTGCTGGATCCCCTGAAAGAGCGCTGCAATGTTCAGAGAATCCATACCAGGGTTCAAGCTGTGAGCAACATGAAACGGGCGGATCAAATTGAAAATGTAATGACTGCGAGCTTATGTAAACAAACGTTTTTGGACTCATTAGTATCAAATTCTATCTCGTCTTAAATATACTGAATATTTTGTTGTTGTTGTTGTTGTTGTTGTTGTTATTTCCGTCAGTATCACTGTCAAGTTGTTTTTACATTAAATATAGCCTCACAGAAGAACCGCCATCATTAAAAATTACAAGTCAGTGAAGGTCAACTCATCATTATGCAGCCACATGTTTTCTCAGAAGTGTCATTTCCCACGTTCAAGGTGAGAAGTGAACTCAGCACGCACAGTGTTGTAGTTATGGTGAAAGACCTATAATGTTTGGAGGCAGGCGACACAACTTCTAATAAACAAGCTTCTGAACTCTTCAGCTGGCAACGTTTTCCGGGATTGCAGTCGTGTCATTTCTTAGCATCCCCGGTGAGTCTTTGTCCTGAAAGTGGCTCCGACCCTGTTTACTGATACCGCTTTGCTTTATTTCCATCGGTGCGTGTGAGTACACGAGGTCATGTTGTGCAACCATTATCAGATACGTTTCTTCTTTCCCACTTCAAGTGTCAGGCTCAACTGTTGTTCAAAGTCACACAAACACTTCCTAAACATACTCAAACGGTCCAGCAACACAATTTACCGCACAGGCGGTTCTCGCGTGACCTTCATTTCCTGCTCGTGTGCAGAGGAAGCCCAAAATGTATCACCACACAAGCTGTGTGCATGTACGCAAACACAAAGGTCCAAGTCTTCTTGTACGCCGGAATACAAAGAACTCCTTGCCAGACAATGATATATGATGATACAGAACTGCAGTTGTAAGAAAAATTACCCAGAAGCCCAAAGTCTGGGGGGGGGAAAGCAGAACGTGAGCCACACAGAAGCTGTGTTTTCTTCAATAAATATGTGTTTGCCATATGGTATTGATATCATTTAAAATATCATACAAAAAAAATAAAAACTCGTACCATCCCAGAGCGTCACAGTGTGACATAAGCTACATGCACAACTTTTGCACGGCAACAACAGTCGTGGCTGAAAGCAGGTCAGGCAGAATATTTGAAGGTAAATTGTTACACCTGTGCTGAGATATAAATCGACAACACTTGTTCTTGAAAGTAATAATACAATATTGTTCAGGTTTTCGTTTTTTTACTGCTGTCAAGGAGAGCTATTGCAGAAATATTGTGATAATATTTTCGGTCCACATTTCCAACCCCTACCGTTATCTCTTAAAACATCAAAACTGTGCCCAGAACAAAATAAACCTTTCATACCAGGGGTATAGAAATAAGGATTTTATTAGAGAAGAAACAAATGATATTGCAGTTATTCAATAATTGAACAGATTGAAGAAATAGTTGAGACAGAAAGTACACACTATTTATATTTATGATGCTATGTGATTTTAAGAACAAGACAAGTTCAACATATGTAATCTTTTTGGCAAAAAAAAATATAACCAACAAAACAATATATATGAATCACTATGAGATCAGCTGTAATGAACAAGTAAAATAAAAAATATATGTTGTTTTAAATCTATTTGAAATAAATTGTTTTCTTGGAAACTCGAGGAAAAGTTCTGTTGATATAGTGGTTCTTTTTCTGTCATATTAAAAACATTAAATTATAGAAAGCTGATGGGTTCACAGGAACGATGGGCAGGATGTCCATTTCGACTGCAAACAGCTTTTCATCCATTTTCAGGGCAGAGCCAGTGCCTTTATCTTTAAAGTCATTGAAAGAGGATTGAGAAGGAAAGAAGATGATGGAGTATATCACTGTGTTCTCATCCCCTCCCTGCTCGCGATTCATCTCAGTCAAATCCTTTAACTCTGTCTAACAGTTAACTTACTACAAAAGAAAATTGTTTATGTCCAAAGCCAAAAAAGGAAAATGGTTTGGGGGAAATCTCTGAGGTTGCAGCAAAGCTCCAACTCTGTTCTACAAACATGTTCTGTGGCAACAGCAGCTTTCGTTGAAAAGGTGTTTCTTGCCATGAAACCCGGAAAAAAAAGAAAGTAGGATGGGAAATCAAACGTAGAACTTTCTTGACACAGATGGCGCCCAGGTGTCGGCAACTTTTTCATCATTTATTTCTTGTTATTCATTATGCATCAAGCTCGAGTTTCAGTCAGATGCTGTGCATAGATTAGAAAGCTAGCCCGACATTTCCTTACAGCAGTGGTGAGGTACCTCAGGAGTCACTTGAGCAGCAACTTGGCAAGAGATGTGACACGATGAAGTGGGGGGAAAAAACCCAAAATGGCTCAGCATCAGACAAACACAGGCAGTGGTTCTGGGAGAAGGTTGTGTGGGAGAGAAGGAAGCCATGAAGGTGGGAGCAATTTACATAGATTCTTTGTTGTATAACTCACACACTATTTAACAATATTAATATTGAACACATTTCACAGACTCCTCAATGCCAGTCGAGTTAAGTTTATGTCAATTTAATCTTAAATCAACCTTGTTTTACTATATTCATATTTCTGTAGAGTGGCGTCCACAATGATGAACGTTTACAACTGCAACAATCACCTCAACATGGTTTTAATAGGCTGGAAGTAACATCAAACTACAACTGTAGTCATTTTGTGTTAAAATCACAAAGATAACCTTGGATTGACTGATGGGCACATCGGCTCGTCTCGAAGGCCGGACGTATTCTGCTGTATTGAGCTGCTACCAGGGTTCAGTTAGCCAGATCACACTGAAAACCCCAAAAGACGCATCTGGTCAGACGCAACCGGGCGGGTTTTCTTTGACGTTCGCAGGGTTGTGCACCGTGATTCGGTCCCACAGGGTCAGACTGTCAGCACCGAGTTGTGCTGTTCAGAGTTGTCCGAGGGAAAACATGCAGTGCGAATGACCCGAGCTGTGGTGTGATGGCACCTCGGTTCTTCAACCGGACCTGCGCTAACAAAAGACCGTGTGTAAATCAGGTGCTGAATTTGATCAACTTGGAATACTTCTCCACAAATGTTGAAGCTTATCTCTGCTCTATGCACGTCACAGCGATGCGATATACAATTGGGAGTCTGCACGGGGCGTTTTGTTTTGACAATTGATCGGCTCTTCTATGGCGTTCCTCTCACCTCCTTTCCGGCTGATCCGATACGGGCACACTGATGCAGTTTGAGACCGTTTCCATCAAAAATAGATTAGGCGCGTATTTATTAGTGAAGCAGAGTGCCGAGCCAACTCTGAAACACTGCTAGCACACCTCAGTGCGTCTGGTGGAATCGCAGGCATTGTTCTACGATGACAGCGGACATTGAGGCAGACGGTTCCAGTGGAAAAGATCCTTAGGATTTTGTAAATTAGCTGTATCCACTGATACCACTAGCTGTACATGAAAACCCTGCAGCATCACTGCAGATGAAGTCGTAAAGCAGAGTTGTTGTTTTTTAACCACAGCTCAATTTGAGCCTTAAGTGGCACAAGTACAAGTGAAGGAGTCGGATCAGGGTGAAAGCACTGTTTACCTTCAATATGTGTGTTTGAAATCCACCCAAACAGCAATAAAGCTTGGTGTAGGCGGTGAAAACAAACACTTATGTGGGATGCCGTACAGTTTGAGATACAGGGAAAACCCAGCTGAAGGCACTGACAAAAACCTCTTTAACAGAGCCACAGAGAGGCTTGTTGGTATATCACTGACAAAAATCTGTCATGGCATTACCTTTGTGTCCCCAACACAACATCACACACAATAAATGAATGCACCGTGGTGTTGCTTCGAATTAAAATATGTTAATGTGAACACAATGTACCATCTGTTTGTCCTCTCATCACATTAAGAGGCCCTCCATACTTCTCATTTCATTTTTTTTTTTTTTTTTTTTTTTACATCTCTCTGCTCCTTCACTTTTCCTCCCAGTTGGTTGAGAGGAGAAGCTTAGATCAAGCCCAATGAGCTTGCTGACTCCGTTCATGCTTGTTTCCTCCTCCTATTTTTGCCTCCCATCCTTTAGGACTTTCAAAAGCCCCGAGGCAACTTCCTTCCCTCTATCTTCCCTCCTTTTTCCTATTTCCTGCCTCTTGACCCCGACTCCAGCTCTGGAAAATAGAGGGGTTTTGACTTCTCTGCCGCCGCCACCACTTCTTTCTTGTGTGCTGTCACTGCTCCTTTTTCTGTGTCGGTTAACACCAAATTGTTCTTTCCACGTTCAGTGTTTCTCCACAAATCCTAGGTCTTTTGGTACAATTGTATTTCACAGGTTAAAACTGTGTTTTAGCTATTGATAGATCCTACTTGTGTTCTTTGCTTGAAAGTAGAATGTGGGTTTATGTGCAGGTTATGAAAAAGCTTATGGTTTCCTCCGTTTTTGCTGCACCACTTTGTAGATTTGAAGCAGGTCGGTAAATTGTGTTTTTTGTCAAATCGATCAATTATTTAATTTCACAACAATTGTATTTAGAGTCATAAGAATTTAGGCATCATCACTGCATTTCCATTTTTGACAAAGCAAACCCTTTCTACTTTCTAGCTTCCGTTTTCCTCTTCTTCATGTATCCAATAATTACCCTAATCCCAGAGAGAGGAGAGGAGAGGAGAGTGTGTGTGTGTGTGTGTGTGTGTGTGTGTGTGTGTGTGTGTGTGTGTGTGTGTGTGTGTGTGTGTGTGTGTGTGTGTGTGTGTGTGTGTGTGTGTGTGTGTGTGTGTGTGTGTGTGTGTGTGTGTGTGTGTGTGTGTGTGTGTGTGTGTGTGTGTGTGTGTGTGTGTGTGTGTGTGTGTGTGTGTGTGTGTGTGTGTGTGTGTGTGTGTGTGTGTGTGTGTGTGTGTGTGTGTGTGTGTGTGTGTGTGTGTGTGTGTGTGTGTGTGTGTGTGTGTGTGTGTGTGTGTGTGTGTGTGTGTGTGTGTGTGTGTGTGTGTGTGTGTGTGTGTGTGTGTGTGTGTGTGTGTGTGTGTGTGTGTGTGTGTGTGTGTGTGTGTGTGTGTGTGTGTGTGTGTGTGTGTGTGTGTGTGTGTGTTACTCAGCCAGTGGCAGAGAGCCTGGCTAGGCAGTAGAACATAGAAACACGTGGAGTTTGGCAGCCACCTACAGTATATACTCTGCCTGTCTATTCTGGCAGCCAATTCCTTCCCCCTCACACACACACACACACACACACACCACGAACACATATATATGCTTACACTCACATCTATATACCCTGTCAGTGGCACTTCAGCAAGGCCTGTTGTCAAAAAGATTCTGTTATGACAGAATGGTGGAAAATCACATTAAAATGTACCTTTCATGTGAACATATCATCAAATTGAAATGAAATGTGTCTTGGCCTCCCAACATACATATTTTGGATTTTGCGTGTAAGTTTAAAAAAATTGTTGTATTCTTACTCTCAACAAATGTGTTGCTATGTAAAAACAGCCCCTTACAAAATATCCTTTGACATACATAATGTAACATGTAAACATGCCCTCCAAAACAAATTGTGTTTTTAACCATGTCAACATGTATATGTGGTGTTTTTTTTTTATATATATATATGCTAGTAGACGTGTGCAAAATGAGCATTTCCACTTTGAAATTGCAGTGTGCCAATAACAGCCTCAAAAACGGATTCAGACAGCGACATCACATACCTAAGAAACCAATCGCATCAACTTTCGGGGTGGAGATTTAAATATCGTGGAACTGCCGTCTCAAGCTGCAGA
Organism: Brachyistius frenatus; assembly: GCF_029030835.1. Classification (NCBI taxonomy): domain Eukaryota; kingdom Metazoa; phylum Chordata; class Actinopteri; family Embiotocidae; genus Brachyistius; species Brachyistius frenatus. The sequence goes on from NW_027210615.1 coordinate 4,503,330, forward strand.
GGAGTGGCAGAGGGTTGGGTGGAGATAGAGGCGGGGACTATTTGCATATTTATGGACCCGCCGGTACTGAATGAAGACAAAGACAAAACTTAGCCACTTTAATGCCTCGGGGGATTTTTATTCTTGGGGAAAAAAAAACTCCTAAATATGTCTTCATTTCACTTTCGTAATGTAAGTGAATAAACTCTAACAACTTTGAATCGTACTCTGTAATTACTTTCAAAGGTACAAAATGATTCTCACGTGTGCTTTCGTTGGGCAATTTAGGAAAACAAATTTTTACTCGATGTTTACTTTATCCTTTGTATATCAAATAAACATTTCTGTTGTTATTAAGTCCGGATAATTAGATACATTTATCTGTGTCAGGTTTAAATTGCTTAATTATCATCGGTAGAACTTAAAATCATGAGTTAAGTTGACTGTACAATAGATTTATTTCTAACTAATGTCAATAATGATAAACAATATGAATATTATAATATATAAAAAATTGTGATTTATTTTTATTATTATTTTTTTTTTAAATTTGACTGCTGTGATGCTAAATTGTGTTGTGCAGGATTTACTCTAATGAAGTCTGCTTTTCTATTGTGTTTCCATTTCCAGTGTTTCCTGTCACATCTGTGAATGTCCTGCATAATTGAAAGTCCTGGAAAGTGAGAGTGTCACAGGCTTTCGATTTAACTAATGTACATGTTGCCATGCCAACCTACCATCAAGTACCAATGCGTCAACAACATTCAAAATACTCAATTTTGAAAAGGTGGAAAAAGGTTTCTCCATTTAAATGTTTGATTTACAATGTCAAGGTTTCCATGCTGAACAATACTGAACAATATTCACACTGCTATGCTCAGATAAAAGAATCATTGTCTTCCACTTTGGCCATCTGGACAAAGATGATAATCCTGTGCACGGCCATGATCTCAACTATCTAGCAGGGTGCCGAGCAAGCGCTGTAACACTGTAGAGAAAGAGGTATACAGTGCACAAAAAGGATGTTTTCATACAGACAAAAAGGAGGTTTCATACATACTGTACATTCATGGTCACACATGACTTGGTGATCTCTTATGTCAAAATTTCCAATAAACTTTGTGAACCCAATATGCCATGCAACATTATCCATAAATCATGTAAAACTAGTGCGTAGCGTGTGACTACAATTTCCTGAATTTCAAAATGGTCCACGTTTGGGTCCCAACCTGACGGTTAGGAACCATTGCATGAGAGTAACACCAAAAGTTCAGCTTATAGTTTCCATATTCCACACGCTGTAGGTGCGTATGGCCACAAAGGTGAATGTGACGTACAATTTTTCATCTGTCAGGTAAGTTTTGTATAGTTAAATATCATAAATCACCAATTTGCCTCAAGAGCTATGTGTACGGCATTTGACGCGTCTGTCCTCAGACCCTCCGTGTTTGCAAAGTGCAAAAGCAGTTAAAAATGTATAACTGCACAGATGATACGTGCCAATTAAACATGCACCAACACATCCATGCAAACAGACACCAAATGTGGTATAAACCGAACCCTGCTCACTGTCCGTGTCTATTATGCGTCTGCCCGGTAGGACAGCAGCTTCTCTATTTACTTGTAATGATGTGTCATGCCTTGCAATAACTTTAATACGGCAGACAAGTGGAAATACAGACGTTTAGAGTTTAGGTTTGTTCACTGCTCAATTAAACTTTTAACCCCAACTTTATTAGCAAGAACAGAAATAATGAAGATCTTCACTGGATTCCGAAAACAAAGTGAAGTAAACTGCATAATGTAGAATTTGTAATGAAAGACAAACCAAATTCTACCTTCAGGGGATGTTTTCTCATTATAACTCTTTCACACAATCACAAAAGAATGACCACCATAAGGAATGTATTTCTTTCCATCGGAGCAAAAAAAAAAACAGTTTTAGATATTTGTTTACGTCTATAAATTCCTAGACCCAAGTGGTTCACATTAGTCAGCAGATACACGGACCGTGTCCCTGTCACAGTAGATGAGACTAAGGGCCTGATTTACTAAGATCTCAAATAACGGGTACTAAATTGCATGTTCCTTCTAAAAGTTTGCAAATTTTTCTTTGCACCCGTTTTGCAGGTGATTTACTCGGAGTAATTGCGTCATTGAAATCTGGTGCAAATCGCTGTATTTAAATGAGGTGTTTGGGTGTGTTAAAGCGATTCCAGCAAAGGAAAACAGCGACCGGAAAAGGAAATCTGATCCCATTGAAATTAAGAAATATAAATATAACAAGAACAAAATGCTTTATAGGAGATTATTAGCAAGAAAGTCAATACTGTGGGGAAAACAAAAAGGCTTCATAATAAAACGTCGGCAATAAAACAGGAGGGACGGTGGATGAGATCCTCTGACAAACACCGATCAGCAGGTCCAGATCCTTCTGTGGGTACTTTTCATTCAGTGCCTCGCGAGTGCTCGTGAACCTGATGAAGCTACCTGTGAATTCTGCGGGACACATTCAGCACCTGTGACAGCACACCTTGAATAGCGGGACCGGGCGGGAGTATCCAAGCAGCGATACGCTGGAACGACCCGGAGGCAGGAAAATGCTGAGTCGTAAGAAGTTTTTTTTTAATTGCTGGTATTTTGTGGATTTTACACATGCAAAGGTTTCGTAAATCAGGCCCTAAAAGTGATAAAAAGATGTAGAAAAAGTGGGTTTTGACCATAAAAGGGAAGCAGCGGGAGTGTCAGAAACATGGCTCTTAAAACAGAGAAGCAACGTTCCACTAAACAACAGGCACGTGGTTAATAATGCAGCGAGCATAAGAGTCCGTTTGAGAGAAGGTTTTCTAATATTCATGTGACATGATAGCCAAGACAGGAACTCTGGCTCTCACTGGGCTCAGTGTTATTCATACTGAGGCACTACAGTATTTTGTAATTTATAGCCTTGGTTTTAAGCCAAGCAAGGACATATCTAGACCAACCCAGAGCTTCAGTAGCAAAGTCAATAATTCAAGAAGGTTTATTCTCAATTTCTAAACTGATGTGAGTCTAATAGTCAAAGATAATCCAAGGAATAATTGTGAATACGCAAAAACATTTCTAAAACAAAGACAGGAGAGTAACAAAAATGGACAAATTCACCTGGAACGCACAACTTGCAATTCCAATTTTATAAAAATCCATTTTAACAAAAAGAAAAGGATATTACACATTACGGTTCAAATCTTCATGCAGTTTAGAGGGGGAGAGTAACCCAGGTTATAGTACTTTCATTTGCAGCCTCGCCAGCAGATTATTGTAAAATGATACAATTCACAGATGTGTCCTAAACGCCTCACATGTAAACTATCACTAGATGCCACCATTTACCAATGCCCCTTAATGCCTCACATTAGTTAATGCAAGCGTATATTTGGGAGCTTGTCTGTTTGATTGACAAGCCTGTGGTACAATAAGGTTTCACCGTCAGTGGGCGGGCCAACGTGTCCTCGGTTTTCCAATCAGATCTACCACTTGCTCCTCTTCAGTTTATGCAAATATGGTCACTTCCAGTTTCCAAAATAGCAAGATGGCGACAGGTTGCAGACTGACAATGTTTTCATTTTCCCTTCCAGCACCCACATTGTTGAACTGGAAGATGTATGTGCGCCTATCTGAGCACTAATGGGTGTGTTGGTCCTAACATGAGGTGCTTTCAGGTGCATTGTTAGTGTATTGCACATTGTTATCCCGATTTCTAAACAGTATGGTAGTTTGGAGAGCCCATGAACCAAACCTTAACCGTGCTACAGACTGGTGTGTGTCTTTTCCCTCTTTGACACTGACCTTGCATGGCAGTTGACCAAAGTCCAATCTTTTTGTGATGGTACCTGGCAAAGACTTGCCCTAGTTAATAGAAATCTAATCACTGAATAATCTGGCATGGCGGAGGGCCCACAAAATGACTAGTGATGTCCCATCCTCTCACTAAATACTCTACATGCTCCTCACCTCCACCAAAATTTAATTTAGTTTTTTTCTCAAAAAGGTTTATTTGACCAAATTGTCAGTGAGGTTTCAGGATGGTGGCGGCACTTTAGTTCACCTCAATTACTTTTGCAACTATTTATTTTTGTTTCTTTCTACTTCTTGACTACGTTCTGTATTTGGTACTTCATAGTACTATATTGAGTTGATGAGTAATTGTTAGATCTATGCAGTTTCACTCTCCGCAAAGCTAAATTGACAGTACAGGTCACCACCGTTATGGATTACAGTCTGCGAAGTTTACACCCGATGACATAATCCCTTCAGGCAGTATGAGCTGCAAATGAATCACTGGAATATTGCACTTTGCAACATGAAACATGGTAAAGTTAAAAAGTGCACTTTTGTTTGACGACTGTGTCATCATGTGCTAACAATTATGCGGTTGTTTGAATTTTGTCACCTCAGAAAAACACAGGTGGCCTTACTGGCCTGGAAATAAATGCTGCTAAGCGTTCATGCTGGATCACTCGAAGGACAAATAACTAATAAATACATGCAAAAGTAGTGTTTGAAAACAGATTCTTACAGTCAGCAGTGTCCTTCAGGAGGGGGTGGAGCAGGCCTCTCGGTGATCCATGGTGGAGACTCAGCCTGGGGGAGGAATTGAGACCAACCTGAATGACTTAAATTAATAGAGCTGCTATTGGTCTCTGCATATGAAAAACATTAGTCTCTTAATGTGCTATCTATTTTCAATTCTGCTGTCCAACAACAGAGTAAACCCTGGTTGCTTTAAACAGCTTACATAAAACAGTGATTTTGAATGGATGCAGTAAAAAGCCGGACGCTTATAATTGCTTTCTCTTTGTTACGCATTGATACAAAAGCTGAACAGGTGTAAATATTTAAGGCCAAAGAAGCTGGCTGGACAATAAGTCCCTGGATAAATTCAAGCAGAAACCCCTTCACTATAAATATACCTGTCCTTCAATAATCTTCTGATGAGAAGGTTCATTAGTCCCTGGCTGGGGTAATTAAGAATGGGCTAATCACCTTCTGTCCCCATCAGTCGTCAGAGCCTCTGTCCTGTTGGTGAAAAGCTCCAGGACGGTGAAGCCTCGCCCCAGAGCCTGATGGGAGCCGTCTGGCCTGGGTGACAATGACACCAGCTCCAGAACCACCAGCGTGCTGGGCAACAGCAGAGACGTATGGAAGTACAGGACCTGAGGGAAACGTATACAAGGAATGAAACACGACATTATCAACACTACAACTTTATTTTATTTAAGATGCAGCTTGGATTTCATCTTGTTCCAAAAAAAAAAAAAAAGAGAGACCTTGTAAGCTTTCCTGGGGAGAAACAAAGAAAGTTGCCAACAAAACACGCAATTCACCAGGACGTTGAACTGGAGCTTTTGCAGGTATAAGCAACATTTAAAGCAAATAAACAAGTTATCCAATAAATCCTCACACAATTCCATCAAGCCATAAAACACTGATGTTTTCCATGTATTCCAAAGTTTATAGTCTACACACCATTTCAATGAAATGAGATTTTATTTTACAGTAAGTATATCAGTCCCTGATTACCCTAAAACCTTAACTAGATGTGCTCAAGCTATAGTAACGGCCAGTTTTAAACTTGTCTTAGTGATACTGCTATCATTGCTCAAGTTCTTTCATTGATATACTCGCGTCATACGTCACGCATAGATTTCATTAACTAAAAAAACTGAGGGTATGAATGTGTACATGGTGCCACACAACACAACTAGTGGAAACTCACAAAGACTCCCACACACATTGCATATGTACACACGATGCTAACAACTTGACAAGCGAGAAATTTCAATGCCTTTACTGAAATGTACGCTCCAGAGGTTACAGCAACCACGACCGTCATACAGCAACCAACACAACCTGGAGACAATCATATATTGGACTGACATTAGGACCCTGGTCTGTCAATAAAGCAGCTCAGCAATAAAGGAAAGAAAATATATACACGAGTCATTTATGCCAAAGAGAGACAGGAATAAACAACGAGTTAAAAAAGTTGATGTAATATATCCTCCACACTTTGCATGTATTCTTTTCGTGCAAGACAAAGTGAGCATATTGCAGAAAGATGACGTGTACAATAATAATGACCAATCGACAGCATGTTGAGATTCACTTCAGGGAAAAGACCTATAAGCAATAACAGATGGTACATCGTCCCATGGCACCTCGGTTGGCTTGAAGCATCAACTGTTGCTGTCTTTTTAAGTTGCTGCAGTCCAAAGATAGTCAAAATACAAACAGCATACACACATTGAATTTAAATGGTGAGTCTGAGGTCTTGGAAACACCAAAAATGTCACTATGTTGGTTTTTTTTTTTTTTTACACAAAAAAGTACAGCATTAAAAAAATATGTGAAGGTTGCTATGATTACATAACAATTTACATATAAAGGCTTTAAAGACCGTGGAAATAATTGGGATTATTCTTTTGTGTATAAGGCACATGCCTGTCTTCACTCTGCCCAGGTCAACATTTGGGAGTTGTTGGAAAAATTAATTTGAAGAGAGAAATGCTGCTACGATACCACAGTTAGCACAAACCTATTTGGTATCAACAGGACTAATGCGGGAGTCTCTTCAAGTGCAATACCACTGATGGCCCCTAGGGGCTGGCTCCAACACATTTCTCTCGTGAAATACAAAGTCAATGAATTCTTTCTGCAAGTCGTTATGATGCTAACGGCTAAAGTCACGCATTCTGAGCAGTGTTCTGGTGGTCCTGCTGAAAAGAACTCCAAAATGGATTAGATCAGAGGTCTTCAACAGGGGGTCCGTGACCCCTAGGGGATCCGCAGAGGTACTGCAGGGGGTCAGGAAGTTTTTGGTTGATTAGACAATTTTTCATATATTTGTTTTGATTTTGGCATTGGTATCAGTTGACAAGGTATGTTTATAAATGGCAGTGGCACGGCCAACCTACTCACTGTACCTTGCACATGTTTAAAATTTTAAAAAATGAACATATGAACCTGTGTATTATTTTAATAGCTCAGTATTGAATGCACAATAACAAGGTATGTTTATACATGGCAGTAGGCCCAGTTTAATATAAAACACAATTTTATACAATATACACTGCTCAAAAAAATAAAGGGAACACTTAAACAACACAATGTAACTCCAAGTCAATCACACTTCTGGGAAATCAACCTGTCCAGTTAGGAAGCAACACTGATTGTGAATCAATTTCACCTGCTGTTGTGCAAATAGAACAGACAACAGGTGGAAATGAGGCAATTATCAAGACAACCCCTATAAAGGAACGGTTCTGCAGGTGGTGACCACAGACCATTTCTCTGTCCTCGTCCTTTCTGGATGATGTTTGGTCACTTTTGCATTTTGCCAGTGCCCTCACCACTAGAGGTAGCATGAGGCGGTGTCTACAACCCACAGAAGTTGATCCGGTAGTGCAGCTCATCCAGGATGGCACATCAATGCACGCTGTGGCAAGAAGGTTTGCTGTGTCTGTCAGCACAGTGTCAAGAGCACAGAGGAGATACCAGGAGACAGGCCGGTCCACCAGGAGACATGGAGGGGGCCGTAGGAGGACAGCAACCCAGCAGCGGGACCGCTATCTGCTCCTTTGTGCAAGGAGGAACAGGAGGAGCGCTGCCAGAGCCCTACAAAATGACCTCCAGCAGGCCACTAATGCGCATGTTTCTGCTCAAACTGTCAGAAACAGACTCCATGAGGGTGGTACGAGGGCCCGACGTCCACAAGTGGGGCCTGTGCTTACAGCCCAACACGGTGCAGGGCGATTGGCATTTGCCAGAGAACACCAAGATTGGCAGCTTCGCCATTGGCGCCCTGTGCTCTTCACGGATGAGAGCAGGTTCACACTGAGCACATGTGACAGACGTCTGGAGACGCCGTGGAGAACGTTCTGCTGCCTGCAACATCAACCAGTGATGGTCTGGGGAGGCATTTCTTCGGAGGGCCGCACAGCCCTCCGTGTGCTAGCCAGAGGTACCCTGACTGCCATTAGGTACCGGGATGAGATCCTCAGACCCATTGTAAGACCATATGCTGGTGCAGTGGGCCCTGGGTTCCTTCTGCTGCATGACAATGCTCGGCCTCATGTGTCTGGAGTGTGTCAGCAGTTCCTGCATGATGAAGGCATCGATGCTACGGACCGGCCTGCCAGTTCCCCAGACCTGAATCCAATCCAGCACATCTGGGACATCATGTCTCGTTCCATCCACCGACACCACGTCCACCACAGACTTTCCAGGAGTGGACCGATGCTTTGATCCAGGTCTGGGAGGAGATCCCTCAGGAGAACGTCCGTGGTCTCATCAGGAGCATGCCCAGGCGTTGTAGGGAGTGCATACAGGCACGTGGAGGCCACACACACTACTGAGCCTCATTTGGACTTGTCTTGAGGAATTTCCACAGAAGTTGGATCAGCCTGTGATCTGATTTTTCCACTTTTATTTTGAGTATGATTCTGAATCCAGACCTCCATGGGATAATTATTTTGATTTCCATTGATCATTCTTATGTTATTTTGTTCTCAACACATTTCACTATGTCATGAATAAAGATTTTCAACTGGAATAGTTCATTCATTGAGATCTAGGATGTGTTGTTTAAATGTTCCCTTTATTTTTTTTTAGCAGTGTATGTAGTAGGGGGTCCCTGCTCCATCTCTCTATCAGTTTGGGGGTCCTTGGACTGAAAAACGTTGAAGACCCCTGGATTAGATATTAGAGATATGTTTGGGGGCGTGCCTGATTTGATTGACATGGGCATAGTGTCCTCAGGATCTGTCAGATCTAGCCCTCATTCATGGCAACACCTAAAATGTAAGACGACAGGCTTCCCCAAACCAGTGGTTGACATCACGGTGGGTTGCCACTTCAATCATCTTCCCCGCAAGCTACATTCATGAAAACTAGTGACAGGAAAATGGTGACAAATGAGATAGATGTAGCTGTTCAGGCTTTTGTAAGTCAGGTTCCAGAGGTAACAGCTCAAACAGGCACATTTCTTCCATTGTGGTTGAAAGACTTGCTCCTTGTAACTGCCAGAGATTGTTTGTCTCCATTATAATCCTGAGACATACACCTTGTTAGGCTTTATCCTTTTCTAAGAAAGATGAATAAAGCCTTTTTTCATCCAACTGTTATGCTGCTTTTTCATGCTCTGTGGTCACACCAAACACGCTGGTGTTGATATTCATATTGCAGGTCTCTAAAAATACTGAGCCAAACATCCAGTGTTGACAGGGATACCTGATTGGTGAGGATGCGACATCAAAAATCTCACATTCAAGAGGTGGATATGTCCCCCCGGTGCAGAGGCTCTTTAGGATTATGTGGGGGGGGGGGGGGGGGGGGGGGGGTTCACCTCGCTATTTTTATACGAGTTCAGAGGGAGACAGTCCAACCTTTTGGGGGCCTGTTTGTAGTCCGTGCCAGGTAGGTGCAATTGTTTACAGACTCTGCTGTGCAATTCAAATAGAAAATAATAGCCTACCTACAGCGGAGCCACACTGATTTACATGCACAAAGACCTGAATATGATAAAGAGACCTGCAAATTCTCTCTGATCCATTGGTCCCTGAGCACAATGAAGCCTGTTATTTTTCAAAACCATAAAGGAGAACATGACGGCATCAATAGAAAAAAATGGCATAAGTAGACATGAGCTACCTTGAAATACAGAAGCAATTTCTCCCAGCCCACTGTGGCAGAGCCTGTTCATCTTTAGACCTCGCTATCAGCCACCACAGGGCCGTGTATTCAAATTCAAAGCCTCTGAGGCGTTCCTATTTCAACCACATCAGACTTTTATCTCTGTGCACGGTGACTTTAAATTACTGGTTTTCCAAATACAAACACTGCTGAATACAAATGTAAAACGTGGGAGGCAAGGGTCTCGTCTAACCATGGTTTGATTTAGCTATTTGTCTTCTTGTTTTCTTGTTTACATCCTTGTCGACAAGGATGTTGAGACAAAGTAGGAAGGCTCACAAACTGGTGTGTCTGCTAAAATAAAAGTCTCCTGCTAAAAGTGATTCAATTTTAAAACATGTTTGTGCAAGGCCTGAACAGAAAGGATCGAGATTTGTGAGGAAACTGTCACTGATGAGATTTTGAGCGAAACTTTTGAGAGAAAATTATAATTTCGTGACATCTTGATGTTCCTATCTGTTCTAATCTGAAATCTGCCTCTCCACTCGGGGGGATGACGATGTAGACACCGGCCGTTTACTCTGTTGGCTGAGCCGGAAATCAGACAGATATTGTAGCAGCAGCAAACACTGGCTGAGCTGAGTGAGTAAAAATATCCGCCATCCCAAGATGCATGTCATTCAGTATTCATAGATTGAAAACTTTACTTTCACGCAGTTTATTTATTTATTTCCTTCCAACCTTAACTCGCAACACAAAGCCTCATCTTTGAATGAACTTCTCTTGAACCATTCCCAAGTTGTACAAACAAGAGATAGTGGATGGGGAGGGGGGTGGGGGGGTCTCAAAGCAATCCAAACGTGGACATTGTTCATGACGGATTTCCAAATCCAAGCTGGAATTCCTTTTTCATCTGCTCCACTGCTTTGATGCAACTCCAAATTGATTCTGGTCCAATCTCCGGCAAAAAATAAATAAATAAAAGTACTCCATCCCCACGGAGGAAATATCTCCCATATTCATTTTGCAATAATTCAGATTTACAGATAGATGTAGTCAAAGCTAAAAAATAAAAAAAAAATAAAAAATAAATAAATCAACAAAATCCGCTATGACTGATTATGAACATTTTCAGACAGACAGGCTGAAGGATGAAACACTTCTGACTGCCACTGCTCCTCTTTAGCTGCACCTAGCCATCAACTCACAGCTCCTCTCTCAGGTCTCTTTCCAGTATGATCTCACAGCTGGAGATTCCTTAGCTGGCCCGTGCTGTTCAGATCCTGCTTCAGAGCAATGGTGGCGCTTCATCTTCGACCAACTGCATCGCCCGAGTTGGTTGTCACAGTCAGGAGGCAGAAAGACTGAACGCGTTATTATCTTCGGCTCCCAGTAGATGTGTTTACGAGATTGCGTCTATTCCTACGCTATTTCCTGCCATGTTGATCTCTTCCTCAACACTCTGTTTAACAGTACTTACAGTTGTCACTCAGTAAAAGCCTTTAAATGTAGGGCAAGTAACATAACACCAAATATCCTTTTTATTATTAGTATTTGTGGGGAGCATTCTGTCTTTCTTTCAAAGTAGTGGAAAAGAGAAAACAAAACAAAAATGATGTTTAGTGCGAGCAGGAAATGAGGCCAGGACTGTCAGTGGAGTTTTGTTTTGGAAAACGTATTGATCATGTGGAAATGTTTGAAAGACTTCAGGAATTTTAAGAAAAAGAAAATTCTGAGTTGGACATTTTTACGGAAGCTGCCATTTTTTTTCCCCTTTGGTGTTTAACCCTCCGTGTAGTTCTGCGTATGCTAAGCAGGATGTGTGGCCTCCCGTCTTGGATTGGTCAGGCTGCCCTTCCTGTCGTGGGTTCTGATTGGTGCAGCGCCCGGTCCAGTAAGAGAAGACGGCAACGGACTGAACTATGTGAGGTGGATCAAAGTACCTTTCTGAAGCTAATTTGTGATTGTTAGTTATCAATGTAATTAAAGTCTGTGAATTTGTTTCAAGGTGCGAGAAAATACCGGGAGACCGGCCCAGGCTTAGGTTTATTTTGTCTTTATTCTGATTGTGGTCACATAGCAGAACTATGTTTTTGTTTAGATACACAAGGGACAGTTAGTATTTTTGTTTTCAAATCAGGTTAGTGTAGACAGACTGTATTATCATTACTTATTTTTTTTCTTGTAAGTTAGTTGATAACTATTTTTTTTTTTAAGTCTCTCGGTTTGCCCTGTTTCCCCTTTTAAATGTACAAAATTCCAAACTTTCTTTAAAAGAACAAAAAAAAATAACTTGCTAACGTGTTTTGCCTTTTCTTACACCTCCAGTGATGGAAATATATTTGTACTTACTTTCAAATAAACTATTCAACACTGACACTTGACTTGAAAACTAAATTTATACCATTTCACGACCAAAATGATGCTCTACAGCTTTTACCAGAACTTCACATTACAGCAATGTTATGAGATCTTGCTCCTTCGACACCACGGGAATCCTGGGAAATGTCATTGAGAGAACAGCTTGCATCGGCAGCAACGCCAGGCGCAGCATATGTCGGCCCTAATGAGAGGTTATACTCCGCAGCGACTGTCAACAAAGCAGTAATCGATTCTCGCAGGGGTAAATATCCAATCCCCGGAACTTGACTTAAAAAAAAAAAAAAAAAAAAAAAAAGAAATAGAGGGAAGAACAGCAATGGGGTGACATTAAAACATCATCAGCACGGAGGCATGTAGCTGGAAGTCACAATCACCACCAAGGAACAGCCTGTCTGCAGCCTCGGGGAGTGTGTTGGTGAGACGCCGTTGTTGGTGACAGAGGACTTAACTATGACAGGAAAGATGCAAATGGAAACACGAGGGTGCAATGTTGTGAGATTGAAAGCTACACTCGAAACGAAGGTAAAGAAAGAGCTATATTCTGGGGTAATTGTGTATTTTAACAAGCTGATTGGGTTCTCTTGACTGCTTTCTGTCTAAATCAGTTCTACAGTGAAGAAAATGAACGTATCGAAACATCCTACCGCATAACACAGTCGCTATTCTGAGCGGAACTAATGTATTGCTGTGATTTGTTTTACAGTTTTATCGTATCATCCTGTTAAAATGGTGGAATAAATGGCTATGGCTTTTGGAAAGTATCAGCAAAAACTTGTATAACGGCTTCAGACAGTCCAATGACTGGCTATTTGTTCTAAAGAAGCAATTATGACCCCTTCATACTGCAATCGAAGTATAAAAGCTGAAGCTAATTCTTTCTGCCCCCCCCCCCCCTCCTCCCCTCCACCCCTCCTCCCTCAAGATTGTCATTGAAATGCTCGAGTTGTGGGCAACTGGGCAAGCACTGAAAGCAGGGTGCACGGGGATTGCACAAAACAAAGAGGCTGCAAATGAGCATTAGTTTTGCAAAGGCAGGTCCCAAGCAACTGGAGTGTAATTGACATGGACCTGTTCTTCGACCCGTGGAGTCTTCCCAAAAGAAAAGCAAACGGGGCATTTCCATTTAGCGGACACACTGTTTGGGAGGCTGGGAGCCTAAGTGTAAGCTACCTGGGACTTGGATAACAGGCTGGCTCCCCGTGTCTGCATGCCTCGATCAGCTATTCACATGTTATGCATGTATCTGCAAGTGGAAGCTGACAAAAAGCTGTCAGCATAGCAGACAAATCACATGAATACACAATCAGGCTTCTGCATTATACAAGTGTTCACATAACTGTGAGCCGCTGCTGTATAACTGTGACATTTGTTGTATACCATGCGTCTTCACGCTGGGACTTTGTTGTCAAAAACTCAAAGTCATGTAACTCAGCTCATGAAGGCTTACAAAGTTAAGCAAGCATATGCACTCAGGAAGATTCTTGACCGCAATGCTTTGATACTAGTTTTGGCAGCATAGCCAACGCCTTGAGGTGGAGGGAAGTGAAGGGGGAGCGGAATAGAGCGAGAGGGAGCGATGCGGCGAGTCACTTTACGGGGACAGAACCAGCGGGTATCAGCAGCACAAATCCTCTTGGTGTGAAATTCTTTGACTGTCACCAGCACAGGAGAGATGAGAGATGGCGGCGTGGACGATAGAGAGGCAGACACAGGGATAGAGGTTTCAGGCTTCCTCAGGGCCCGTAAGGTCATGGATGGCAGCTGGGCAGATAGGACTGGTATGCATATGTGTGACAGTTACAGACTTTCAATGTGATGTCGTGGCAGGCCCAAAACTTTTAGGAATACTTAATGGCTCCTAGCAAATACTAGCTGCTTCTGCGTCAACTCCAAAATCCATTTAAAGGATAGATATGTCAGCCACCACTGGCTCATCTAAATACAATCATCTAAAGAGTAAATCTTTAACACATACAAGATGTCTGAATGATTAATGAAGAGAAACAAGATGGTAATTAGTCTGATTGTCAAGCCACTCCGGTCCCTGATTGTGTCTCAGTTAGTTGTGGAACTGAGTAAAGGCCTGTACTCAGACCTAGTGGATTTTTCCTCATGTGTTGTTGTACTATTCCCACTCATTAGAATGCCATCCTTCTTACCGTTTTACTTTACTGTGTACAGTGAGGCATATTGGGTCTAATTCACAAATATGTTCATAGACATGATCTTACTTGGTGTCAGGAAAATGATCACCCACCTGAGCAGCGGCGTCAACCAGGGGGCAGGTTTTTTCTTTTCCAGTGGGTAAATTTGGATCCTTGCAAAATTGACTCAAACATACCTGCATTTCTTTATCATAACACACTCCTGAGCATCTATATGTTGGAGAAGGACGATCACTTTGTAGCACTAAGATGTGTTGGCTTCCGAGTAAGCTGGATTCTTACAGTTTCTATAGTGATGAAATTTTGGCCCGTGACCAAAAGAGATCAAGGAAACGAGTAGCTGAAATGAGTTTCCTCCGCAGGGTGGCCAAGTGAGGAACTTGGAGATATGGTAAGGAGCTCCAGCATCCAGAGAGAGCTCAGAGCAGAGTCGCTGCTCATTTGTGTCGAAAGGAGCCAGTCGGGGTGGTTGGGGCATCTGATGAGGAAATCTCCTGGGCACCTTCCATTGGAGGTTTTCTAGGCACGTCAAACTGGGATGGGACTCCGGGGCAGACCCAGAACACGCCGGGGATATGTTATATCTCATCTGGCCTGGGGAGGAGCTGAAAAATGTTCCTGGGGAGAGGGAGGTCTGGGCTCACTTGCTTAACCTGCTGCCACCGTGACCCGACCTCAAGATAAGCGGCAGAAAATGGATGGGACGGATGGAAGACGTGCAGGTGGAGGAGGTAGATGGTGAAAACGCTGAAGCAGGGTGAAAGAGAACAAGACGTGTAATGGAGGTGATGGAGAAGTTGAAGGAAGAAAAGATGTTCTTTTCTATCACCTCGGTGACTGATTTGAGGACATTTTAAAAAGAGGTTCAGGTTGCATTCATGAAGGGAGTGAATGTTGCGCCCCCTCAGCTGAACAACGCAGCTGAAGTGTTAAAAACAAGTGGCGTAATATGTTAGAAAGGACAAAACAGAGAGAGGGGGGGGGGAGGAAAAAAAAAACGGTGGAGAACAAGAAAAAGCTGAGCTATCAGCCAAAGATGAGAGGACTGCAGCAATTACTGGAGAAACTGCCCAATTATGTGGAGTCCCTCCAAGGGTTGAGGGTGACAGTGATGTGAAGTACTTTCACAAAGCAGTAATTCTCATTTTTCAAAAATCTGCATCTTAAGCTATTATAGGCAACACAAAAGGTCAAACAGCCACGGAAATATTTAGAAATAACCAAGCTTTTATTTTGTTTGTAGATGAGGCTGCACATACACAACTGAACCTCAATATTCTCTAGCACTGATTCAAATGCGTCTGTACCGCCAAACTGGCATTGACTGTCAAATTCATGATCTTATTCACTTGTTGTTTGATCTAATAGCTCCTGGTTTAAATATAAATGTCAGATAATAGTCAACGTGAGCATGGGCAATAATTAAAGGGATGGAGAGAATGGAAACATTACCAACCAATAAAGACGGGTTTTGTTGGGTAGAAGAATCCAAATCCTTTTCAGTAGTGGCCTCATGCTTTTGTCTAAACTGATTATATTAGGTGATTGTTTGGCTGTACATTTTTCACTTTTTTTTTTAATAACGAACTGTGCATGGACCATTTGAATTAGCGCCACATTCATAAATTAAAAATACATTTAGGTACAGAGCGTCATCACATTTGCATGAATGCTAGGAGAGTGACAAATAGATTGTTGATATTTATGGTATTTAGTAAATAAAATTAGTAATATCAAATTATTTCAAAAGAGTATCCAACCGTAACCAACACATTTAATGAGCATTAAAAGCGCATGAAAACGTCAGGTCGATTGATTGTGCCCCACTGGCTCTATTTCTACTATCCTGCAGGACTGGATCGATAACAATTATCATGGCTGACCATCTTGCTGCATTAATTACACATCAACGCAACATCAATGCTGTACACTCCTGCGTATTTCTTTTACCTCCGTGAGTCTTTTTTCTACCACTTGGTTTCACAAAAGTCACTTTAAATAGTGAGCCACTGTGCCTCTTTGTGTCTGGCATGTTTTGGGTTCTGTCAATGTCAAGCCAAGCAGCAACATCAAAAACAAGTCAAGGTCGAGCAGGAAAGGACCGTTTGTCGTGTTGTTGACCAAGTTGTGAAGCATTTAAGACCAGTGAAATGTTGAAAATATTTATAATAATCTTTAATACAACACTCAGGTTTGTTTCCAGTTAAGTTGCTTAATTGGCGACAGGTATTATAATATGGAATTATGTTATTAGATTTATGTCATGAGCACAATAAAACATGCTCATGAGCAAATAATATCATTTTATACATGGAAATACTAATTTCCATCCACATGTTATAAGTCCTTGTGTACAAATAAAATTACCCACAGTTGTACAGACAGCTGTAAGCCAGAAGCAAAACATAGAGAGAGGCAAAGCGGCGCTTGCGTTTAAAAAAATAAGCGGTAATTAAATTCAGTACACAGCTATTACTTTTGACCCTGTGGTAAGTAGAGACTAAAAGATCAGCATAGCCAGTGCAAAGAGAAGCCACCACACACCAGGGACTTTCTGCTTGGCTCGTGATACAAGGCACACACGCTCTCACGCACTTTACTGCCGTCTCGCAGTTGAGCTGAGATCGTGCGAAACAACCTGAGTTTTGGCAATTCGTGTGCGGAAACCAAGGGAGGCGATAAACCTCTTACGATTGGTCACTTTAAACGCAATCCCACCCACATGACCTCCGCGAACCTTGATTGTCAGCTCCTGCTAACTGAGCGACAGGCGGGCAGTTTGGCCACCGGCCAGAGGTTTGTCATGTTATTGACGACAAGATTGGAATTGAAGACACAGTTGTCAGAGCGATGATGGCTTCGTCTGACATCCCAGAAATGTATTTACTCTGAAATGTAGTTGGAACAGGCTGGTTAATTAAACTCGGCTACACTTCAGCTTATGACTACTTTGAAACAGTTCACCTGTACATTCAGGGGAAAGCTCGTTTCAGGTATAAAGGCTGGCTAACGTTGGCGTTAACGTTACTCAACGCCAGCTGGATGATACTTTATACGGAATGTTTATATTATATTTCATGCTAATCTGGAAAACTTTTCCCAAATAGACCACTTTGGCCCAAACTGATCATCCACGGGTCCCACAGCAAGACAAGTCCACGGTATCGTTGAATCGATACTGAATATCTCTGAACAGTCTGTTATTATCTTAAAGAAACAAGCAGACCATTTCTCTCTGGATCAAATATGGGGGAGCTAGAAACCGAGGGAGATGCTTCCACTGATTCATGTGAGCAACAGGTGTAGAAAACTGAAGGGCCTGAGCGCGGAGGGAACGTGGACTCCGATTTACACGTGTCCGAACAGGTTGAAGAGATCACAGTCAAGGCTGGTCTGAGGCAGATGAGAAATTAACGAGCTAAAAAAAACAAACGGGCTATATTCTGACATTTTCCTTTAAGTGAACTTGGTACAGTACCGATCCAAACTGCTGTCAGCATCACCCCTGACTCCAATTTCCATAATACATACCTGCACACAATGGAAACCTCCTTATCAGCAAATCTCTCACCAGCCTTTTCTCTGAGTTCCTCGATTTCATCTTCTGTGCCTCTGGTGCTCGCTGCTTTGTCTCTGACTCCAACAAAAGTCTATAACATCTCCAGCTTTGCCAACAACAGATCTCAGCACTCGCGAGGTAAAGCCTTCAGTTTGTCACTGAGGTTCTGGTCTCCTGACATTTGGTAAATCCTGTCTGAAATACCCCACAGACAAACTGTGGGCACAGTGTGAATGCTGGAGATGCATCACAATGTGTGAGGAAAGCAGGAAATATACAACAATGAGAGAAAATAGAGGAACTCTGCCAGACTTTAGATTGAAAAGGATAAAGAAGGAATTGACGTGTCAAAGCCTGAAACAACAAAGTACAAGACAGACACATTCTCTGTCATTGCTTCTGTCTCAAAACACACACACACACACAATGATTTTTTTTTTTTGATTTTATACACTTTATTAATCCCCGAGGGGAAATTTCTTTGCATTTTCAATGCATTTCAATTTCAATGCAGACCCCAGGGAGAGCTGATAGCAGAATTAAAGGGACGAGCTCTCTCTCTCTGTGTGTGTGTGTGTGTGTGTGTGTGTGTGTGTGTGTGTGTGTGTGTGTGTGTGTGTGTGTGTGTGTGTGTGTGTGTGTGTGTGTGTGTGTGTGTGTGTGTGTGTGTGTGTGTGTGTGTGTGTGTGTGAGAGAGAATCTGTGAGTGTTTGTGTGTGGCGGTAAGAGTGGTAACAATGGAAAGAGAAATGAGAATGGGATGGAGAGAGAACAGTGAAGTAAGAATCAAGTCAATACGCACCGTATACAATAGATATAAGCCCCACACACACACACACACACACACACACACACACACACACACACACACACACACACACACACACACACACACACACACACACACACACCTAAAACCTCCCCTCATCTCTCCCTACTGTCACCTCGGCAGAAGCTCTTATGGCCCTCGAATTCCCTCGGTCGCACACACACACACACACACACACACACACACACACACACACACACACACACACACACACACACACACACACACACACACACACACACACACACACACACACACACCGTATATCGCTGTGTATTACGGGGCTGTGCCACTCTACAGTGTAAAGCTGTTAAGCAGCAGCTGCTCCGCTAGATGTCTGGTCCCCCCTGAGCTGAAATATTGATCAGTTCTCAGGCAAGGCAGCGCTCCCGCCGTCCCCATGTATAATTGAAGTGTATATCTCTTCGTGTGGAATGCCAGTTGGGAGAAGAAATTAAGCACCGAGGTAAGCTGAAGGCCCGTCTGTGCTGCCATACCGGCTCCTTTGTCCATCAATCACACGGCTTTTCACACAGGCGGTTTTCACAGGCTCGCTACTTCTGGTCGAGGAAGTGCCATGTCTCGTAAAAGAAAATAGAGAAAGGAAGACAGGACGTAACAAGACAAGAGTATAGGTTCATGTTTTACAGCTAGCCATTTATCTGAGCACTTAGCAGTTCAATGAAGGGTTGCACGATTCCTTTGGGCCGTTTTGGACCAGTGAGCATTCATACAGGAACACAAGTCAACACATTGGTCTTGCTGGTGTAGCTGCAGTATTTTTTTTTTTTAGCTGTTTTCAAAAAATCTTATGAAAATACCAAAAACCCAAAACCTGACAGTCCATCTGTCAATATTGTCACTTCCTTGGTTTGATTGCATTCCCACTTATATTAAACTAATAATAACTAAAAAAGAATTATAAAAATCTGCATAATTCCCCCTAAAAAAGTTGGCAACTGTAGCTGATGACAAATGTTTCTCAAACAGAAGTAGATTGTACTTATTTTCACAAGCGGATTGACACACTTTGGTCCCTTCTTGGCTGCTGTAGAAATATGGTGGTGCAACATGGTGGACTCCATGGAGGTCCCATTTTAAGGTAAAGAAAAACAGGACTCTTAGTTGAAAGCGATTAAACACTCATGAAATCATAGTTATGAATATTAGATTTCACTTCTGCCAATTTAGTCTTCTAAATCCTACGAACTGGACCTTTAAGGCTAACAACAATCACCAATTCGCGTTCCTGTTTTCTGTGCATGAAAGTTGTAAACCCAACAATACGTGTTCCACGTGGTGGTAATGAGTACTATTTCCCGTTAGTTACCGGTGTTCGTGGAAAAACAAGATACGAATCAGAAACACTACGCAGAGAACGCAGCGTCACGAGCAGGCCACCGGATCCGGTCCTCAAGAAGTGATTAGGGAAGTTTAAGACTCCCAAAGGTTGGCAGCACATCGACTCAGCTCATCATACAAGTATGAAAAACACCATAATACCGTGCTAGATATCGCTGTGCATGATACACATTGTGGATCCCCCCCCCCCCCTCCCAGCCCCCCGCCCCCTCCCCCAACAGACTTCAAAGTCGCAGTGCAGATATGAGTATCCTGTTTATATTAACGTCACCTGCTGTTTCAGACACGGCCAATGGGAAACGTACTGAAACGTTCGGAGACGGCTCGCAGGCATCAAACATTTCCAAAGCAGGTCCGATGCGTAGACACAAACACGCACACAGCGAGGCGGCACCGACTCCATATCAATCATCTGGCTCTCTGGTGTTGGGCGCGCGTGTTAATGTCATGCCACCAACCTGTCGTGTGTATGCACTGATTATTCCAACACATTTGAAGCAAAAGAAAAATATCCCCAAAGAAATGCATCATTGTCTTTCTTCTACATGCAACCAGCAGGCGTTGGTCTTAATTCAATCAACGCTCTCCAGTTCAGCGAGTTATATAAATCCACAACAAGTGGACGAGCCCATGGGCCACAAAATGGAAGCCAAGCATTCAAAATAAAAGGTGATAATTGCAACATCGGTGCAAACGGCACCCACACAGTTAACACGCTCCTTTAGTGATCCAAATAAAAGGTTCATTTAATAAAATAATAATCTGCTGCCAAATTGATTACACAGACAAAAACAAGTAGTGTGTCCACGGTGTTTTTCTAAATGACTGTGATAATGGGTCCATTTTTAGCCATGCCTCTACCAGCATGGCTCCGGGAGTGGCGATGTTACTCTGCTGGGTTGGTCTGTCCACCTCTTTGGCCCAATCTGTCAACAAGAATTAGGTGCATCACTATGAAATTCTGCACTGACATTCACCCCCCCCCCCCCGGAAGATGACTTTCAACTGACTTTTCCTTCTGACAACCATTTGCAGTTTAAAGTGAAACATTTGACAACTATTGGATGGCTTGCCATAAAAATTAGGGACAGACATCCATGTGCCCTTCACCGTGGTTATCCCCTGAACGTATAGCTCCTTCATCAGTGAGGGAGAATCTTTTGCATTCCCATCATTCGATTCTGATTATTGATGTCACGCTATGACACCATATTCAGAATCTATTCAAAACCATTTCTGATTTAATAAAAACAACAACAACAACAAAAACTGTGCTGCACATTAAGCATAACTGATAACTAACTGGTCTTGATGAGGGTCTTTGTCCGGATACAAGAAGTAAGCAGAGAAATGTGTGTGTGTGAGTATGAAGCTTTTTTTTTTAATTTCAGTGATGTATATTTACGGCCCGACATCACCGGTTCAATGTGTTTTGTAAAAACACCGGTTGGTGTGTGTTAGTATATAAACTGGACGGCTCCGCTGTGAAGTTGTTAACATTATGTCTGCAGCAGTGTAAAACAGCCTCCCTGCTAAACACTAGTTACCCACAATGCTGTGTGGCTGCAGGTCTTTTAAATGCACTGTATAGACGGAGTTCGTTTCTTTGCCTCATCAGAGCTGGTTGAAGTTCTGTAAAGTGCTGCAGCCGTTGTGGGTCAAAGTTAGTGTGACGAATACGAGGCGCAAAGTACTCGTATCATCATACACTGAGCGCTGTACTGTGTCCTCACAGTTGTGTTCTACTTTTTTTTTGTCCCGCCACAATAATGTTATTAACTAACCCCTGTAGCAAAAGACGATTTTGGCAAAAACAAATACTTGCGGAGCTAAAGAGATTCTCTAAAGCTACAGATGCACTTAAAGTTTAGTTCATTAGCAGCTTGGATGGTTAACAGAAAAATTATCTTTCATCAAAAGTAAAAAAAAAAATTTAAAAAAATGAATTGCCTCAACTATCATCACACCTGTTAAAAGCATTTTGCTCACACCGACGCTAACGGAAAGTTGAATCGGGCAACGATACACGAGTCTGGGTGGACGGCTGGTGTTCAGGGCCTTTAACACAAAGCTTGCTACTTTACATGTTTGACTCGAGCTAATGAGTCCATCCATCCATTATCTGTACCCCCTTTGTTCTGTGGGGCTTGTTCAGACCGTCATACTAACATTTTTCCCCATCGAGCCACCTGGTCATTTTTCACGCGCGATAAATGTATTGTGACTTACATAGCACATATACGCTCATTTACATCCGTCGTCCCCGAGCGCGGCATCCACATAACAAATGGTAATTCCTACATCCACATGTAACAATGTCTTAAAAACAATCATTCCAAATGACAGACTGTTTGTCTTTCAACCATTTTGTAAACGTGAATTTGTAACTGATTAAAACGAGCACACTTTCTCTAATATTTGCAGGAATCGCATTCCGCTGCTTCGTAGCTGCAGCTGAGAAAGCAGCTTGCAGGAATTGTGTCGTAGAGTGTTTTTTTTTTGTTTTGTATCCTCGTTGATGATCTTGTTTGTCTTGTTGTCCATGAGCTCCTAAAATAAACTGTTTAACGGTGGGGGAGCTAAAGCGTGGAGCATCTTATTGACTAAACAAACACCGGTGTGGGACTCCACTGTGTTTACAGTCGGTGGACTGTAGTTACAGCAAACAGGGACAAATGTGTGGGCAAAAAGGGCGGGCTACCTTTAACAAACTCAACGAATGTGGTTTTGCTTTCCTGTATTTACATACATGTTTGTGGCTTTGTCGTGACATTTATTTAGTCAATCTGGGCTCCATAATAATTTGTTCTTTTTTTTTTTTTTAAATAGGAAGAGTTTCATTACGAAAGCTTATTTCTTGCCTGAGTGTTTCCAGATTTTCAAAGCAGATATCTGTTCATGAAAACACCAGCTGGGTTCAAAGGGTTGTCACACAGCTATCAGCCTATCAACCACTTGTTGTTTGAATCAAAATATGTAAACCCCGACACGGTTACCACCAGAACCATCAGGATATATGCACCCTATAATCTGGAGGACAATCACAGAAGCACCACGATGTTGACTTGTCTCCAGTCCAAGACACCTCAAATAAACAAGGAGGATGGTAGTTTATTCTCTGACGGCAAATTCTTTTCTCAAGGAATGAAATGATAAATTGACATGAGAGTTAAGTTGTGGCCCCTTCTCCCTCAACGAAAGGACAAAAGGGCACAGCTTCCTCCTGTGCGACGGCTAAATCTCCGCGCTTAAATTATCGGGAATCGTGTGTGCAATCACACGTGGTCGCCCGCAAAACACCGCTTAGAGCACACAACAACAAATACAGCCGACTTCAGAGAGAAGTGTTTCTTCAGCCTTTCTTTGCTTTTGGAGAGCAGGCGAGGCTGGAGCTTTGTTACGGCACTGACAGCTTAAATTTGGCAACCTATTGTATGTTTTAAGAGAGGAGAAACTTATGCTCCGCTGGATGAATGCGAGTGCTGTCATGTACTCATTACTCCGAGCCCACGTTTTGAACCAGGCGGGATTCTTCACTTTGAAACCAGCTTGTTCTTCAGGGAGCAACGATTCAAGAAACGAAAGTAGAAGAACTGCACCAGTGATGATCAAATGTTTTCCCATCGGTGAAGCGCTGTCTTCTCCTGCTTTTTGGCTTTTTTTGAAGTCACGTAAAAAGGCTGTCTGTGTGTGTGTGTGTGTGTGTGTGTGTGTGTGTGTGTGTGTGTGTGTGTGTGTGTGTGTGTGTGTGTGTGTGTGTGTGTGTGTGTGTGTGTGTGTGTGTGTGTGTGCGCGTGCGTGTGCGTGTGCGTGTAGAGTATTGTCTTTTTTTTTCAATCACACTGAGGGGATGTAAGACAACAGTTCACCCTGCTGTGGCTGCTGTGTGGGTCCTTCGGGTTTTAGAGGGTTAGCCTCAGGGTCGGGTCCAGACACGTGATTAAGGTTATAAGAAGGGACAAAGGAATAAAAGGAAAGAAAGAATAAAATATGCCTGTATGTATGTGTGTACGTTACCCTGAGTTTACTCCACGCGGTGCCAAACGGCATTTGGAGACCAAGCAAAACAAGAGGTTGCACGGACAGGAACGAAGCTTGGCCTTTTCTCCCAAAGCCGAGCTGTCGGCCTGATAATGTTGCACACGTAAGAAGAAACCACCGGCTCCCCGTGAAGGCAGGGAGTTCAAATGCACAGATGCACATTTCGCTCTTAATTCCTCCCCGTCTCCCAAGTCTGCCGTGAGCTCATCTGTGGCACAACATTGCCCTCTACTGACCACAGCTTTCTCCGACTGGGCGCAAAGAGGAGAGCTGATCCTGGAGCAAACACCCTAACAACTGCTGTCAAACAATGTGAGCCGTGGAGGGAATGTGTAACCCGAGTAATTTAAGATACACTAAGAGTTAGCAGAACAAAAAGATCCACAAAAACACAACAGACATGCGTCTACAGCCATTTCTTTAAAGGGGCATTTCTAACGAGAACAGAAGTCAACGATAAAACAAAATAGATTTGATTATCAGACGTATCAGAAGCAAATGAACACAATTTTTCTTTGTGAAAACAAGCAAATCGACAGGTAAAGGTATGGAATTGAACTGGTATCCTCAGGGCAGGCCAAAATCAATATCATATCAATATCTTGATATGATATTGATATCATCTTAGATTTTGGATGTTTTGAGATCATGATATGGCACAAGTGTCATCTTTTTCTGGTTTTAAAGGCTGCATTACATCAAAGTGATGTACTTTCCTGAACTCATCACAGTTGTATTATTTGCCTACATCAAATGTGATTTTTTTTTTTTTTTTTTTTCCCCAGCTCATCCAGCCCTAATTGGACTATATATTCTGCATTCGATACCTAAAAGCTATTTCGCAATAATCCAAAGCAATGAAAAGCAATAAAAAAAAAAAGCTCATCAAACTGCAAAAGTGAAAAATGCTCTCTCCTTTCAAAATAAAAGCCTAATAAGTCTGACTTGCCGACGCAAAAACAACTCGCAGAGCAAGCGGCCGACACAAAAAGCAACAAACATCATTATCAAGAGGCCACACCTCTGCTGAGGAAGAAAAGAGATGCAGAGACAAAGCAAGAAAACAGATTTAGTAAGAAATCGCTCTCTTCCCGCCTTTAATCATTGTGCATCTTTGCTTTTCGCCAGATATTAAAACCGATCCATCACGGCTGACTGCGAGGGAGGGGGTGGCTCGCAATTTTCACGGCGCTCCTGTAACTTAGGAGAGGATCCCCCCCCTCTGACATTATTTGGATATCAAACAGCAATTTGCCACTCATAAACACCAGCGATGAATGCGAGTGCATCGGGCCAAATCCAATAAAAAAGCTGGTGCAGCTCTTGCGGAACGACACAGACAGGGCCAGGCCCACTTTATCATCCTGATAGGATATGATGTGGTTTATATTATTACCCTGGATGGATAATGGGATTTGGATGCTTATTGGGGGTACCAAGTGGGTTTTTATACAGGCTGTGACTATTGTGGTGGATCACAGTAAGGCCATACACTGAGAGACTGTTCGATCAAAAGAACATCAAGCGGAGGAAACGGCAGAAAACAGATGGTGACAAAACTGGAAGTCAGAATGTACCATAGCTGTGACTCATTGGTGTCTCTGTAAAAAAAAAAAAGACTTACGCAACACTCTGCATTTACCAGCCAGCTACAGCTCACAGTATTTTTTCCAATAAAAAAAAAAAAAAAAAAGAGAGAGTTTCTCAAAACATCTCGTACAGCAGCACAGTAAGCAGATGAGGCATCTTCAACACCGGAAGCCGCCGAGGAGGTCGGCGTTGCTCTAACGCGACAATAAAACAGCAGGTGACCGGCCTCCAACCAGGATGCACAGACCCCCTCAGATATCTGATGGAGAGACAACACAGACATCCAGCTGCTCCTCAGATACCGGCGCAAAAATAACAAAATGACTCAGAAAAGATGGTAAACATGATGCCGGGAGACAACGTTTCGAGGGATAAGACGACACGGGGGCACAAACCGCCGGCCCTTTCACAACAAACTCTCTGCCAGGTATTGTTGTCACACTTCATCAGCCCGCAAGATGCCAAAACCCCGCCGTCATCGTGGATGCTGTTCTGCATCTATCAGAGAGGGTAGATATTTGCTGCTGGATGTTGCGCTCCCTCAGACTGAAGGAGTTTGTTTGTGTGTGTGTGTGTGTGTGTGTGTGTGTGTGTGTGTGTGTGTGTGTGTGTGTGTGTGTGTGTGTGTGTGTGTTGTGTGTGACCCTTTGATTGCTCTGCGGGGGCCATATATCCTCTCTGCTGCAGAACTCCCTGTTCTGCCCTCCGATGAGGATTTCTCTTTATGACTTTATAACTTTAGTCGACATCTTGGCCGTGTTTCTTGTTTCACATGGACAAACAGGAGTTTCCTATTGGAGCCTGACCTAAATATCAGCCGTACGATTATAGTGGTCAATATTGACCTATCACAGATCCCTTTATGTCTGTATCTGCGTATACATTTGACAATATGTGCAGATATGCCTTTATTTTTTTTATTTTTTTAAGAAAACAATAAAAAAAATAAAAACGTGCTTCGTTCTCTCATTTTTTTTGAATAGTTGTTCTTATTAAATTCCCAGTAAAGTTAACTGGTTCAGTGCACTGATGTCAGTCTGGACGATTAACTGTCAAATATCCTGCATATATTACATCTCTGTCACGAGTGTCAAAAGTGTTTGATAACCACATTTGAGGGCTCATTACCAAAAAAAAAAAACAATTGTGTTTACAAACAATACATAAACAATATTAGTCAACATATTAAAATCAGATGTTTTTTTATCTGCAATAATGATCCAGTGTCGTTCCGGCTCTACTTAGTACCACCAGGACAAAGACTAATCTCAGGACCAGAAGCTTATCATTTCTCAATATACTCAAACCATGTAATTGGAACTCCGAAGTCTTTAAAATGATATGAAACGTTTTTTTGAAATGTCTGGCTGGATTTGTAATTTTATTACCAAATTCACTTATCCGATAGCTCCTGGATTTAGGAAGAATTTGGCATATTTCAGACTGTATTGTATTATTGTATTCTTGAAAAGATGTTTGTGTTTTGACGGTACTTAACATTTGAGCAGTTTGGCTTAAAAAACAAAAAATATATTTCTTCAGGTGTTGTATTGGCCCTTGAGATAAATAAAGCATTACACAGACTAACACTTGATGGAGAGAAGGAAACGAGGACAAGACAATGCAAATGTGTAACTGAAATATGACATCTAGTCCCAATAATTACGCGTGGCATCATTTACAAACTAAACTTCATACATTCATATGTTACACGTTGGAGGCACTTCACTTGAGAAGTATTTAAAATCCACATTTAAATCAGAAAGTAAGATGAAATGGCCGACTAACAGACTAATCTACTGGCTTATATAATGTGCACGATTAGCATATCATGATTTTACAATATGTCGTGTTCAGGTTTTCTAAAAATAACGACAGCATTAATAAAATCGCCTGTTTAAACTAAAAAGAGTCGACTTTTCCTTGACATTCATGTAACATTTCAAATTAAATACCTCTTGATGATGCTTACATGTTTTTTAAAAGGGCTCATTTTGTAGATTCCACTCTGCCTTACTAATGGTTTTTCAATGAAACATAATTATTAACAAGATGGCTTGAGGTTATAAGTGAAATGCTTCTCAAAAATCCTCATAGCTTTTAGCAAAGTAGACCTCATCTCATCTCACAGCTGAGAAGAAAAGCTCTGGACTGAAAAGTGATGAGGACAACGTTCATTTCAGCATGGCTGGAATCCAGAGGGGGCCGAGCTAAAAAAAACAAAAAAAACAGAAGTCCTTTCCAATTGAATGGAAACCATGAAGATAATCTGACATGTAGGGTATTTCAATATCAGTGTGGACTATTATATCTTTTGTTTCTCAAGTCCTTCGTTCTTACGACATTCTCTTCAGCATTTTCAATAAATAATTGGAAATTTCATCATCAAAGCACATCGTTCAAAAAGGTACAGCGCTCACTTGGACATCTGCAATTTGTTTCTATGTTCCCTTTGGCTAATAATGATTACAGAGAAGAAAAGATGGAAAGAACAATGGTTGGGAAGAGAAATGAAAGAAAAAGTGCAAAACTAAAAACTGCATCCACATGAATTTGCATGGTAAAAAATACACTACAATTCAAATCCCAAGTCTATAAACCTGGAGGTCTTTCCGGGTGTTTGTTTAGAGGAGCTCCATCACAGCAGAAAGATGACCTCCAGAAAGACTGGCTTCACTTACAATAAACACAACAGTAAGGGGCGGATTTACCTCCAGACCGTGAAGGACTGAGGTCCTGAAGGTCGTTTATCATTACAATAGCCACAAAAGTGGAGAATGGCTAATTCCAACAAAGACGTATTTACAGCTTCCGCTAACAAATGTTTTCTTATCAAGTCATTTGTTAATTACATTTTTAATTGACCACTGAACAGTGTGGGCTAGAAAATGTCACACTAACTCTGAATTATGATCACAAGTTCATTTGATCAAAAGAGTCAAATCAAAAGCGCTTTAGAAAAGTGACGTGAAAAAGCTGCAAATCCTCCTTTTAAATATTTGACATTTTTACTATATAGAGACTTGAAAAGACTAATAAATTAACAAAACAGCCATCAATCCATTTGAAGCTAGATGAAGAATTAGTGAACCCACTAATTGATTCAGCATCACATATATTAGTAAATAATTATACCCACTACGATTTTGTTTCAGTTTCTTTACCAGCTGATCGTGCTACAGAAACAGTAGGAATAGCATCAGGGATTAATAAAGTAAATATTAAAAATTAGTGTAAAAAAAAAAGCAACTAAATGGATCAAGTATACTCAAATAAACTCCGTAAAATTATGCAGAACAAAAATGCTGTGAAGAGTACAACAAGTAGTCTCCGTGTCAAAACCAGTGAACAAATACTTCAACTGTTTCTTCTATCGAAACAAACCAACAGACTTTTCTCACCGTCTCTCGAAATCTTCACAAAGCAGCATAACTGTTGATTACTACAGAGATCAACCAATATCCCACCAGCAGTACGCTGTAAGAAGGTGTGACACGATTCGCCCGCTGGTTCACCTTCATCGTGGAAAATGAACAAACTAGAACGTTTTGGTTGGGACTCGCGGCTGCAGTGCTAATCGCTCTGAAGCAGAACGCGTCAAGGACCAAAAGCTCGACACAAGTTCGTTGTGATATTTAAGGTGATTGAGAAATGAACGTCAGCCAAATGGTCCATTTTCAGTTCACTGGACTTTTTGCATCTTCTGCTAACAAAGAAGCGCTGCTTCTCAGCCAGGGTTAGATAGAACGATATTATCACAATACTTCAGTCACTACACGATATTATCACAATACTTCAGTCACTACACGATATTATCACAATACTTCAGTCACTCCACGATATTATCACAATACTTCAGTCACTCCACGATATTATCACAATACTTCAGTCGCTATATGATAAATGAAAAGTGCAGTCATGGTTTTAACTGGGTCCTTCCAAAAACTACAGAAATACAAACTCAACCACAAGAGCTACAAAGACAATACCTTTCTCAGTACCACTTTACCTACACAGTTATAAATAGAAATGACTTTTTATTTGATCTACATGACTTTGGTTTGCTCACACCATGACTCACACTGTGGGTTAGCTGATTGGACCTCAACTAAAGGCCCAACAGGGCCAAAATCTGCTTTAATTTGCACATGGAACAGAGTGAGACACATTTACTGACGGTCACAAACACTTCACTGGCTGAAAACGTCATTTTAGCTGCACTTTGGCATTTGAACTAAGTTTGCAGACTGTTGTTGTTGTTGTTGTTGTTGTTCTCACACTATCCATGCTAGCTCAACTTTGTGTTAACAAGCCCTGCTCAAGGCGTTTCCTGCCCCTTTTGCTTTTTGAAGCACCGCAAGTTAATTTCAGCAAGCAGATTTTGGTTTGTTTTGTTTGATTGTGAAATAGAAATGGTGCTCGACTGACTAAAGTTTGACACTCCTTTTCCTTTCGAGCAGCTGTTTCAGTACGATGGGGATCACTTTTGTTGGGTTTTGTAAAGTTAAGCGACATTCACACAGCATACCGCTCCGCAACATTTCAACCCGAGACGAGGTCTGATCAGCCAAGGTAAGTGACAACAAAAGAGGCAGGCGTGCATCTCATGAACCACAATTTAATCACCTGAATTTAAGGCAGGGATCGCTGCTTCCTGTCGTACCCACCTTTCTCTCAGCCCTTAATTCCTGTCTGTCATTTAACGATTAAAATGTCCACAAAAAAAAACTGAATCCAAAAAAAAAAGAGTTTGAACAGTTTTGATAATTTCACATAAATGATAACTGTTAGTGCTGCTTTTTTCTGTCTTCCTCTAACTGGTTTTAAGTGGGCGGAGCTCAGTTGGAAAAATGTGATGTTACGTACTACACTGCACCAATCACAGCAAAGCAATATTGGACCGAAAATGTCATTCAGGTGTCTTTTTTATGGTTGGATGACAGTTTTCCCTTTAAAAAAAAAAAAGTTGGGTATATGATGTCATTGTGGGCAATCTTACAAATCAGAGAGTCAGACCGCTTTGTGGCAATATTGCATTTGTATACAGTATTTGCATAAATGTAATGAATTGCCTATTTCTTTCGATATTACATGTTTTAGAAATCTCATAATACCATAAAGCACTTGTAAATATAGTTGATACAAATAAGTAGTGTACCCCCATAACACTCTTCTGAGAGTTTCTCTGTAAATTCCCTGTAATAACTCTCATAAGTTATTCCACTGCATAAAAATATACTCTTCTTTAAACTTGCAGGGTGAGAAAATGGACTGAAACGCTGGAAGTCATCGAATGCAACTGGAATCACTTTTTCGGGAATCACTTCAGTTTGATGCGTTGTGTTTAGGCTGGCAACATTTTCAAGAGCAAAGCTGAACGCAGTCCAATCATCGCTGCTAATTTAAAGATGTTTTGATTGGTAAATCTTTTGAGTTGGTTTTAATGAAATAATGGCCGCGCTAAATGAATGTAATCTCTGCATTGAATGAGTAATAATTTCACTAAATAATCACCAATCCACCATTATTTCAGAGGAACAAAAAGTTACCTGATTGAAGTAGATCTTGTTGTTTTTCATCTTCTGGGTTGAACTCTTCCAAGTCGTCCCAAAGAACTGTTGGTGGTTTCTATCAAACAGTGTCACTCGCAGCTGATGGGTCTCATCTTGTTCCTCCTGAGGGGACAAAAAAGACAGAACAGCATTTTTAAAGTCGCTGTTCAACCCCGGACGGGCAGATTTTAAAACTTTTGAATCTTCCAGTTAAACATTGACAAACTTTTTTTTTTTTTTTTTTTAAACCATCCAAGAGAGAGTTTCACTTCTATGTTCATATGATTTGAACCTCGCATGTCTGTATAAACCCACGAGAGGCCCGAGAAGCACTGGGTGTCCGGTAGTTACACCAACCGCGGCAGTGTTTGATGGATTATCTCCAAACCCGAAATTACGAGAGGATCCGTGACGTGCTCACACCGGGATGCTGTAAAGGTCCGTTTAATTCAATTGTAAAACTTTTCTACGGGGGTTTTGCGGAGCTCTCTTCAGTACAGGCCGTCATCACGTTTGATGACGGCCCAAAGTAAACACACGGAATTCATGTTTCTCCGCATTTCTGCCAATGAGCAAACAGGTTTATATATATATATATATATATATATATATATATATATCTCCGCCGAGCGTTGAGCTTGTAACACACCTGCGGGAGGTGAGCTGCTGTGAGCCGGTTGAGGCTGAGCTGGAAGCCGTGAGGCCGGGTGAAGAGGCTCTCCGCGGCCAGTCGGACGGTCTGGGTGGGCGCAGGGACGAACCGGCTTCTCTTAAACAAGTCTGTCCAGCCGTCGGCCATGCTGGATATGTCTTCTGTTTTTACCATATCCTTTAGTTAAAAGAAAACTGCGCAGGACATAACGGGGGGAAAAAAACAACCTCAAAAACGTAGAGCGCAGTCGAGACGTCACTCACAAATGTTGTCTTTTCTGTCCGTTTGGATTTTCAAACCAGTGGCCGCCATATTGAAATCGGATTGTACCATTCAGGTGCGGAGGGGGAGAGACGAATAAATCACTGATTTCAACAGGCGCATACATGAGTAAAAGAATTGTATAGATAAAATGGATTAAACGTGCAACACGGTTATCAGTGCAAATTGTTGTTTTATCCCGAAACTGAAAATCTAAACATATTTTTGTTATCGTTGCCTTGACTCGTCCAAAACCTTTCATTTGGTATTTTCCACAGTGCTGCATCAGTTGCTATGGTAACGTTCACGTTGCATGTGCATGTCTCAACTTAGAAGAAAAAATAGAAAAGAAAACATTCAGCGCATTTTGTTCTCCGCAATTATTCCACTAACATACCCGACTTAAAATAACACAATTCAAAATCAATTTAAATATACAAATATTGAATATTTTGTCTTTACAGTAAAAGTAAAAATAAAGTAAATACCTACCTACCTTTAAAATATGTATAAATTATTAGGCGTAGTTGTAGTAGCCTACAAAAGTCTGTAAGAGGAGATATTTAAACGGATAATTTAAAATTAAACTTTAAAGGCGTCCCCATTACAGTAGAAAGGCCTGAGGCCCTTTTTTTAAGATTATGATGTGCAGACTTTATCTGACCCCACTGTGTCTGTGATGATTGCAGATTAAATAGATTGCTGTGGGAAATGGTCGGTCTGGCTGTAACTGAGATGAGTGTCTCGATAATGTCCGTGGAGTCAAGGATATCACTTCCATGTACATAACGCTGCAGCTGCACGCTCCAAGGAGATATAACAAATGATTTAGGCAAGCCCTTCAGACAATGGGGTTAAGCCGTTGCTACACAACGATTTCCTCCGAGCGCCACAACTGAAAAAGTACAGATCCTGTACAAGATGTATCCTGCAAGAACAAACGTTTAACCTGTGGGCAGAAATATAAATTCAAGTTCAATGGTGTTGTCGTTTTCACATCAACATGCATTAGACATTTCATTTCTCACGGTCTGCAGTAAAATTTGGGCATAAGTTTAGAAAGCTTGAACGATTAGAGTCCATTTATTTATTAAAAATTAAAATGTTTAGTTTCTCAACATTACTTCAATGTAATGTTGAATTTACTTCAAGCTGCTTTAGTAAAATCCCGTCGCTGTGTATGTACTCATGATATACCACGAGTCTATTTGTCAAGATCTAACAGTAATGCACAGCCTCCTTGTCTGACTAACGGCACCACAGTCATCTGTCCCTTCTAGTCAAACGTGAAATGAACTTAAATTGAGAAAGAATGCATTTGCTCACCCAATTTCTGCGCTCTTTAGTAAATATTTAAAGGACGATCTGAGGTGTGATTCCACTTTTATTCACATCACAGTTAACAACTTGTCACACTGTGATTGAACATAATTTAGTCTCAATACCAAAGTATCTAGCTGAAGTTCACTTTGACCATTTCCTGACACTTTATGCCTTCACCGAATATTTAATGTGTTGCCCCAATACGTGTTTATGACAGCAACAGGTATTATTTACCAACAAATATTTATTATTTAAAGCATTAATATAAATAGTTAGGTCATGTTGCCTGCCCTCACTGATATAAATAG
Source organism: Brachyistius frenatus (assembly GCF_029030835.1). Classification (NCBI taxonomy): domain Eukaryota; kingdom Metazoa; phylum Chordata; class Actinopteri; family Embiotocidae; genus Brachyistius; species Brachyistius frenatus. Next base: position 4,537,005 of record NW_027210615.1, read on the forward strand.
GGTGCACAAAATAATAAAAACATTTGTGAGTGTCAAGTAGCAAATTAGACCCTCCAACATAAACACATGTGATGTTTTGCAGCAGTCATAATGTTTGTCAAGTGAACCTAATATACTGTGAGTGTGTGTCTGCTGGTAGTAATTAATACAGCTACTTTTAATTAAAAAAAAATTAAAAAAATACCTCACTTTCTAGCATAGACAATAGCGGAAGAGAACCGGTAGGGGGCAGCAACAGACCACCGCTGCCACCCGGAGCCTCGAGAGGAGGAAGCGGAAGAAGAGGGAGGAAGGAAGCGGGGAGGTATAAACGTACAAAACAGAAAGGAAAACAAAAACAAACAAAAAAAACAGATATGTTCGGACTTTTCGGGAAACACAAGCCTGTGAAAATCAGGGGTTTCCGTGGAGGTAAAAAGTACGGAGTTGCGGCGAAAGATGTGAAGGAGCTGCTCAAAAAGGGCTGCAAGTTGTTCCAGGTGAGCCGCGCGTTGGACATCAAAACACGTTCAGCTGATCTTGTGCGACAAGATCAAACGGAGAAACGTCACCGCTGCTGGTAAACAGGAGAAACACGCAGCTGTGACAGGAGATTAAATTAAAAAAAAAACCGCTGCAGATGTTTAAATGCTGAGGTCAGCAGCACATTAGTCACTTATGTCGTCAGGAACATACAGACGAGGAGCAGAAAGCCACAACGGGTTCCTCTGCACAGCTGCATCACCAAACACACTTTGTTTAAAACGGGTTCCTCTGCACAGCTGCATCACCAAACACACTATGTTTAAAACGGGTTCCTCTGCACAGCTGCATCACCAAACACACTTTGTTTAAAACGGGTTCCTCTGCACAGCTGCATCACCAAACACACTTTGTTTAAAACGGGTTCCTCTGCACAGCTGCATCACCAAACACTTTGTTTAAAACGGGTTCCTCTGCACAGCTGCATCACCAAACACACTTTGTTTAAAACGGGTTCCTCTGCACAGCTGCATCACCAAACACACTTTGTTTAATCTCTAACGAACAGGAGGAGGACGTGTGGGTGGGAAATACAACCTCGGGTTATAGTCAGTTTGTTCAGCGTGAGCTTTGAGGGAACCCAAGATAAATATATCTAATCTGAACAGACTGTGACGAATGAAAGAGAGTTTAATCTAAATAAAATGTTTAAAAAAAATGCAGATCCGTGTTTCCTGTCAACGAGCGTCTCCATACTGTGTGCCGAGCCTCCTAAAACCCCGGAGCGCCTCTCGTGAACAGATGGCGGCCTGTGGTTCATGACCTCAGGGGCTTTTTGTCTTGACTCGTGAATTGAAAATCAACCCGTGTGATAAACAATCAGAAGCATAAAGAACACGTCAATGTAAATAATCCATATTCAAAGTTTCCCATCCTGTCGTTCACAGCTCCCGCTGTCCGGTGCTCGCGTCTGTCTGTACGAGGACGGGACAATGGTGACGGAGGACTTCTTCAAAACGCTGCCGGATAACAGCCAACTCGTCCTCCTGTCCGGAGAGCAGACGTGGGTCGGAGGTACGCGAACCGATCTCCGCGTCGCTGCCACAGAAAGGAGGGCACGCGGCGTCCCCTCTGAAGATGGACGACGGCGTCTCGCTTTTCTAACTCCTGCGCATCTCGTTTTAAGTTGCGAGCGACATCGGGCAGCTACTGAGCACGGGCAGGCACGCCGACGGCCTCATCGAGGCAGCGAAGGAGCTGCTCTGCGACGAGACCTCCTCCAAGAGGCGCAAGATCCTGACCGACCTGCTGCTCAACCTGGAGGACACGTCCGAGCTGGAGAGCCGGGCGGAGGACGAAGACTGGTTCAAAGGTACGGAGGCCGGCGACGGTGCTTCTGGTTCAAAATCAGAAGTACCGCCTCGGTAGTTTTTGTGGAGTCGAAATCAGGAACGTCGTGAGTTGTGTGTTTTAGTTTTGTTTATCCTGTGCAAAATGTAAACGCGTCATGAGAGGCGGGATATTGTCTGAATATAACGTCCTGGCCGACGCGACCCACGCAGGAGTGGAGGCCGTCTGCATTCATACGCAGAAGTTCCACATCTCCAGGAAGAAGTATTCCAGACTGCGGGCAGCAGAGATGACACGCGCACACACACACACACACACACACACACACACACACACACACACACACACACACCATTGTTTACTGACGGATGGGGAAAGTATACAAAAAAACGTCCTTTTTTTTTTTTTTTTTAAATAAATTTGCTGACACTTTGCTCTTCAGGTCAAACTTTAGATTTCCGGCCCGTTTGCTAAAAGGCTCGAGGAAAAAACAAAAAACCAAGCGTGGAGTGAAACGGGTTTCGTTTCAGGTGTTGACGCTCGCTTCAAAACAAAGTCCGCCTACATGAAGTTCAACTGTGAAAGCCGGATACGAGGCTACGTGAAGGAGGTAAAACTCGGGAGCGCCCGGAGCCTTTGGTCAGCCACGTGGCACGATGTCCAACGGTGGCGGTTTTAACTTCTGTTCTCGTCGGGCTCCTCTGTGTCTGATTTCAGGTGGACGCCGCCGCCAAAACGATACAGAGAGCTAAAGTCAGGACGGCGTTTCGGAAAGCGTCCGAGCGGATGGTGGAAATGCTGAAAGCGGCCAGATACAACGGCCGCTACTTCGACCGGACCGACAAGGGGCCCGACCGCCTCTGTACTCCGGAGGGATGGTTCACCTGTCAGGTACTGAGGGGAGGAGACGGCGGGCAGGGACGAACCGACGCCAAATGCGGACGACGTGACCTTTTGACCCCGACGGATTGTTTGAGGTCTGGCCGACGAACAACGCGGCAACAACAAGAGAGTCGCGTCGTTCCCGGACGCCATGACAGAAAACTGGAGCTGCCGTTGACCTCCGTCTAAACCTCTTCCTCTTCTCCCCTCACCTCCTCAGGGCTCCTTCGACGAGGAGGTGTGCCGGTCGCTCCACTCCATCAACCCCTACGGCAGCCGAGAGAGCAGGATCGTCTTCAGCACCTGGAATCTGGACCACAGGTCGGACGCCTTCGCATTAACGCCAGACGCCTTCGCATTAACACCAGACGCCTTCGCATTAACACCAGACGCTTTCGCATTAACGCCAGACGCCTTCGCATTAACACCAGACGCCTTCGCATTAACACCAGACGCTTTCGCATTAACGCCAGACGCCTTCGCATTAACGCCAGACGCCTTCGCATTAACACCAGACGCCTTCGCATTAACGCCAGACGCTTTCGCATTAACGCCAGACGCCTTCGCATTAACGCCAGACGCCTTCGCATTAACGCCAGACGCTTTCGCATTAACGCCAGACGCTTTCGCATTAACGCCAGACGCCTTCGCATTAACGCCAGACGCCTTCGCATTAACACCAGACGCCTTCGCATTAACACCAGACGCTTTCGCATTAACGCCAGACGCCTTCGCATTAACACCAGACGCCTTCGCATTAACGCCAGACGCTTTCGCATTAACGCCAGACGCCTTCGCATTAACACCAGACGCCTTCGCATTAACACCAGACGCTTTCGCATTAACGCCAGACGCCTTCGCATTAACACCAGACGCCTTCGCATTAACGCCAGACGCTTTCGCATTAACGCCAGACGCTTTCGCATTAACGCCAGACGCCTTCGCATTAACGCCAGACGCCTTCGCATTAACACCAGACGCTTTCGCATTAACGCCAGACGCCTTCGCATTAACGCCAGACGCCTTCGCATTAACGCCAGACGCTTTCGCATTAACGCCAGACGCTTTCGCATTAACGCCAGACGCTTTCGCATTAACGCCAGACGCCTTCTCATTAACAACAGACGCTTTTGCATTAACACCAGACGCCTTCGCATTAACGCCAGACGCTTTCGCATTAACACCAGACTCTTTCCCATTAACACCAGACGCCTTCACATTAACACCAGACGCCTTCACATTAACACCAGACGCCTTCACATTAACACCAGACGCCTTCGCATTAACACCAGACGCCTTCGCATTAACACCAGACGCTTTCGCATTAACAACAGACGCTTTCGCATTAACACCAGACGCTTTCGCATTAACACCAGACGCCTTCGCATTAACACCAGACGCTTTCGCATTAACAACAGACGCTTTCGCATTAACACCAGACGCTTTCGCATTAACGCCAGACGCTTTCACATTAACACCAGACGCTTTCGCATTAACACCAGACGCGGTCTCACGCGTTGTTTTTTTGCTCCCCTCCGCCTCCCCCCCCCCCCCCCCCCCCTTGTCCAGGGTGGAGAAGAAGCGGGCGATCGTCCCGGCTCTGCTGGAAGCGCTGCACGACCGCAGGAGCGCCGACGTAGACTTGAGCTACTTCTACCGACTGCTGTTCACCAGAGAGAACCTGAAGCTCGTCCACATCGTCTGCCACAAGAAAGGAGCTCACAACCTGTCGTGCGACACCGAGAAGGTTTTCGGGAAAGCGGACAAAACAAAGCGGAAGCCCGGAGTGAAGAAGAGACGCTTGATTTGAAGATTTCCAACACTTGATTATGAAAGATGTGTTTTTAAAAAAAATATATATATATGTTTTTATCATGTGTATGCGTTGGGACACGTTTGATCAACTTACAGTATAATCACCTCCAGAAGTTGCCTTCTATGTAAACATTAAGATTTCCTGCCAGCGTTCCTCGCGGAGCTTCAATTTGTTGTTTGAAGTCCGAAAGGAAGTAATTCCACGGAGACGAGCCTGGACACCATGAGAAACATTTATTTGTTCTTAACGTCGGCACGGTGACGTCCAATACGCGACTCGGTTACAAAGACTGAACGAGGCACTCGCTCAGTCAGTGAGTTGCATAGGAGAATATGAAAAGCATTTTACATAAATAAGGCGGTAAAAATATATAGAAAAGATTTGATTGGACGGTCAGAACAACCAGGTATATACAAAACAGTCCAAACAGGTGTGGATGCAGCAGCAGTAGTGCAATCACTGTTAATATTACATTTTCAAATTCAGGTTTCTGCAGACTGGACATTTTAATGTGAACCTCCAGTGTGTTTCAACAATAATTGTTTTTTTTTATATATATAATTGTTATTTTTGCAAATATGAGCCCAACCTTATCAGGGAAAACTGTTAGCTGCATTGATATGTATGTGTACAGACAGACGTGTTCAACGGTACAAAGCTGCCAATGAAAACTGAACATGCATAGATGTGTTGGAGGAACATTTGACACTTGGTGATCAACGACAATCATTCCTTCATCATAAACAATGAATTTATGGCATTAAAGACTCTTCCTTCCTGAACTGCTCTTCGGCGGGAGCTCCGTTCTTCTACATTTACATCATCCGAACTCGGATCAGGAAACCGTCGGCGCGCCGCGTCTCTCGACATCCGCATGTTAGAAACTGTGTTTGTAATTTGTAGATTTGCGGGTGAAAAAAAACAAAAAACAAAAAAACAAACACACAACAACAAAAAAAAAAGCACTTTTGAAGTTTAAATTAAAGCAGTCTTTGGCATCTCGCAACGCTAAATCTCTAAGTGTAAAGCCGCACTCAGATTGTGAAGCAATTCTGTTCTCGGGATTGATTTGTCTTTATAAATTCAGTCCCTCCAGGAGTTCGCAGTTTTTTTGGGTGATTGTTGCGTTACATTTTGTTTTATTTTACGGTGGATTTTATTTTAAAAAATTGCGATGTAACCGAGTTTTAAGTGAGTTGTTTTTTTGGGGGGTAAAATTTGGGGAAATAGGCAAAATTGAAAGTCAATACCTGATAAACAATGATATGTAATCAGTTCCTGTGATACTAATGATGCTGCACGTCACAGAAATATTGTAGTTGGAACGTTTTATTTCATCTTTTCTTGAATTTGAGAACCACGGTGCTCAAAGTTGCAACAAAAACTCATCGACGGGACGTCGCGTTAAAAAAAAAACGGAAGTCTGTGACTGCGACAGAGAACTCGAGGCGAATATCGCCGAGAAGGCTGGAAATGGCTTTAATTATCACTGCGATCACAAGATTGCGATTTTCTGGAGGGACTGAAAAATGCCGCGTCGGCACCTTCCGGGTAAGAACCCGTCAACGTCACGGCCGGGCCGACGTGAGCAGAAACTCGGCAATAAATAATTGAACAGCAACGACCGCGTTGGCTCACGAGATCTACGTACTCGTTTTATTAAGTTACAAAAATAACTGTGTCAGGTATCGAGCCAAATGTTTTATGGGTCGAAAGCAATTTGGCGTTCCAAGTGCGTTTGGACGGTCCTTCGCCGGGTCTTAAAAGTTGCACGTCGAGATATTTGCGTTCGTGGCAAACGGCGGGCGACGCTCGCTCGCTCGGACGGCGTCGGCTCGCCCCGTACGTGTTCCTTTCTTACTTCGGCGGACTTCCGTCGCCGTCGGAGACGGGCGCGCCTAGCGCTGCGCCGCTCCGTCGTCTCGCTGCGTGCCGCCGAGGCTCGCCTCCTCCTCGTCGTCGCTGTCCTCCCGTGCGTAGTAATGTCGCCGCCGGTTCCCCCGGTGGACGCCGGCGGACGTCTCCGACGGTCTTTGAGGGAAGTCCTGTCGGGTAGGAAAGAGCGAAACGCAGTCAGCGCGACGTGATCGTCATTTCAAAACCGTCAAATTTGACCAAATCGAGTCCTTCAATTAAAAAAAAAAAGGAACAAACATTTTGCATTCACAAAGCGCCCGGGAAAAAAAAAAAATAATCAAAGTCTGCATCCGTGGAGAGATTTAATGTCGGTGTTGTGCAGCTTCGGAAGTCGGTTGTTTAACCTTTAATGCTGGAACTGGCTGTGAAAGCATCTTTCCTCTGCAGCTTCAGTTCGTCCTCGGTTGCCGAGAAGCTCTCGATATGATGACGTCGTCAACACGAGCCGGTGTGCTCTTTTATTAGCCAATAACAGGTTCTTAAATCGGTTGTGAACGCAGCGCAGACTGTAACTCCGCACGCGGGACGGCGACGCGCCAAACATCCGAGCAACGTCTCAGATCGGCGTTCCTCCCTTCGCGTCTCTCTTTGGACTCCTTGATTTCTGGGAGCGGAACGAGTTTGCGACTTTACTCCGACGCGCGACCGGACGGGAACAAAACGGAGCTTTTGTCCAAACAAACCTCTCGTCACGACGCAGTCGAGCAATCGGCGCGTTTTTGCCGGGAAGCCGATGAGGTCACGTCGTTAGCTCATCTTGAACTCGTTGATAAATGCTTCAGTGACCTTGTGGTTCCTCTCAGCTTCAGTAACGCCTGAAACATCCAGCAGGAATTACAAGTTGCTCCGACGTAAATCCTCATTTGGACATTTTGGGAATCAGCATGTGGAGTTTATTACCAACAGAACTTGAAGTCCATCCTGACTTTGATCATTTTAAACTCAAACTGGAAGGGTTTTTAAAAGAGGGATCGGATCCATTTTTTTCTGAGTGCGTCTGCATTTCCTGTTAAGTTTTGTGTTTTGCGTCTCCATACTTATTGTCGTCTGTGATTTGGATCGTCGTTTGCGTGTGGTTTACGAGTTGTTGAGTTTCCTGTACTTTAAAGGCCCGTCTGGCGATGGGCATTGCAAATTAGCTTAAGCTATAAATGCAGTGGTGTGTCACATTGTTTATTCTACATACTCGTCCCGACACAAATAAACATAAACAAAACCAATAATAAAAAAAAATAATAAAAAAAAAAAACACTGTGAAAGCAGAACAAAACGCAGGTACTTCTTCCAAACTGGAAACTTTACGCTATAAAAACCTGTTTTGAGCAACTGAATCCGGCCGCAGGTCATCGGGGAGGAAGACGAAGACGCCTCACCTGGACGGTGTCCAAGTTCCCAAAGAATTGCTCCACGGGAAGAATCTGGTTACTGTCGTCATCCGGGAAGAGGTTTTTAGCCGTTTCTTCGTACTCCATGTGCTCGGGCTCCTGTTTGTCCCGCGCGCTGTTGACGCCGCAGCCGTCCGAGTCCTGCCCCGTCCTCAGCTCGTTCTCTTTGCCCTCCCGTCCTTCGCGCTCCGGGGACGCCGAGCACCTCCTCCTGCCAGCGGACTGGTGGCACTCGCAGCTGATGCGGGACAGTCTCTCCAGGGCACCCGCCGGTTTACCGAAACCGCCATCGGTCGAGCTGCTCTCTGCTGCCGAGGGCGTCTTTGGAGTTTTCATCCATCTCTTCCCTCGGGGAGAAGCCTGGGGACGGACAGTTGGAAGAACAGGGTGAGGACGGCGGGACAGTTAACCGGAGCGCCTCGGGTGCAATTGCGAAGTCTAGAAGCCGTCAAGGTGCTTTTTTTGTTAGTTTTTTTTTTTTTTTTTAGAAAGGCAACACGAACCTTCCTGGAGCCTCTGGAAGAGCCGCTCTTCCTCTTCCTGGGCTTCACGTCGTCGAGTTGTCCAGGCATCTGCAAAGCAACGCGAGCGGTTGCTTTTAATCGCGCGTCACGATGTTTTCACTCCAACGAAGTCGGTTTCAGGCAGCTGTTGGGACACCAGCAGCTCTCAGGCTCCTGCTCAGGTAAAGGCAGGTTTATTTGCACGGCACCGTTTTAAACAAGCCACACAAAAACAGTCAAAGCATCAAAACATCAAGCAAAAGAAAAAAAAAAAAAGACATTAAAACATTCAAATAAAAGAAACAACAACAAAAAACCATGCTGAAATAGGATCAAAGTTACGGTTCAGTGTAAGAAATGAATCCAGATGCTTAAATTTGTGCCTTCAGATAATCGTCATCGTCTTAACTCTTAATGAAAACGATGCACTGCTTGATTGACAGAAAATGACGAGCCAATTATTTCCAGTGAACCAAATCGCCAGTTTGATTCATTTGAGAATGAAGAAAAAGCTCAAACTTATTTACGCGGAGCTTCTTCAGCGCGAATAGTTTCCGCTTCCTGTAATCCTCCGCGGCAATAAAGTGATTATCGTTTGGCTGCGGGCTGTCAACATTATTTGGTGAATGAAATAATCGTGACTTGCAGCCCTGCTCAAAATATATGGGATTAATATGGAGCCGCAGTCTTCACATTTCGAGGAGCAAAAAAAAAAAAAAAAAAATCAATAAAAGTAAGACGATTTGCGTTAAAAGGTTCAAAGGGGGCGCAGTCACACTTCACGAGTTGCTGTTTCAAGTTGATTAATTTTGGAAACCCAACCTGAAAGTCCCCCCGAGCTGCTCGAAACCCCGACGACGCCCGAGCACCCCTCCGACCAAACTCCTCCCGTTAAATGGGCGATTTAAGGTCCCGCTGCTCGCCGCTCGCCGCGTCAGCCCCTGAACCTCTGACCCCCACCAGCTGGACATTTAAGACACTTTGGACCGCGCCGAATTACTGTTCACGAGAAGACAGATGGTGCTTTAACTCCGACAACACCACCACGTTGTCCTTTAACGGAGCTCATTTAGCTTTCGCCAATAAAAACAACAACAACAACAACAACAACACATTGTCGCTCAAAGACACTAGCGATAGGGAGCGGAGTATTTGTTTTACGCAGCGCGCACGGCAGACAAACGACTCGGGCTTTGTCCGTCGTTCAACTGACACCAACACGGAGGTCGTGGAAAAGGAAAAACCAGCTCGGGTGACAAGATGCGGTCCAGTCACGTCCCCGCGTCTCAGCTACACGCTAACGGGGCTAGCAGCAGAGCTAAGCGCTACCAACAACTCACGATGTGTTTACGTCGCGAGCTGCCGGCTCCTTTTACGCGTTGTATCCAAACGCTTCAACCTTTGTGGGTCATTTGCAGGTTTCTCCGCGACCTCGGGGTTGTTGTTTTTTTTTCCCCCCCAAGTTCGGGCAGTTTTTGTTCCGTTTCGAGCTTCCCCCGTCGTCCGGTCTCGGCTTGCAAAAAAAAAAACCACCCGCGATAACGTCCCGATGTGAGGCGGCGCCGCCCGCGTTCAGTCCGTCTGCCGCTCCGGCGGATTTCCTGGCGGACGGGTTCACTCGGAGGTGACGGGGACGTCGTGAGGACGTCCGGACCGCAGACCGCGGACCGCCACGTCCGCCTCTCGGTGGAGGAACATTGGTGGAGTCGAGGTTGTGACGCCGTTACGGTTCTTGCACATTTTTACCTTTAAATAAGTTAACTGTAAAAGACTTCTTTTTTTTTTAAAGTAGTAAAGGCTCAACACGTAAACGTGCATTTCAGATTTTGTTTTTCACTTATTGTGCGACTTTTATTTGAATACCTAACTCTAATAAATAAGTTGATTTATGTCCGACGTGTTAAACTTTTGTTCGGTATTCAATAAAAACGTGAATGATTTATTTTGAAAGGAAACGCGGTGGTTTCCGTGTTTCAGCCCTCTGATGGTCGGCTGGGAGCAGCAGATGTTTTTCTCTCATCACATCACAAGACACTAGTTTTGGTGTCTTTCATGTGGACGTGGCCCGGTGACGGGACCACCGTGGACTCTCCGTGTTTCTGTCGGTGTACATGTGTGAGATTAATGGTGACTTCGTGAACTTCTGATTTGCAAAGTTGGTGGTTTGGTTTAACAAGGTCGCGCGAGGTTAGGGGAGAAACGTCATGTAATGCCTGAAGATGTCCGCAAGATGGCGCCAGAGGATTTTTAATGCTCTCTGCGTGGCGACGTTTGTGAAGGACTTTTGATTACAAGAAATATCCTTTCTATATTACAGAGCAGGTGTTTATTGTCATCACATAACTGACTACTGTATGCTATGTGCCTGCATCAATAACTACCTTCAGAAGAAGAACAAGTTGTGCTTGAAACAACGAGGTACCTTTAAAACTGTGCAGCAGCAAATGATCACAACTGATCTTTTTTTTTTTTAACATTTGGTCTAATATAATATTTGAAAACAACATCACTTTACTTTTGCAGGGTATCTATTATTATATTCTGTATTTGTTTATTGTGTTTATCCCTATAGCTGTCTGTACCCAGTCACACAGTCGTATAAAACTTGAATAAAGTGTATTACTGTTCACTTTTTAGCCTAATTATGCCCATTATTTTCAAAATATTTTCAATTTTAGTTCTAATTCTCATAATTTCTTAACACGGCCGATATAAATATAAACAGATAAAAGTAAAGCATGTGGCCGATGGTCGGCACTGGACACCTGGTGTGTGGGAGAAATGTAAACCGGCTGGTCCCAGATCAGTGTGCATCATTAGGGGGAGGAGATATTTGGGGAGGTGCGGGTGAGACGGTGCTGTCCCGCAGCTGGTCTCCAGTCTTTGAGGAGACAAAACGCAGAGAAGAGGTCCCGGGAGACAAGCTGCTTACTCGGAACCGTTTTCCCGCAAGGAGGGGGCGATGTGTGACTCCGCCGGGCGCTGTCATGGGCTAAAGTGGCCCCGGAGCTACTTCACGCATCCAGGGGCCCAACCTCTGGGGTCCACATGAGGAGGGACGGCGGCGCTGGACTCCACTCGGACGCACAGTTGTGAAACGCCATGAAGGCAACACGTCCAGCATCTCAGGGTCCCTGCGCGCCGCAGTGACAGTCATGGATCACTTGTTCCGGAGGAAGCGGGTCGGTCTGCTGAAGCCCCTGCTGAGTCTGTCGCTGGTGTTTGCTTCTTTTCTCATGATCCACAAGCTGAAACTGTCAGAGAAAGACGCAGTGGGAGCTAAACATGTGAGGGATGCAGGCTGGTGCGGCTCCGAGTGTTTTTCATTCAAGAAGGGAGTCGTGAAAAGTAGTTTGGGGAGCTCGGAGTCTCCGGTGCCCGGTAACGATTTGGATTCGCAGCGGGTCTCCAACAAGACTCCGGCTTCCTGGGACGCGCAGGTTCTCAACTGCAGCGAGGACGCGTCGGTGAGGACCCAGGACTGGTTCCGGCGCTTGGACCCGAGATTTCACCAGTTTGTTCTGCACAGACACTGCAGGTATTTCCCCATGCTCATCAACCACCCGGAGAAATGCACGGACGGGGAGGTGCACCTCCTCATGGTGGTCAAGTCCGTTATCGAGCAGCACGACCGGCGCGAGGCGGTACGTAAAACCTGGGGCAAGGAGCACACCGTGGGTGGAAAGAAAATCACAACTTTATTTCTACTGGGAAGCCCCACCACGGGCAAAGACACCAAGAACCTCCAGAAACTGATCGAGTACGAGGACCAGATCTACGGGGACATCCTGCAGTGGGACTTCATGGACACTTTCTTCAACCTGACCCTGAAAGAGGTCAACTTTCTCAAATGGTTCGACATCTACTGCCCCGGCGTGCAGTTTATATTCAAAGGAGATGACGACGTGTTTGTGAACACAAACAACCTCCTGGAGCTCATCGGCTTCAAAGTGGAGGAGCGCAAAGAGGCCGGCTTGTTCGTGGGGGACACCATTTCCAAGGCCATCCCCATCCGAAACCGCCAGAGCAAATACTACATTCCTAAAGAGCTGTACGATAAGCCGTACCCGCCCTATGTGGGAGGCGGGGGGTTTCTCATGTCCTCCCAGCTGGCCCGGAGGCTCTTCGTGGTCTCGGAGGACCTGGAGTTGTACCCCATCGACGACGTGTTTTTGGGCATGTGCCTGCAGAAGCTCCACTTGGCCCCGGAGCTGCACCCGGGCTTCAGGACATTCGGCATCACCAGGCGCAGGGTGAGCCCCATGAACAGCGAGCCCTGCTTCTATAAAAACCTCATCGTGGTGCACAAACTGAGCGCGCAGGAGCTGATCAGGATGTGGAGCGTGGTGCACAACGAGGAACTGGTTTGCGCGCAAAGGACCTCCGTATGATTGACAGCTTGTATAACGTAAACAACTCCACCAAGGCTGAGCTCACAGGTAGAAAGAGTCTCGGAACATATTGATCGCATGTCTTGATGCATTTCATGGAATCTGCGCGATTCATCGCAGAGTTTTTTAATCCAGTCAACGTTCAAATGTCACTACTCGCGCTGATATTAGGGAACATACTGCAAATTCTCAGCTGCAGAGCTTTCTGCAGTTGACTGAACAGGTTGGATTTCCTCTCTCTGTTTCCCCCTGTTGTAAAACCACTACCACACAGCTCCACGGTGGCAGAGGGTTCTGATTCTCGGTGCCATTTTGGGATTGTATTGTCTTAATTTGAAACCCGGTGATTCCTTTGGTCGTCAAGACGTGGAGTTTGAGTTTGTACAGGTATGAATGAGACAACTTGTTCCATCCAGGTGTCCCCCCCTCCCCCCCCCCCCCCCCCCCCCCCCCCCGAGGCCGATCATTTCATCCTCATTTTCTGATTTCAGGATTTCATTGTGACTGCAAAGTGAACTTACATTGACTTCGAGCACAGAAGAAACATCTGCCTTCATAGTAAAGTGATTATTTTGCAGAGCATTGTGAAATTGTATAAAAATCAAATGATTTTTTTTTTTTTAAAGTTAATATATTGTTTTATTGTACATTCTATTTTTTAATTCACTGCGTTAGAGAAGCTGCAACCAAAGAAACTAGCGGGCTGTAGATTCATGTATGACAGTGTAAATAAAAGTGGAGCTCCATCAGCTTTGTAAGTACAGAATGACTTGCAGCATTTGAGTGATACGGATGTTTGAACGGCACTCTGGTAAAGAGTTAGAATAACATCAGTGTCTCAAGGTCTGCAGTCAAGAGTCTGATTTGTTATGAACTAAAGTACAACACACGTCTCTTTTTATATCAGGGGGCTGTTACATAAATCAGGTCCCCACCGCTTTAGGTAACGTAAAATCACATCTGATGAGATCAGCTTAATGTAGCTTTATTTAACAAATGCAAATACAGAAAATAAAAGCCATTTGATGCCAAAATTATGAATCAGAAAATACAGACTACTGTGCACATACAACACGAGAACATAATCCACTGTTGCTATAGTTGTCAGTAAAGAAGCATATTGAAGCCAACATGATGGATTCTTTTACATATCATCATAACAGCTTTTTAGTTGTTTCCCCGCTAATAATAATCACAGTCTGAGAACATCTGAGACTGTTTTGGGGATGTGTCTGTTCAGATATATTACAATCAACATCGTCATAACACTGTATAGTACAAGAGGAGGAGTCAAATTCAACAGATAATTATGACTTTGACAAAATATTGAAGTTTTATTTTATTTCTGAGTTTGTGTTTATATCAGTTTGAGGCCACTGAAGTGCTTCAAACTGCTTGTTTGAGTGTCAAACTGAGCAGAAATCAAGATTTGAGTTAAAAGAAATTCAACTGTACATTCATCTGCAGTATTTACTTTCATTTGAACAATTGTATAAAGTTAAACTATCTACTTTATGTCTCCGTGACTTCCGCTCCAGATTGTCAGTAAGCGTTAAGCAGGGAAATAAGTTAAGTGTACTGAACATTCAGAAGTGAAACATCGTCCCTTTGGCAAAGTGCTACTTCATTCCTTCTCTATAGTTGATTAAAGACGGAGAGGAAACATGTAAACATGCAGTAAAGCTGCTCTCAGGTTTGAGGACTGAACGTCGGTCTGCGAGAGAGTTGCCCGGACAGGAACGTCTTCTGCTTGTGACTCAACCTCGACCTCATTCCTGCTCTGATTACCACGACAAGAAGAAGAGTGTGTGTGCGGTGCATGCACTGATGGATTACTGTCACGACACTGGTTATCCTTCTTCAACTGATTCATCCTGTGTAGGCTGATTCTGCACAAGTGATCGCTCGCTTTTATTTATAAATATAAAATTGCCCATTTTTATGAAAACGGTGAAAAAGAAAATAAATGCTCACATTTATAGCAGCATTGGATAGCTTGTGCAGCAGTGACAGAAAACGTCAGGTTTCTCTAGCCTTTAAAAACATCTGTATACTGGGAGTGTGAGAACATAGCCCTGATGATGTCAGAGTGATGTCATCACGGCTGTCTCAGCTCGGGTTCGGAGGCAACACGTTTATAACATACTGTAGAGCCTGAAGAGCTATCTGAGGATATGGAGTTAATAAATTCTTGGTATTTACCAAACAGATAAGAGTTTAATGAGAAGATGCCACTGGTTGCATGATGGGAAATGTAGGATCAAGCACTTTTACAAGGGACTGAAAGTCTGAATATTTCTGCTAATTAAGCTGTATCTTTTAGCAATCCCTTTCTGTTTAAAAGGTGAGTAAACCAACCTCAAGGGAAGTATAAAATTGCTGAACTACTACTTTTAGCTGTAAACAGAGGCCCCGAACGGCAGTGAGCGTTATGAAAAAGGAGAACCTCAAAACCCAGAAATCCTGGAAGGATTAGTCAGTAATGAGCACACGGTGAACTCGTGTTTACGAGCCCCGCGAGTCTGACTGACCACAACAGGACGGCAATATCCTTTAACACGGTGAATCTTAATGACCACCATCCGTGTCCAGTTTGTACACAAGCTGATAAAACTGGCGTGGTCCCTTTTTGGTCATCTTAAAAGATGTCAAATATATTGATGGCTTCAGTCAAAAACTATATTTGTTTTGATATATTGCATATGTAAGTGGATACATGTGAAACCTACCAGTTGCGTTTTCTAAAAGTGACGAAATGCAGGAAACATGGGAGAGGGTGGGGTTGTTTGTTGATGATGGCTTTCTCCTTTAGGTGGGTGGGGTGGGTGGAGGGGGCGTCTCCTGGGTGCTTCGAGCCCGACTTCAACGTTTCCCCGGTGTACACCCTCTGGCCGGCGGTGCCAGCGCTGGGATCCGGCTGCCTCGGCCCCCGGGCCTGGCTCTGGCCCCGACCGACCAGGCCCGCTTCAGCCCGGCTCCGCCGACGGACCTGCCTGGACACACGAGCAGACGGCATCCGTCCGGTGAGCCGCCATCGGACCTGCGTGTTCTCCTCTACTGTTTTCCACTAAACAAACTGCCTGCATCACCTGCGAGCGTAAACAGGAAGGTTCCTCGATGTCAGCAGCTCGAGGTGATGTGACCACACACTGGGAGAGATCGTGCCCTTTGATTAGGGACTGTGAGGTGACTGAGTGTGTGCTGCTGTCACAAGGCTTTCTTTCATCAGACGGTGAACTACTGTTTATTAGTTTACTAGTTTATTATCAGTCAATTATCACTCAAAATCTACCATAGAAAAAGTGTACAGATCCATTACTGAAGTCGTAATGCCCCTCTGAAATACTTAATTACAAGTAAAAAAAAAAAAAAAAGGTCCGGCATTTAACATTTTACTTAAATAGACTACTTGATTTGGAGGCACCCGTGGTTGCCGGTAGCAACGGCAGATGTGTTTCACCAGTAGAGGAACTGGTGTCATCTTAAAGGGGTTTTGGCCGTGTGAAATTTGAAGAGATTTCAAAGGTGGTCAGTAAAAATGAGACGTGCTACGGAGAGACAGTTACAGATTGTGACTATGTAAAACGGTCGTTGCTAAAAACATGCTCACCATAAACCGTGAAACAAAAACCTGGGTTACATGTAAATAACAACCTTCAGGATGTGACCTTCAATATTTTCAGCATCGGTCTGCTGGTGTGACTGCACGACACCGACGGTCAAGTCCGGCATCAAAAAAAACTAACAATAAAACAACCGTTGGCTTAATAAAAATCAACCGCACGTACAAAAAGCCGCATTCTTGCGAAACGTCACTAAAAATGGAAACAGCAATGTCCGCGACACGACACTCCCAATTTGATCTGTCACTATTTTTACGTGCCCCTTTCTGCTCAGACAAGAAAGCTGTAGTGGAAAAGTTACAACCTGACGTTTCACCAACGAGCGTGGCCACTTTCTGCAGCTCCCACAGTCAGCGTTGGGGAGGTAAGGCGGAGGCCGGGGGTGTATGAATGCTTTACCTTGTGCTGGCTGGGTTCTGTGGGACACCGCAGTCCTGCGTGAGTTTTGTTTACAGCCCTCCCTGCCCATGAGGTGAGTCTTCCAGGCCTGGAACAGGGACAAAAGTAGCTCAGTGAGCGCGTTCCTCTCCGCGGGTACTTTCTCGACTGGGACGACCGCGGGTGACTGTGGGTCCAGTCAGGGCCCCGACTGGCCGCCCCCCCCCCCCCCAGCCCCACTCCTCCTCCTCCTATATCCCCCCTCCCCCCCTTCACATCAACACTGCCGTCTTTCATCGGGTTCACACTCAGAGCTCTGGCTAAGAGAGCGCAACTTTCTGTACATGTTTGTTGTCACCCATCTGTGAGGGTGTGTGTGTGTGTGTGTGTGTGTGTGTGTGTGTGTGTGCGTGTGTGTGTGTGTGTGTGAGGTGAGAAACTCCAGATTGTGATTCAGATTTAATGAGAACACAGATGTGTTACAGCTAAAGCCGAGCAGCATGTGCCACTTTACAGTTGGACGTAATCTTCACAATCTGTTTCTCATCTGTTGCCGAGTCTGGACAGTAGGTGCTTTACAGGGTTTGAAAATGGCTGGTAAAAAAAAAGAACAAATTTAATATGATTACATTTTTAAGTTTAATCATAATTATTCTCTGAGTTTTGTTTTATGTTTTTTTTTATTATTATTATTATTGGTTTGCTTTTAATGTTTTCGTAGACCAACAGCAATGTTGAAAAAGACACACAAACTTGTGTTTATGAAGATTAACAAGGCTAATCAACATTTTAACATCAAACTTTATGTCATACTGTAGCAGAACAACACAAAGATCATTATGGAAGACAAATTAAGATCGATGTTAGTTACAACTGAGCCTTTACTTATAAATGTTTTCTGTGAAAGAAGGCTGATTTCTCTGTAGATATTTTGACAGTTAAGTATTTGGCAACACTCCAATAAATGACATAAGTGACTGGTTGTTCAACGTTTTACTGGGTGGAGGCTGCGACTTCTTACAGTCCTTCAGCTTTTTACATATTTTTCCAAACCAACCGCTGCTACTGCTTGTGTTAACATCAAATTCACCGCTTATAGTAATGAACTGATTTCAAGGCAAACCATCACTATTTGGTAGAAGTGAGCAAAACTGAACTTTGTTTTGCGTTTTAAAAAAAGGACGATTACTTTATGTTCACTACTTTTTGTTTAGCAGGTCGTTTCTTTCCATCCAGATTGGCCAACTGGAAATCAGGAGCAACAGTCTTGTCTACAAATTCTGCCAGCACACCTTTACATTACAAAAATGAAAACAACACCTAACATGACTAGTGGTTCTCAAGTGATCAAGCCTTGTGACGCATATTATTATTTTTTTAGTCATGAAATCACGAGCCAATTTTTTTGACTTTTTTTTTTTTTTTAACCATGCAAATGTTTTTTTTTTTAAGAAAATAGAGCAATAATATGAACTGCCTTTATGCTCGTTAAAACATTAAATAAACACAACACAAGTGAAACTGGGGCTAAAACTCCAATGAAAGAAAAGCCAGACTTATCTTAAAATACAGGCAGATAAGCTTTTCAAACAAGTTTGAACTGGTGCTCCTCATTAAGTTTCAAGAATCCACACTCACCTACATCAAAATAAAAGGCAAACTTATCTTGAATTCAATAAAAAGTCAGACTGCTTATTGAATTCAAGATCTATTCCTTACATTGTTTACAAATGCGCAAATGGGACCTAAAGACTGATGTGACATTTGTAGTCATGACAACGCTGGCAGCAAACAGCTACATCACGCTAAACATAAAATAAATTTAAAAAAAAGCTGCTTCAAAAATTTGGATTACTTCAAAGTAAAAGTTTGACTTTTCCCTCAACTCGTTCTTTCACGCACACATTTGTGGACGATTTAAAATGTGACCCACTTTCGGATCGTGACCCACCAGTTGAGAACCACTGTCTTAGAGGCATTACGGAATAGATGAACTCCATGAACTTATCAAGGAAAAATCTGCCTTTTCTGCTGCTCTCTTCGCTGTCCCTACACCAGGTCCCTGTCTCTACATCAGGTCCCTGTCCCTACACCAGGTCCCTTTCCCTACACCAGGTCCCTGTCTCTACATCAGGTCCCTGTCCCTACACCAGGTCCCTTTCCCTACACCAGGTCCCTGTCTCTACATCAGGTCCCTGTCCCTACACCAGGTCCCTTTCCCTACACCAGGTCCCTGTCTCTACATCAGGTCCCTGTCTCTACATCAGGTCCCTGTCCCTACATCAGGTCCCTGTCTCTACATCAGGTCCCTGTCCCTACATCAGGTCCCTGTCTCTACATCAGGTCCCCATCTCTACATCAGGTCCCCGTCCCTACATCAGGTCCCCGTCCCTACATCAGGTCCCCGTCTCTACATCAGGTCCCCGTCCCTACATCAGGTCCCCGTCTCTACATCAGGTCCCTGTCCCTACATCGGTGCCAGGCCGGCAGGACGTGTGCTGCTCAGGCTGAGTCTGATTTGAAGAGTGCCTCCTTGAAAGACGACTTGCATGATTCATTAGGCTCGACAAAGACAGAAGTCAGAACGGAAAGGGGAAATGAAAGGGGACACCATTGTTAGGTCTGTTTGTGAAGCAGAGAATCTTGTACTTCCCAAAGACCCGAAGGATTAGCGTTGGGTATGCAACTGCAAGGAAACATGACTATTGTATATTCAAAAAAAATACATTTGAACGATGGCTTTTCCCTGAAGTTATATTATGTAATATTCAACACTCAGGTTGTAGCCAATGCATGTTCATGTTTTGGAGTTTGCAGTTTGATTACATTTCCTCTTTGAAACAATCTGCTGATTAATACTGAGCTTAGATAAACAGTAAATCTTGACTGGCAACTTTTTATTGCAACAGATGAACAGTTGCCAACATACAAATCAGCAGGAGCACTTTTTTTTCCAGAGTTTGTGAATAGTTTCAAAAGCACAACATTATCGTTAACCACAAAGACTGCTAACAAGTGAAGGAAAACACAGCTATCAAAAAATATCAAACTTTGTATCTATGAACATGTGATCAGAGCGCTGTGGTCTTTACTTCTCCTGAAACTAAAAGGAATGTGAAGCATGTGATGCTATTTTCTTCATCTAGAGACAAACGATGCAGCCCATTCAGGACAAAGGCTTCGCCTCTTTTGAAGTCCCTAAAGGCCAACAACAGTTGTGTTTTACCTCAACACCTGTTTGCTCCTTAAGCCTCATATTAGATGCTTTTAGTTTCTGTGTTGATATGAAAGAGATAGAAAAGCTTCCTGAGTGACGTTCAGTTCGGAGGTCAGTGAAACAAATCCACATTCAGACGGGTTTTTTTTTTTTTTTTTTTTCTTCTTCTTCTTCTCACAGATTTGACTATTTTATTACCTGGGAAGCATCTCTAGATGTTTGATTTGGGACATACATGTTCCAGTTTTTTTTTGCCTATTTATCAGTTCATAACTAAATATTTGTGACTTGAATGTGCAGAATCTCACCTCCTCTCCAGGCATGAAGTTGTTGTGACACAAAGGACAGTGGTTGGAGCCTTTACCCGAGACGGAGGCTGAAACAGAAACACGACACCTTTAAGCTGCCTGTCGTACAATTACAGAAAAGGTCCCGAAACACCAGACAAAATGATGAAATTGCACCACTGAGGGAGAACAGCGTTGAACACGACACACCTTTGAGCATCGGGAATATTCTGGTCAACATAAATCTATCATAGCTCACGAATCAAGCGTCCGTTTTATCACTTGTAATGATCAGAGCAAGAGAGACTTTAAGTTTACGGTAATACAAAAGGCTCACTGGTGTAAATTATTTATGGAACATATGGCTGGTGTTGGGGACGAAGCGTAAGCCTTGCATTATCTGGCTTTATATTTTAGGAATATTGAAGTCGCAGGTTCTCGAAACGTGGCGAGCACCGATGTTGAGAGCCTCTTTCTAAGAATCCAACACGTGAAAAACAAAACTGAAGATCTTATAAGAAAATCTGACCTTAGTTTAGTAAATACTGGTAACAGGGCTTTGTACTCTATCACAAATGTACTGAAGACAGCACTACAGAAAAGGTTCGGAGTAATACTGTGAACATAGAGAATATGTTTAGGATCTAAATTGTTTTTACCAGTCAAGACTTAAATATTCAATAAAATGAGCAAAATATATGGAAAGAAATGGACATGTCAATGGTCATGGGTGCCAAACTTAGATTGTCTTCTTAGATTCAGGTGTTTAGATATTAAGGTAAAAAAAAAACAGGAAGAAAGATACAAAAGCTGAAGCATTTTCATCTGTCATCTTATTTATCAAATCAATCATTATTTAATTTGGTTAATTAGTGTTTCAGGAAGGATATCTTTTGGAACAAATGTAATGGTTAATCAGACCGTGGGCATCCAGTTTTTTGTGAGCGTGAAGGGGAAGGAGGAAGTTTCCATGTTACGCTGACAAACAAGTTTCCAGATTCACAATAGACGAGATGAACTGCTTCTCCGCATCAGATGAAAACTATCAACTGTAGTTTCCAGTTTTTACGGCTGCTGTTCAGCTGAACATCTGTTGGGTTAGCGACTAGAAATGGAACCAAAGTGAAAAGTCCTTCACAACCAAAAAAACAAAGGTTTAACTGGACCAGTGTTGATATGAAAAATGGGTTTAGACCTGGGAAAAAAAAGGCAAAACTTCACACCAGCGTATTTAAATATTTCAGACTGAAATACATTTTTTTTTAATAGAATCATTGTTGTTATTATTTGACTTTTTGGAGGTCAAACTAAATTAGTTGTGAATGAAGGGTTCAACTTAATTGAACTTTGAAATACAAAGTTGTGAGGCTGATTAGGTGAAATCATCTGGACAGTGCTGACCTTTAAAAAAAATGGTGAACTGCAGAGTCGAAGACAGAAAGACCTATGACATTAGTTTTGGTGCACTTTCTACTTTTAATATTTATAGCTCAATAAAAGACATGGTTTGCAATCGGTCGTGAGGAGGAGTGATTGTTTGTATTACATGATCTTTCTCAAATAAACTGTTTACTTTACATTTGGTTTGTGACCAAACTAGCTATCGTAGCAAGTTAGTCAGGAAGCCAGCTGGCTTTGTGGGCTATCGTGGCGAGCTAACACTGACTGTTCACCTGATCATGCATCAAAGCAACCCATTTTTTCTTGTTCTTTAATTGGCAGACTCAGAGACCCGACCTCTGTGCAAATGACCATGCGTTTTTCCTGTTAAATACAAAACACAATCAAAACAAGAAAGTTGTGAAGTTTCCCACCTAATTAGCTGACGTGCAGAGAGGTAGCACAAAACTTTAGTCACTGTAATATTGCGCTTGCTGTACCCATTAATATGTCAACAGCGTATTCAAATGTAAGCCCCGTACGCTGGAAGGCGGAAAAGTTCAAAGTTAAAGGGAAAACACCAGTTTGTTAAATCGGTAATACATTTTTTGAGTGAGGTCATGTCTGACGAGATTTTGTTTGGACATTTGCAGAGTTAGAATTTGAATTAACTATTTCTGCTCACGTCCTGTGGATTGATGAGTGCTGTAGGTAAAACTCTGCACTACTGCAGTAAACAGTAAAGCAGTTATTTTGTCAGATAGGCTGAAATGTTTCTTGTCAATTTTCTGTCACATAATAAATGACACATCCTGGCTGTGTCCATAATTCTGCCTGGAGACTTTGGGTTCATTCCTCCATCTTTCCTCCCAATTATTCCTGTCTGTATCTACACTTTCACCATCCAAAATACTAAAATATAAGAGAGGACAAAAAAAAATAATAATACTGTTTTCAAACAATACCAACAAACCGCCTTATTTCAATTACGTTAAACCTTTTTGTTTTAATGGATGCAAAATGTGAGAGAGAACTCACGGTTGCAGGCGGGACTCTGAACATGACAAGTCAGGTCGTCGGTGGCCACGGCCTCTGAGCAGCGATGGCACTGGCTGAACATGGACCTGTTTTCACATTCACCCAGTAAGTGCTCTGTGAGGCTGGCTATCTCGACTACCTGTGAACACAAAGCAGAGCCGGACATAAAGTCTCCGTCGCCGTATTACTGACGTGGTGATTATGTTTTTCAACTTGATTAAAGCGCCAAACCGTTTAGTCTGGAACAATCTACCTGTCTGCATTCGTCGCAGCGCCGCAGCATCGGACAGTGTTTCCAGTAGTGCAGGTCCAATCCATCCTCTGTGAATGACTCATCCTTTTTACTGCAGAATATACACAAGCTGAAACAGAAAGTGGAGATCCTATTAGATCACATCCTGTCACAGCTTATTACTGGAACACTAATAACATAAAAAGTAATACATTAAGTGAAAGTTAATGTAACACCTCAGTTGGAAAGAGAATTGACTGTGTGACACTACACACCAAACATTAAACCTGGGAACACGGCGTGAGACTAATAAGCCAAAGCCTGTCGATACACATTCATATTACTGCACCGACTTTTTAAAGGTCTGCGTCGGGTTTTGAGTTACTTACTTGTCCAAATAGTTGATAGATTGTTGGACATCTACACTGTCTCTTATCTTGCTCTGGGGTCCTTTTGTAATAGCTGAAAATGAACAAGACAGTTTGTTATTTGTCAAAACTGCACAAAATTGGAGGTCACCTTTTCAAGAATGCACCAAATGACAAATAAAATCAAATAACAGACTTTACAGAACTTAAAAATCACATTGGGTACATCATTCAGTTAACAAGAGTTTTTTTTATGTATAGACTTTGATAGCTGAGTAATAAATGATGCCAACATGTCAAGCTTTAAAGATATATAAGCAAGAGTAAGATGTATCACTAAAACTAAAGTAGCAGCAAATCTAATTTCTACATTTTGTTATAAGTCTTACACCGTTATATTGCCTTCAACTGGAGTTTTCTGCTGCTGGCATGTTACGACAATCGCCATGCTTGTAGTTCAAGGAAAGCGCTGTTGCTATGCAACTGACAACAAAAGTAGATGTGTAAGGCTACTTATCCCTGTAAATATAGTCAATGATTTTCTTTTTTTTTTCTTTTATATGTCAGTTCCATGCTGAAGAACCAAAAAAAAAAAAAAATGCTTTCACCTCTGAAAAGTACATCAGCACACCATGGTTGTTTTGTACCATAAAGATGTATCTCTTCTTACTTTAAAGCCATCCGTATATGATGATATGAAAAGGGACTAAAGTGCACTTTTTTCATTCAATTTCCACGTGAACATGTGGACATACTTGCTTTTCCAGCTTTTTGGGACTCTTTCTCAACTTTGTGAGGTTCCTTTTTGGCCGTTTGTCCTTTGGTACGTTCATCCCCTCTCTCCTGGACAATCAGACCGACAAATATGATCAGATGTCAAGAAAGCACAGATCCAACCACACAACGTCAACAATGACACACGCAGACAGTTAAGTCAGGATAAATGACACATTACCTATGGAGAAATAATCTGCCAGTGTTGTCAAATATATATTTGTGTTGTGTTGTGTTGTTTGACCACCTATACAGTCAAGATTTTACCAAGTGTGTTTGGAGTCATAAATTGAAATTAGCAGTTGTAGGAGAAGTGGTGTAATTGCAGACAGCTCCACCTACTGTGATCTCTTTTAGGGCGGCCAGCTGCTCCTGTAGGGAGTGGATCTCCTCCTTCTCCTTTTGCCCCTCCAGCTGAACACCGTCCTTCCTCAAAGTCTGAGTGAAGAGTGCCACCCATAAGTCTATTTGTCAGAGTTCCTTTTTATCCAGTTCTTTCACTTGTTAACAACATTTTATCATCATATTATGTCTTGCTTCCCACACCATTTTTTGTTTCTTTATTTAAGTTGAAGCTCTGCAGATTGTTGTAGATACATTCAGGTGCTGTGGTTGCGTTGGCAATAACTCAACTCAACTCAGCATGAATGAGTGCTACTCAAAAGCTTTGCCATTACGTAATGGGAAAGCTAGGCCTCTAATAAGGTAGTAAGAAAGCTCGGTCCCTGAGTGAGTCATAAACAATTCAGTACACAATATCACACTTTCTTTACTTTGTAATTCCACTCGTTGACAACAAGCTTAAACTTTATGACATTTTGTCTGGTTAATATGCAAATGTCGAGTTTATTGCAAACAAACCCTACAAGTGGTGGTGATGAAAAAACACCAGCAACATTATACCACAAACAATTACATGTGTGGATGTGGCGTTGGTCATTTGTTGAAACAGGAGATAAAAAGAAAGAAAAGACTGTGCTGGCTTTGGAAAAGGCAAATTGTTGTCCGTGCAACATGAACCAGCTTCCTTCTCCATTTAACTGTCAGCTTGAAGAAAGAAAAAGACATAAATTGTCATCTAAAAAGCTGAACTGCCCGTTTCAGTTTGAGAGAGTGCACCCATCTGCTGTGTCTGACAGCTTCAACATCCACCTACCACCTGCTCCTCCCTGACTACAATCTGTTTGAAAGATATGCACATCGTGAACACACCCTTGGCCCGGCAATTTGATGCCAATGTTATGAATGTTTATTTATTTATTAAATTTATTTATTACAATGTTACACTCTATGTACAGAAAATGAAAATTGCTCATTTTCTTTCCTTAGTGAGGAAAACATCAAGTATCAAAAATAAATTAAATTGCCGAAAGGAAAAAAAAAAAAAAAACACTTGCCTGAGTGTCCACCAGTTTTCCATCAATCTTGGCGAAACCGTCAAAGAGGGTTCTGTAGAGGAAGTGCTTCCGTGCGGCGGCGTCGTTGGGTGGAAGGAAGCTGAGAACAGCACTTCTGTGCTGCTGGTACATGGATAAGATGATGCGCACCGCCAGTTCTCGAACCGTTGATGCACCGTGCTCCATCGCTGCTGCACAGAACTGACAGACGACAAAAGGCCTTCTATGAACATGAATGACGACATGTTACTATTACAACACACAGCTCAAATACAACAATTTTAAATACAGGAATAAATTGAAATCAACCTATAAGTTACAATCGGTGATCAATACCCTCTCTCCACTCGCTCACCATTTTTTCAAAGGTCAGCACTGTCCAGATGATTTCACCTAATCAGCCTCACAACTTTGTATTTCAAAGTTCAATTAAGTTGAACCCTTCATTCACAACTAATTTAGTTTGACCTCCAAAAAGTCAAATAATAACAACAATGATTCTATTAAAAAAAAATGTATTTCAGTCTGAAATATTTAAATACGCTGGTGTGAAGTTTTGCCTTTTTTTTCCCAGGTCTAAACCCATTTTTCATATCAACACTGGTCCAGTTAAACCTTTGTTTTTTGGTTGTGAAGGACTTTTCACTTTGGTTCCATTTCTAGTCGCTAACCCAACAGATGTTCAGCTGAACAGCAGCCGTAAAAACTGGAAACTACAGTTGATAGTTTTCATCTGATGCGGAGAAGCAGTTCATCTCGTCTATTGTGAATCTGGAAACTTGTTTGTCAGCGTAACATGGAAACTTCCTCCTTCACCTTCACGCTCACAAAAAACTGGATGCCCATGGTCTGATTAACCATTACATTTGTTCCAAAAGATATCCTTCCTGAAACACTAATTAACCAAATTAAATAATGATTGATTTGATAAATAAGATAAAAGTTGAAAATGCTTCAGCTTTTGTATCTTTCTTCCTGTTTTTTTTTACCTTAATGTATAAACCCTGAATCTATTAAGATGATCTTAGTTACACTAATTAACCAAAATGTTTACCTTTTTGTCTAAACCCTGAACATTACGGCAAGTTGACTGATGAAGAGAGGACATTATTACACCCCCCTTGCATCTACAATTTTCTTAATTATTAATTTATTTTCAAAGTAAACATTTTAATATTTGTAAATCCACATGCAGGCTGGAAGGAAATGATTTACTGGGTGCATATAACCGTACGACATGACACGTGGGAGTCCACAGGGGTCCATTGTAGAGCCACTACCTTTCAAATTCAGCTTGTTTGCTAAAAAGAAGCAGCGGGACTGAGCACTTTAGCCCTGTTCTCTAACCTTTATACTGATCTCCAGTCAGTCAGAGAACAGATTCTTCAGTGCTGCTGCTCTTCAACTAAAATACAAAACCCCTCACAGCCTCGGACCAAAGTACATTTCTGACATGCTTGAAGACTTTATTACTACATGGTTAGCTCTCGAGGAAACAGTCAACAAAACAGAAGGACCCAACTGCCTCATGATTTTAAATGAACCCCAAAAGCTCGTCGCACTTTTGCACTCTGCAGCTCCTTCTGCGTTTGAAAGTTGCCATAAAATGAATCCCTAACACAGAAGATATTTTGCTTTTACATAAAAAAGTCCAGATTTCATGAAGCAGTATTTGCTACATTTGAAGTCTAGTTTCATGAGCAAAACAATATTGCTGAGAAAGTCCTTTGAGAGAAGTGCGTATCATGACGTAGAGAGAACCCATTATCCGACATAATCTATGTGAAAAGAGTCACAACACAATGGCAAGTGGAGAACATTAACGTCCAGAAGTAAACTGAGTACAAAGGCCACCCATCCCTCTCTCAACAGGCTCAGGAACATTCTCTGTTGTCTCTGTCGACCACTTCTCATTTTAATTACAGGAAATTCAATCACCCCCTTTTCTCACTCTGGCTCCCACCTCTGAGCAGATCACCCAGGTAACAGCACAGGAAAAGGAAAAATGTTTCAACCATAGCTGAGCTAACACTGTAGAGCTGTCAAGAGGGGTAGTCACATGAGCTCAAGGAGCCAATAAAAAAAAAAAAAAAAAAAAAACATACCAGTGAAGATTTCAGCTGTGAATTTCAGGATTTAGCCTGTAATTTAAACGGTTGTTTGAGCATATTAAACCAATACGACCTGAGTCTGATTAGCAACCTCTTTAGAGGCTACTGTACCAAATGCACAGGAAAGACATATGCAGCTTTTTACACTTATTGGTGGAATTAAATCTGTAAAGATGTGCCTGTTTTTATTCACATTTGGACAAAGATTTTATGGTCAAATCTAACTCCCTTCCCCCACCAACCTAATGTTACATGCATACTGTATCTGCCTCTATGCACTACCTTAGAGGAGTACTTTCTCTCTCCACATACACACACTAGCACAGAAATGAAAGTGAATGTCTGATTGAACCTGTCTGGCCAGAACACACTGTACAGCACATATCCCATCAGCCGGCAGAGCAGCTGCGGCAGAGAAAGAATAGCTGAGGGACATACTGCATGTATACAGGGACATATATACAGTAGAAACACATGGGTAGTGGGTTTTTGTTTGTTCTTGCTGTCGATACGATAGGGGTGTTTGGCTCATTCATGCTTTGTGCCGCGATGAAGGGAAGAGCTATCTGTAATGTGTCTGCACAATAACCTTTACTGGAGGAATCAAGTCAACATCCTCAACACTTGAATCAGTTCATATGTAATAAGAGAATATATTGCTTGTTGCCGTGTAACAAAATGAGACCAGGTCTGACCATTTCTATTTGTCTGGTTACAAACATCCATATAGAGAAAAATCAAGGATCCAAAACATTTTCAGAATCTTGGGGATGTCTGTCCTCATTTCGATAGCCAGCGTTATCGTATATCCGTTGTGATATGCAGACATGTCAATTCATTGACAAACAGCTCCATACTGAAACTGACTTTTAAGTTTCAACCTGGTGTCTCTTCCATGCTCCTCATCAAATGATTCAGTGGCAGTCAGGAGGGAAAACAAGCTGTGGGATAAAGCCCCGCCGTCCTGTCACATCTCAATCCAGACTGGAAATGTTTTCCAAGCAAACACGCGTGGCCGCCAACACAAAGGGGTCAGACGCTGAGCAAGCAGGCCCAAACGTGCAAACACAGGCCACACAGTGCCACCTGTGTGGCTTTGGCTTCAGAAGGTGGAGAAACTCAAAGAGGACAAACCTAACAATTTGCTCTCACTGATAAAAGCCGAACAGAGTCAAGAGGAGTGCTGAATAGGGAGGAGGAGCGGTTGTAAACTAGAGAGGGGAGGACAGGACAGCTTGTTGGCCTGCCCCGCCAGGTCCACAGTTGGAGAGTTTGCACGTAGATATTAGGTCACTGCTGGAAACCAACAGAGTGCAGGGGATGTTAGAGTGGGTGCCAGTGGTGACAACATTGACTCAGCTGACTGGAGCTTACCGACAGGCTGTTTCAGTGAACTGAGTTGGCCACAGAAAGCCAGCGGGGGACTGCTGCCTTCCAGTTGGTCACACTGTAATTACTCAGTCAAATGTAACGGAAAATCTGCTCAACGGATGCCAATGCTTAAAGTATAATTGACGTGATACTGCATGTGTCTTGTACAGTTCTTGTTCTGTCATGTTATAGAAGGGATGTTGTGCTTTCTACATCCAAATTAGAAAGAGGGTAAATAGGGTTTGAGGCACTGCTAAGAAGCAGCATTCAACAGCTTGAAGGTCCAGTCTGTAGGATTAAGGGGGATCTATTGGAATGAAATGGAATATAATATTTATGTTTTCATTAGTGTGTAATCACCTGAAACTAAGAATCATGTGTTTTATTTCCTTAGAATGAGCCCCTCAGATCTACATCAGGGCGGATCCTCTTCCACAAGTTTCTACAGTAACCCGGAAGGGACAAACCAGAGACCGGCTCCTGAGGGAGGGCGTTTCACATCTTGTGTCTCTGCCATCATAGATTTCCCGGCAAGCTTGGAAGGGCGTAAATGTAATATAAGGGGACGGTTGTACATTGGATGGAAATCTGCAACCTCACAGCAACATGCCACAAGATCTGTAGGATTTCCAGTGTATCAATGTAGCAGAGCTCCTTTAAGAACAGAAATATTTGATACACAGAAGGGATTATTGGGCTATTACTGATAATATAGGGGGGGAAAAAACAGAGTTTTTACATATTTTTTATTTTACAGCCGAAAAATCCAATAAAATGTTAAATTCAAGCTCCTGAATATTTCTGACATGGCAGAAGAAGAAGAAGAAAAAAAAAAAACAAGATTGAATGGATTACTTTTGAAAAAGTTGTCATACAATTTGGTTTCTCAGGCAAACAAAACATTGAATTCTGAAGATAATGAAATGAACTTGTGATATTGAGCAAATAGGTTTGAACCACAGCCAATCTTTGCTTAGTCAGAGACATCAAATAATGTAAAGATGTAAAAATTGCTAAAAAAAAAAAAAAATACAAAAAAAAATACAAAACAAGAATGGCTAGATGCATCAGTATGTTTTAGGTACTTTACCGTCATGACATTGTCCAGGCTGAAGCCAGAGTTCTCTGTGCCCAGTTCGGAGAGTAGTTTCTCGAGCAGCTCGGCTTGACTCTGAGCCAGACGAGTGGGGAAGTTGGATTTGAAGGGCTTCACCAGCTCACTGGAGATTACCTGCAAGGCCCGGACATCCTTCAAAACAGCAATTTCCTAAACGAAGCACGTGAGAAAGAGACAATGACTTTAAAATGTACAGTGTTGAAATCATGCGATATGTTTGACTTGCACCTTTAAATTCATGTGTTTGCTGTAACCGTGACAAACTCAATCTGAGTGATGCGACACACTGTAATTTATCATTCAACACAAGCATCTGGCAAAGAAAGAAGTCATGACAGATAATGCAAGTGTATTATTAACGGAAGACGGAAGAAGGTCCTTAAAAAAACTCTCTGTTTGCCATTTTAACCACATCAGGTGAATGGAATGCGGGTCACAAATATGGGACACAAAAAAAAAAGTGTAACTTGTCCTTGACACAAAGAGGGATTCAGTGATTCCTTCACAGGAGCTCTGAACACAACCCAGAAGGGCTGGGTTGTATGTCTGTGAGGTACTGAGCTAATGGACATCCTCCCTTTCTACACACACACACACACACACACACACACACACACACACACACACACACACACACACACACACACACACACACACACACACACACACACACACACACACACACACACACACACACACACCCATGCATGAGCAGACTATGACAGGCTCCCCGAACCAGCCGCACACATACACGGTACGTCATCTCTCCATTCATCAGCCCAGTAACACGTTCTGGTCTCTCCCAGCAGTAAAGAGTGTGAGAACACCAGTTCAGTTCAGCCTGGGCGATGACAACATGAGGCCTGTCTGAAGGTTGTTGCAGAGCGTGACGACACTAAGACACCTACTTACTCACCATGTACATCAAGCTATAGCACAGCATGTACGCTCAGGTGATAAAAAGGGAACTCGCTTTATGTTAAGCTCCGTTTTTATAAACAAAAACTTTCACACATGAACTCTGAACGTTCAAGTTGGTTAAAATGGCCCTGTGATAGTCTGGCGACCTATCCAGGGTGTATAGGGAGAGGCTCCAGCCCCACCCTCCTCCCCTCCCGTAACCCTGTTCAGGATAAGGCGGGTATAGATAATGAATGATGGATGGATGTCCTCCGAGTCTCTCAAGCAGATGAGCCGTGGACACTCAAACACAAAAAATGGCTTTCTGACTAAGATCCATGCCACTTAAACAGCAACGCCTCCATTTCAAATCCTGCCACGGGACAGCTGCTGTTTGTCATCCT
Source organism: Brachyistius frenatus (assembly GCF_029030835.1). Lineage (NCBI taxonomy): Eukaryota > Metazoa > Chordata > Actinopteri > Embiotocidae > Brachyistius > Brachyistius frenatus. The sequence goes on from NW_027210615.1 coordinate 4,568,308, forward strand.
CGTCTCGTCACATTTCTAGTCTGCCTCCAAACTACAGTATATTCGATAAAATAAAGAAAAAAAAAAATCCTATTACTAATAAAAAATAAACAGATGGGGTATTTAGAAGGTGAAAATGTGTCAACTTGAGCAACAAATGTTTTCTCATTTGAAGAATTATTATATAAAGTGTCAAGAGGAGGGATAGGATTGCAAAAGATTAACTACTGACAGCGTTCTGATTCACACTTAATGCTCGTTTCCTGTTCTTATCAAAGAAGGACATTTGGTCAAGGTTGGTCAATATTTTTATTTTTACAATCTAGACCTCATAAATATTTGTCCTCTCTTTGCACATACTCGCCCCAATCCAAAATTCCTGAGAGAGACCAATGAAATTACAAAGCAAACGTGGTCATCTTTATTGTTTTCCTTTGGAGGATAGTTAGATGTATGTTTGCATCTGTTTCATTCTGTTTGCCTACCGTGGGGTGTGTCCATAAAGCAAAGATCTGATCATTGTCCATTTGACTCTTGTAACATGCAGGGAACAAAACATTTAACCGCAGCCATTATCTGTGTGAACATGCACATGAAAGCCCAGATAAGCATAAAAAGTTATATAATCACTGCATCCTACAGTTGCAGGTATCCACAATCAGTGCCTGTTAAGTGTTTTAAGTGTACTTATCTTAAGTAAATATTAATCATACCAATGACTTACTACTAATTACTAATTACTAATAATCAGGGTTGATAGAAAACGAGCTGGCCCTGAGGACAATCGGTTTGGAACAGACTATTGTTGTTATCAATCAAAGACAAACCAACATGTTTACAGCTAAAACACATCGTCTAGTGTGATTATAAAGTGTTTTACAATCCCATTTCCCCAAAAAGTTGGGATCCTGTGTAAAATGTAAATAAAAACAGAATCCAATAATTTGCAAATCACATAAACCCATATTTAGTTGAAAATAGACCAAAGAAAACAATGTTGAATTAGTGAACTGTTATTGTTTTATGAAAAATATATGCTCACTTTGAAACACCAAAATAGTTGGGACAGGGGCAACAAAAGACTGGAGAAGTTGTGTAATTTTTTTTTTTTTTTTTTTAAACACCTGATGGAACATCTCAACTAACTAGGTTAACTGGCAACAGATCAGTAACAGTATTGGGTGTAAAAAGAGCATCTCAGAGAGGCAGAGTCTCTCAGTAGTGAAGATGATGAGAGGTTCACCACTCTGCGTGGGCAAATAGTGCAACAATTAAAGTTCTCAACGTAAAATTGCAAAGAATTTGGAGATTTCATCATCTACGGTACATCGCATCATTACAAAAATCGGGAAATCTGGAGAACTCTCTGTACGCAAGGGACAAGGCTGAAAACCAATAATGGATGGTCGTGATCGTCTGACCTTCAGGCGGCCCTGAATTAAAAACTGACACAGTTCAGGTGTGGAAACTATTGGACGGGCTGAGAAACACTTCTGAAAAACATTGTCTCTGAACACAGTTCATCGCTGCATCCACAAATGCATGTTTACAACCTACGACAAACAGCGTTCTGCACGTTTTACAACAGCATGGCTACGTAGCAGAAGAGTCTGGGAGCTACAGTGGCCTGATGCAGTCCAGACCTGTCCCCCGGTGAGACATTTGGTGCATGAGATGTACGACAAAGTAGACCCAGAACTGTTGAGCAGCTAAATTCCTATATCAGGCAAGAATGGGACAACATTTCACTTTCAAAACTCCAGCAACTGGTCTCCTCAGTTCACATACGTTTAAAGAGTGTTGTTAAAAGAAGAGGTGATGCAACTCTGTGGTCAACAGGTCCCTGTCACAACGTTTTTGAGACGTGTTGCTGACATCAAATTCTAAATTCATAAAACACTAAAATTTCCCAGTTTCCACATTTGATATGTCTTCTTTGGTCTCTTTGCAATCAAATATGGATTTATATGATTTGCGAATTATCGCGTTCCGTTTTTATTTACATTTTACACAGCGCACAACGTTTTTGGAAACGGGGTTATAAATTCGCTTTGTAACTACTCCGCTTAACAAACGACAAGCGACATCAGTGGCAATAATATTCCACTGCTTCAATCCGTAACACTACCAAGAATGTTTCGTCCGAAGCCTGCCGTTGGTGGAAGTTTGGATTAACTGTTGCACATGTTGGAGCTGGTCCCAATGTAGGTCTTATATAAATTAAGCTTCAGCTCATTGTAATTAAATCCCCAAATCTCTTTGTGGATAGTGTCCAAAAGATTGATTTTATAAAAAGAAAACCCTCCTCTGTGAAACTACAGCAACTGTTTTCATGTTTGCATGCACATAAGAAACACAGTTTATATAAATATGCAAATAATCAATGTGTCTTCCATGTAAACACAGTTGCTGCCATTGAATTCCCTTCAGTTTTATGTGTTCATAACCTCTGGCAATTTTAGTCATGACTAATGACACTCTTAAAACCACAATAATACTGAACTGAAGTTTGCTCATATTTGCAGCATCAGTGTCTTTAAATAATTACTCAGAAGAAAGAAAATTCAGCCTCAGGACTCAGAAAAAGCTCCATGATCAAACAGGAAGTCAACGATACATTAAAAACCGCCTGAAGCTGAAGTGACGATGTTTTAAAAATGACAGAGGTTCTGATTTTCCAAAACTAGCACACAAAAGCTTTTTCACATAGCTCTAGAAAGAAGTTGGCAGAGCAGTGAATGCAGATGGAAAGCTTTATTGCATCTTTTTCTCTTCCAAAACACAACAAAACAAAGAAAAGCTGCAAAGGTGGCAGAGAGCAGGCTGGAAAACGTGGCGTCCAACACCAGCAGCAGCACTATCGCTGGTGCCAAACAAACACGTCAGTCCATTTGGCTACAATACCTGTATGAAGGCGACGACTGTGGCCCGAACGCGGCTAGCGGAGTCCCCGGTCCTGGCCAGCAGGTTGGGACAGGTGTGCTCCAAGCAGTGGGTCACCTCGGCCCGGCCCAGCCCCAGACCTGGGACCAGCTCGCTCAGCATTAGCCGTAGCAGCTTCAGGGAGGCGTTGAAAACCTCGGGGGAGAGTTGAGGATAATGTCACATTACCCTTCTTTTTTTTTACACACACAAGCTGGCAATATTTAGCTTCAGGTGTTATATTGAGTGTGGCAATCAGTAATTGTAAATCGAGGATGTTGGAGCATCTTTTATCATTTCTATTTGACTCATTTCAAGCTAAGCTCAGACATATCCACTAGACTAAATTAACAATGCAAGGTCAATATTTGTGTAATTTTGTGTTTCCTAGATTTAGATTGTAAAAGTATATAACAAACACCCGGGGCTACATTCAGGCTCGGGATATGATGAGTGCATTTAAAAGAGACCCAGGGTGTAAATAGTGTATTTAATAGGGTGTATTTAACGTGACTAACTGACAAAGCATATTTCTGCAGCTGCAAATTAACCAGCAAACATATTAATGCAGCATTCTGCGTATCAATGTGGCTTGGAAAAGAAATCACCAGAATTACTGCAGCTCTACCCTTTCATTACCTTCCAGAGAGGGATTACAAGGCCGTCCTTGTCAAAACTGTTTGTTTAAAGAAGCCAGCTTTGCGAGAGAGAACTGGAGTTGCATGTGATACAGGGGCAACATTGTTGAGGGTGTGCATGTGTGAGGGTGCGCTTGTGTTTTGACAACATGGATGTCAGTTCTCTTTGAAACAGGAATTCAGAGAACATGACTTTAACAGTGACGAAGTAAACATATCTAATGTGCCTTAATTCGGCTGCTTTTCACACGGAGACAATTTCCTTTTGAAGAAATGACTCACAGATGTGACTTTATCCAGGAGGGCCCTCCTGACCAGGAAGACTGCGGCTCTTATCATGTTTCTCAGCTCCTCCTTGGGGGTGCTGGGTGATACCTCCTGGAGCTTCTTGTACACAGACAGCAGAGCGTTCTCTCTGTGGCACCAGCTTTTAGAATATGCCCCAGCGACCTGGAAGTGAATGTCAGGCAGACGAGTGGCTAAGGGAATGGAAAGATACTGCACACATTAATGAAATGTGTATTACAGCAAATAGGACGAGAGATTCGCTTAAATGGCAATGAGATATGTTGATCATTACTGTAATGAACATCACCTGTGGGTACTTTTGAAGAGGCATGTGTGTGAACTTAAGGGTAACAGACTTTTTATATCTACCGTATATTACCATGGAACAGGTTATTTAAAGCAGCTGGAATGACAACTTGACTTCACTAATAAGGCTTCAATTTTAAGATATACTGTGGTGCATGCTAGAAAACATCCCCAAGGGACAAACAAAAATGATTTTCATATGTTGAAATAGAAAGTTAGGAGAGAGTAAATCCTGCAGTTAGCTCAGCAGGCCACATGTTCCACGCTTGCTTTTTCTTACCAGACTTTCTCCAAAGACCTCCACGGGAAGGCCAGCCTCTCTCTGGGCTTTCTCTGTCAGGGGCTCTGGCCCTCCACTCATGTCAGGGCTGTGTAGAGTCCCTTGCACGTCAGATTTGGGGGAGAGCTCCCCTGCTGGGCTCTGGATGGCCTCCGCTGGCGGATCTTTCCTCTGAAGGGCTGGCAGCGGCCTCTCGTCATAAGGCACACTGTTTACCTGCCACCAGAGGGCAAAAACACTGGCGTTTAAACATAGAATATATAGACGTGCAGAATAAAGTGCCAGTTTTACATTTACTATTAGTATATGTATGTTTCAGCTGAGAAAATAAAGTATGTCCTAAAGGTCTCACAGTTCAAAAACTCAAAGAAAATGTTTCTCCATTTTCAAGGCTGAAAAAGACGTCCATTCTTTTGAAAAATTGATCACCTCCGCCCCTCGGTCTTTTCACTAACTCTCACTAGCATTTGATCACGTAATAGGTCGATCATTCAACATCAGGTTGACAATGAACGTTTAACCCCCTCTATACAAACCAAAGTTCCAGCCAGTGAGCACTGTCTCCTGCGCCGCTGGGCCAACTGGCACCCTGCTGCCTGGTGCGAGGCTCAAAGCCCTGCCTTGAGGCCAGGTTGGCAGCCGCTGGAGTCAACCAACTGTTGCACGCTTTTAATTAAATAGTGAAACCCAAACCTGTAGCGGGGCCGGTCTTAGCAGGTGGTGAGTAAAGCATAAAAGCCCCCGCTGGTCTTAATCTCCCTGTGTGCTGCAGGCCTTAACAAAGGTTTAGGCAGGAGACGTGTTCCCAATGTGCTTCAGTGGGCTAGATTGTATATACGCAGGACACGCTCCAAGAACAGCTGTCCACATCTGGATCAATAACGATAAAACACTGAGTTTGTCATGACCGACCAACCACGGAGGCGTAATCAAATGAGTACTGGAGGAGTTGTTTTTCCTTTAAGTGTCTACAGACATCAAACATGTTTCAAACTGAGTAACGATGTGGCCACGTGTGCGATGCTTACGTCAATCTTGGGTATCGTAGCCGGGGTGCACGGTGTGTCAGGCTGGCTGCTGAGTTTGGGGGCAACAGTTTCAGCAGCTGGCTGTTGATTTTGCTGAGTGTTAGTATTCCTCCCCTTCCTGAAGGTGTCTGTGGACAGAGGGGGCTTGGTGGGGACTGACCGATGACCTGGAGAAGGCAGAAGAGGGGGATGATACTGGGCCGGGGATGAATCTGCTGCCCTGGTGATCTGGTCGACAGACGGAATAGAATTTAGTTTAGGCAGAATAAGTCACGAAGGAGTCATGATGCTTTTCCATATCTCATGATTCATCATCTTGTTTAACACTGACGCCTTCGAAAAATGATACATCTTTTCCATCACACACAAACAATCCTCCAGCTGTTGGTATGTAGGTGCAGCGTCATCAGGTGTTGGTGACTGACCGTTGTCATGTCCAGCAGGTTGTGGACTTCCAGCTGCTGGTAGACACTCTTCCTGTACTCCTCCATCAGGTCCTTCTTCTTCTTGGCCAGGTCGTAGTCCTCCTTTTCGATGGCACATCGCTTCTCCACATCATATCGAGCCAAACGCTCCCCCACCTGGAAGAGCCGGCGATAAGGAGAGATAAAACCAGCCTTGCAGGTACACGCTGAACCTACGCTGCATGTTTCAACAGATAAACAGCAGAGCAGTTTATGAGGCTCATAATGTCACGGAGCCCACGCCGTCTTTCATTTATGCAAGTTTGTGCCTGTATTGAATAAATGCAATTTGACATTTACTGTTTTTCTCGAGCGCAGCTGACAGCTTAAAGGATTTTTTTTGTTCATTTTCCATCTTGTGGGGGAGAGTTGAGCTGATTTACTGCACTTAGAACCTATAAATCAATATATTTACCTTTAAAAAGTTTCTGTAAACTATTCAAGAGCTTTTTATAGAATTCTATATGCTTTGGTTTTGTTTCTTGCTTTGTGATGTGTTTTGTTTTTACTGGACGATTCCAATTCGTCACAACTTTTAAACCTTTTTCTTATCTACCAGTTTGTAATAACGTCATAGTGACCATGTTACCGCTAACTCTGATCTGGAAACGTGGTGGTGTCGCCAAAGAAAAAAAAATACAGCCTCACTAAAAAGAAGTTTGATGGGCATGAGATGCAAGTAGTGGGACAATCAAATAGGTTTCACACGAACAATCTGTTTGCCAAACTTATTTAAAAGCAAAACTAAGGTGAACATCCATCAAAGCTTACAGGTGCAACATTTACCAACCCTGCTTTCTGTCGTTGTTCAGTTTCCCATTACTACCAGCATTTCTGTGCCCTCACTTTCAGTTTCACCTCCAAAGAAGTGACTTAAACCATCAGCTGGTTTCCAACGACAGTTGAGCTCCGGTGCAACAAAAATTTAAAGTGCCACACGGTGAATCATTGAGATTTACAAGATGGAAATTCGACGACAGCTTCCAGTAAGTCAGACACGGAATTTCTCTGCGAGGAAATTCCATGAAGTTGAATTATATAGCAAACCAGATGCCAACTGACACTGTCTCACTTGCAAAGCCTTATGAGTCTTCTTTTGTGGACAAATTCACTAATGCAGCATACATGGCATGTGGCGGATTGACCGCATGTAGTTCTTTCTGATTTCGGAGTCCATTATTAAAATAGCAGAAGCACTACAGCAGGCCAATACTCTGCCCTCAGTGCTGTCTTGTTGCTGTCATGTATTTCTAAATATCATGTAACACCACAAACCATCCTCTGACATCCTGGGGGTGCGATGACAAGGGATTTTCAGCTTGACTACCTTGGCAACTGCTTTTACGACAATGCTAATGTGCCATGCTAACAAGGTGCTAGCATATGTGTGTGTGTGTGTTATCTGGTTACAGAGGGGTTTGTGGCTGGGAGTCAGAGAGATACTACCCAAAGTGCAGCTGTCGAGCTTATTAAGAATTCATGGTTGGCATGGCAACGCTCTATACAAAGGAGGTCAGTAACAGGAATCTGAACAATGTTTAACAACTACTGTCACAAACAGTGGTGAACATACACCAAATATTTGTTCAATAAAACAAAGTTGAGATTTGCAGGAAAACAAAAAAAACCCATTATAAGTAGCAGTGGCCAGGGCTGGATGACCATAACCGGATTTAAAGAATTTCTTTATGTCAATAAAAGCATTTTGTATTTTTCAATGCACTAGTTTACTGCACGTGGTATGCATCTGTTGTTGCCCCCTGTGCCACTGTGAGGCAGTGCCAGACATCCAAAATAATCACTACGTATTCAGAGGGGGTCTTCTGGAAGTCTGCTGCTGGAAAACTGGAGCTGGGACGACATTTAGCGAGTACTTGTGGAGTAAAAACAGCAGTCATAAGTAGAGAAAAGAAAACTAACGGGAGCCCAAATAGAGTTGGTTACCGAGATTAAAAGGTTCTGGTATTTTCCTGGATATTTTTTGCCAAAATCGACTGCCTGTTGGTGTAAAATGCGCCTCCGTTAACGGGGGGTAGTTAGCGTGTATTAGTTTAAGCATCTGGGCACCTGTGCGCTCACGTACTACTTGTTAATCCAATCATATCCAAATCCAATTAAGATGACAATACAACCGTCACGGCTGAATACGATTGCGCAACCTAAAATGCTGCTCTGGTGTGGTAAATCTTCTTAACAATAATTCTTAATCTTCTTGTTGCTTCTGTATGCCGCTGTAGCGAAAAAATGTCCCCTTGGGGATTAATAAAGTAAGTAACTACCTAACCTAACCTAACCTAACAATACAACATTTTTTGGCATAATTATATTGTAGCTAGCCGGTGTGCCTCCGGGGCAGCCACCTTTTGTAGGTCAGCGATGGCCTGCTTCAGATTCTTGGCCTGTTCATATTTCTCCTGCCGGACCATGTCCTGCTTGTTTTGGTCCAGGACACGAATGATGTGGGCAACTTCAGGGTCCTGGTACATATCGAAGGCCAGGTCGTCCAAGGGGGAGATGGACTCACATTTGCTGGATGCAAGACAGGACAAAAAGACGATAAATTTTTGAAACATTAATGTCTGGGATCGTTACATTGTCGAATCACCTGAATATAGAAAACAGTTTAATAATTTGAGCCAGTGCCAGTGTGAAATACATGCGTCATTATCAGTTAAATGGGTTGGTTGTTGTGCAATTTCTGACTAAAGGGGAAAAACAACCCCCCCAAGGAGTGATACCCTGAGGCGACGCATCCCTTGGGGGTTGACACATCAAAAAAAATATATTTTGAAATATGTTTTTTCTTTGCAAGGGGCCGCCACCTGCATTTTCTTCAAATGCATGTGACCTTAAATGCCTTTTTGGTTGTCTTCCAGACTAAATGGCTTTGTTGAACAATGTTATTGTCACAAGACAAAGAAACCAGGGTTCATTGGCCTAGCCTCACCCCGCAAAGGTCGTGTCCAAGGCGGCTTCCAGCTGGGTACTGTTGAGGTAGTGTTCGATCAGCTGCTCTCTGCTTGGCTGGGGGTAAACAGATGGACAAATTACACACACAGGCATATATACTCTCGTGTTACTGTTCTCAGGAAGACATATTCGTTTCTTAATTACTTTATCTTTGAGGTGACCCTCAACTCCAGTCTGTAACTTAACCTGAAACTAACCATTACTGTAACATTTTTAAAAGTGTGGATCAGACAGGATGACTTTACCACAAACTCTCTGGACCTTCCAATGGCAGTAAGACAAGAACACTCTCTCACTCTCTCTCTCTCTCTCTCTCACACACACACACACACACACACACACACACACACACACACACACACACACACACACACACACACACACACACACACAGCCCCAAACCCACCCCTTAATCAACCCCTTCAGTCTACGGATACACACGGAGACTTGCAATCCACTGCGCACACTGCTATTACCTCAAATGCTAATCACAGGACAGGAAACAGTGCTGATGGTGTCATCTGTACTGATGACACCAAACTTCAGTACCACATTTCACATGACGAAGGACAAACTACAAACTTCCCTGTAGAGTAGAGAATGACTTCCTGTTGTAATAAGTAGGAACGAGAACAATACCGAACACACTAACCGTACAGTGTGTTGTTATTCTGGCTTCGGTGAGAAAATAGAAAATAATACAAGAGTGAAAAGCCACATAAGTCACTCTCATATAGTGAAACATTTCTAACAAGAAATTAAAAAAATGAGATTGATAGTCCCTTGGTTAATCTATGTGATGGATTAATGTTAGTAGCTGTCCCGTCATCTTCATTAGTCAAAGACACAGATTAAAACTGTTGTTTTTGTTAATGCCAGAAGCATATTTGCATGTCATGACAACAAACTACCCTTCTAGTGTTACTTCTTAAAGGGTCAGTTCACCCAAACCCCAAAAAAGAAAGAACAAATACACCTTGAGGTAAAGTCACGCAGATCATTTTTGGTTTATTTGTCCAGATTTGAAAATATCTGTCTTGTCCCAATATGAGAAAGGTGATTGGTATCAAGTGTGCAGAGTGCAGAGCATTTAAATATATGTCCAGAAATTCAAAAGTGACACAGATTTCCAGAAACAATGTCGGTCCTTGTTGATTTTAGATCCACAGAAAATGCAGTGAACCAAAGAAAAAGCCCCAATCAAAAAGGGTGAAAGTGTATTCTGTAAATTATCATTTAAAATTTCCCAGACGGGCACGTCTCTATGAAAGAGACCACTCATGCTCCCAATGAGAACAAACTGTACAAACTGTAATAATACCTGCAGTTGAACTATCAAGTAAGAACTGGATTCAACAAGAAAAGCCGAAATTTGTCAATAATGCTAATAAAAAGTTAAAAAGAACAACTGAGGATTAGTAGTCAACAATCAAACAAGCAGAGAGATTAAACTTGACGTCATCATTATGCCGCTCAGTAAAGGCCTTTTTCCCACAAGTCATTGTGACACTTCACAACAGAAAAGCACAGGTGTAAAACATGAAATGGCTTAACTCCACTTGGCAGCTTACACAATCAGGGTGCTGGTATTGTGAACGCTGGCTCACTGGTTATCGCATACAGGGACTATTGTTTCAAACAGAGCCATCATTAATGTTATTAGTAACACCTGTGCTTTTCCTGCTGTGTCACGTAAAAATGGTTCGATAAAGGTTGATAACAATGCCATTGACGACATTAACGTGTAAACACCAAAAGATTTGTCCGTGTCATCTCAGTATGTGTGGACATTGACAGTACTACAAGGAGAGTAATTTAAACGCGGGTACAGTAAGTGGAGATGGTTTTTTTTTTTTTGTCATAGTTTGGGTAAACCAACCCTTTATAGCAGCAAATAATTAAGCTTTCTCTCTGTATTCACACCAGCATGTCCCTCCACAGAACAAACTCAACTTCCACCCATGGAGCAGATACAGGAGAACAAGATCTCGCCGACCCTCCAGGCAAGATCACCGCTGTGATGGAGGTGCTCAGAGTCGGATTAGTGGACCAACAATGCACAGCTTGTTCACTGGAATCTGTGCGGCGGTGTGCCCGTGTCTTTCCGTGTCTCTGCTTCTGTGTGTGTGTGTGTGTGTGTGTGTGTGTGTGTGTGTGTGTGTGTGTGTGTGTGTGTGTGTGTGTGTGTGTGTGTGTGTGTGTGTGTGTGTGTGTGTGTGTTTTTAAGGTGCTCTCACTCCTCCAAGAGCTGTCCATCCGCAGGACTATCTGATTACACTCACTAACTAAAGGCCTCCTGTTTGATTTACATACTGCCCTCCCTTTGTGTCTCATTACTACATGCCTGACACATATATACACACCTACACACACGCACACCATTCAGGTAAACACGTGTACATAGAGACATGTTTAGACAGTGTATTTGTATTGGTAAATATAGTATATACTCGCCAAAAATGTATGTAATACAACATGATCAAATACTTCAGAAAGTCCTATGAATAAGTTAATGGACAACTCAGTTTGCAGTATATTGTGTCAGCATTCAATTGTTTGTCAATGCCCAGTAGTAGTTATTTTGTATTCTAACAAGTAACAAGAGCAAAAATCACCATAACAGGAAAACCAGAAGCCCAGACCTCCGTTTATTGCTTTATGGATGATGATGATGGTACACGACATGGGAGGAATACTCTCTTTACCACGTTTCTTTAATCGACTTGTTTCCCTTTTTAATTTGAATTCCCCCTCAGTGTGAGTGGAAGATGAAACATCAATCAACCCTCCTCCGGGTGACTGACAGAGCAATGTCTCACAGCACAACATCGCCACCTACTGCTGTGCACACGCAAGTTCACAATGGCTGATGGGTGAAGAGAGCGCTCACTTACTATTGTGTTAAAAGCATTGCCATCCAAAGAATCTCCCAGAACATTAATGGCAACCAAAGCAACCTGAAATCATAAAGAGATGTTGATGATGGTGAGTTGAACGAAACAGAACAGCGGCAGTAAATCAAAAATCAATGCATGTGATAAATGGTGGGCGAGTGCTGAGAAGTTAATAGTGGATGTGTTTGATTAAAGCTCGAGGAAATAAGCAGGAGATAGACTCTTATTTTTCATTGTCAATCATAAAAAAACTAAAAATCAACAAAGAACTGATTAACATTGACAGGAAGAGCAAACACACTGGTTCCTTCATCATAACCATGCAGCAGTTTATTCTGAGTGTAAAGGTCAAATGTATTTGGTTTTACAACAATATGAAATAAAGACAAAGAAGCTATCGTCATATTTTAGAAGCTGCAACCAGCAAATGTCCTCTGATTGTAATCAAAATTGGAATTAATATATTTTCTGTTTCTGTCCACTAAACAGTTTTGTGATGAATTATTTCAGCATTAATGAAAATACAAATGAAGCTTATGAAGTTGAGAATATACCTGGCGACATGATATCAGCAAATTATTTCTAAAGCGTGTCTAATAAATCACACACAGCATTAGTCATTAAACACACCACATCGTTCTTCAACTACCCTAAAACATATTTTTAACAGTCTAGCAATCAGCCTAATTTACAGTCGTCTCTAATGTCTTTTTATGTCTTGTGGTGATATCAAACTATTTTAAAGACATTAAAATAGCATCTGAGAGGGCCACACTTCAGCCTGCGTTGCCACTGGAAACCTGGCTGATGGCAGAAGAGCCTCACGCAGCAGAAATCAGGACCAAATAATAACTGTGTTCATACACTGGACCAACATGACCTACAACACAGTGTTTGCTGCTGTTAAAAGTTAAATGTAATACTTTATTTAGGTTTTGTTGGTATTTTCTCATTGATGCAGCCTAATTGGATTTGGAGCGCAGCAAAGCAACCAAAATAATCTTCTACAAAACACAATCTGAATACAAAAACAGATCAATCAAACTGCTCCCAAATTCAGAGCAGTACCTGACTGCACCAGAAAACAACGGATCTTGGTGCGTCGAGTACCTGATTGTAGTGATTGTAACAGTTGACATGATTCCTATGGAAGGTGATTCTCAGGTACGTCCCAATGGCGTCCACATGGACCGACTTCAGCTCCCGTGCTTTGAAACCTGTCCTCTCATTTTCCGACAAAGACACATACCTGAGTGAGAGAACAGAGTTGTTATTTTAGATCAACTTCTCTGCTGTTGAATTCAAGTAACTGAGATGTAAAAGGCTAAAAATCCAATACTACTTTTCAAGGTGGTGATTATACACGATACAGGAACTTGATTTATCCCTGTCTGGTCATTTATACTAGTGTAGATATTTAATAGAAGTGAAGAGAACCTCAGCATTCAATTTACTATCTACTGTACCTTCTGATGTCTACCTGATGTTTTTTGTTGGCTACCTCACTGCAACAGATGGCTTTTACATTATAAAGCTTTGACTGCCAGCACTGATCACTTGAACACTTTAAAACTACTTTTGTTTGCGTATCCTGAAAAATCTCAATTTCCTAAACCATCTTGTATTAACCTAAAGTGCAGTGCGAGTCGAGTCTCACCCAAGTGTGCGAAGCTGCCCAGGGAACCCCGGAGGGCTGGTTTCAGGGAGAGTGTCTCCAATGTGGAACTCAACCTTGGCCGGGATCAGGTACTGGTGAGCCAGCAGCTGCAGCTTCCTCACCCTACTTCTCTCCACCAGCTGGAGGGTGACATGCTGAGGGTAGGAGCACAGCCTGCACAACATGTGATTCACAGACAGTTGAGTTTTGTTCTTTAATGAGCAAAGGACACATTTGAAAGTAATCTAAGAAAACGAGATATCAAGTATAATGTATTTAAAACTGAAAACTGATACTACAGTGTCATTGTTTTAAGAAAGGGAGGAGAAGGAATAGCAGATTCCATCATAAAGATTTTGAAATTCACAGGTTATTTTCTCTGAAGTACATTCTGATAGTAGTCAGTGGTGGAAACCTTCAGCTGTCGTTAATCTATGCCTCCCCTCTATACTGTATTTTTAAATCATTAAATCTTATGCGTCAAAATCTTAAACTTAAAATCATGAACCTACCAGAAATGATCTCTGACATGCTCTTGAATGTAAGGCGCTGTGTTAATGTACCTGCTGGATCTCCAGCCGTTGACTGTGGGCGCGTGGACCATGAGCTCCTTGGCATTGAAGTTGTCCTCATGACTTGAAGAGTTGACCACAATGAATCCTATCTTCCTGGGCATCCCTCTGATGGACGCTGATAAAATCACAAACAACAAATTTGATTTTTTTTTTCTTCCTATATCTGGTATTCAAAAGTGCAAAGTTCAGATACAGAGGATGTGAAGGGTCGATCGATTTATATTACAGGCCTGAACCGTCCAAATTGTGTTTAGGGACATCTGGACCTGCTTTTTTTTATATAATGAGTGAAAAATGAACTACATATTTGTATTGTTTGTCTAATTTAAACCACAAAACTACATCCTCCAAACACGTTTAAAGAGAATTCAAGAAGACAGTTGATTAACGTCCCTCCACTTATTTTGACCAAATGATGCTTTACTAACTTACTAAATACCACTAATTATTACTTTTAATAAAAACAGAATAGGAAAAGATTATTTCAACAACAAAAAAGAATAATATTAAGGCAAATAACCTTTGATTGGGTAGCAGTTGTGCTTTATGTGTAATAAAAGTACATATTCCAGTAGCTGTAAGTGTGCCGAATACAAAAGGCTTAATAATTTGCAGAAGGGTTGACTTCTACCTTTCTACCTACCGTAAAACAGAAAAACAGAACATATCAACGGCATGTTTTCTCTAATGGTTCTCTTGAGGAACATGAAATCTCGTGTACGTGACATTCACAATCTTCTTGGGTCGAACAGAAAACCTCTTGTTGACTTGAACGTGTTCAAGTGGGGGCTTTAGCTAGCCGTTAACTAAGTACTCAATCAGCCACCATAGCTAACCTCACGTCTCAACGGTCTAGTTTTAAAAAGGGATTTTGACGAGTTAAAATCCAACGTATATCCTGACAACTATCATTATTTATGTCTTGTGGTTTCTTAGTGTTCAGTTTGGATTAAATAGACGTTGCGTTGCGTTTATTTCAGAGATCTTACCGAGAACATTACCGCCGTGTTGACAGCTCGTAGTCCCATCGCATCTCCATAACCACCGCTGACAACAACCAGCGCAGACATGCGCAGTCGTAAGACTCTCAGTCAGTCCCAATGCATTGTGGTCTGTGTAGTTTTATTAACAGTTAGGTTTTTTTTGTTGTTGTTGTTTTTTTTAACATCAACATTTAGGCTTTCTTTTTCAGCAGTCTTACTTCGAGGCACACATTAGGTTGTATATGTTTATTTATATATTTGAAAACGATTGGAATAAAAAAAAAAATGAACATTCAAAAACGTTTTGCAGTACGTTTTCACAACTTCTTCCTGGTACTCCGGTGCATGCTCCAGCGTGGACCAGAGCGATGCCACAACAGGAAGTAATACCTGGTATTCGGAACAAGAGCAAACAAAATATGTAGCGGTATCAACTTGACATGTACAAAATACAAACAAGCAGGATTTAGAATGTAAAAACTGCAAGTTACAACTCCAACAAAAATACCCTTCACTAGTACTGTAATGTGTTTCTTCAAGGTCTTTACACTTTAACCGTGAAGACTTACTTCACGACATTCCTGGTTAAAGCAACAGCGGCGAAGTTAAAGCGTCCACAGAAATGCCCTGTATAGTTGTTCACTTCTAATAATACTGTATATTTTCAATGAAACAGCATCAACCTGACATATTGATAGTTCTGATAGATAGATAGATAGATAGATAGATAGATAGATAGATAGATAGATAGATAGATAGATAGATAGATAGATAGATAGATAGATAGATAGATAGATAGATAGATAGATAGATAGATAGATAGATAGATAGATAGATAGATAGATAGATAGATAGATAGATAGAATAAAGTGAACTCTTTTGCTAAGTTTAATTATTTAAAAACAACTGTATATGGAAAGAAGAGAAAGACAAGGACAAGAATGAGGTGATGAGGATTTGGCAGCTCTCCATGAGAAGCAGTCTACAAGCTTTGTTTGGTTCACGTGTGTTGTGACTTCTATAAAGTGCTGCATGCTGCGTGTTGTGTAGCGCTCCCTCTTCAGTCGACAGGACGTAGACGACGACAAGACTAAAGAAAGGACGACTGGACGTAGACGACGGCAAGTGATGACCTCGTGTTGTAGCTGATGATGACAGAACGGGCAGTAGTTCATACCTTGAACATTGCTATGTTTGGGGGCGTGTCTATTTGATTGACAGGCCTGGGAGGAAGTCATGTTTCCGGTATAGGTGGGCGGAGCATAGTGTCTTCTGTCTCCGTTAGGCCCCTCACTCCTCCGCAGCTCGTCCAAATATGGTCACTTCTGGCCGAGATGGCGACGGCTGAATGTCATAACGGAGGGTTTAAAACGTCCGTTCACAAACCGACGGATGACGTCGCTGTTGGTTTTCTCATATTAAGAAGCAGAACAGAAGCAGAACCTTTCAGGGAGATCACACAGGAGTGGACTCAGTTTGTTCAAACAACATATTAAACACAACCTGGTAGCAAACACACATTTAATGAAACTTTCTTCAAATATTCACGTTCTATTTCATCAACTCAAACACAGAAAACATCTCAACAGGATTCATGACGAGTGTAAAAGTTATTTTTAGGCCGTCTTGCAGCAGGTTTCTAGAATCTGCTGATGTTTAGCAGCCAAAGAGTTCAGTTTGACCTTCATCTGTCCAGATGGAAGTGAAGGTCAAAGTTCAGAGGTGAGGAGATCATTTCACTACTTCTGACACAAAACATATTCTGACATCACAATCAGTGATTCAACGGTGAACCAAAGAGAAACTTTGTCCACAGTCAACATTTAAAGCTGCTGTCACTTCCACAGACTCTTCGTCCTACAGAGAACACAGAGACACTGAGGAACCATCTGACAAGAACCCAAATCCAGGATACAGAGGTTCAGTGAACGTGGTGTTGAAGGTGTGGAGGTGGATCAGAGTGTCAGAGGAGATGCTGTAGAAGGACAGAGTGCCAGCAGGACAGTCCACATACACTGCTACTCTGTTAGAGACAGAGGAGGAGGAGATTAATGTTACTCTGTTATTGTGCCAGGCAGCGTAACGACCACTATTGGAGCAGAACAGACTCCAGGACTGATCGTTCCTTCCAAACCTGAGGTCATCACTGACTTGTCTCCTTCTGATTCCTCTGTAACTCACTGTTATATTAACATCTCCTCTCCTCTCGACCTCCCAGCAACAGCGACCAGTCAGACCAGTTCTACAGAGCAGCTGCCACCAGTAGTCAAATCTGTCTGGATGATCAGGATATGACTGATCTTCTGCCACCAGCGTCACCTTCCTGTTGTTGTCAGACAGTTTAAGGTTTCTGTTTACTGAGTTTGTGTCCAGTTCAAGTTCACAGAAATCTGATGGAGAGAAAAAGACACGACACAGCTGCAGTTTATCATCTGACACATCTGATGGCTTTTTTCTTTCTTTACTTACTGACTTGTTGTTCATTCATAGAAAGTTTAATGATGATACTTTTTGTCAGGCTTCTCTTGTGTATCAGTCAAACTTACACTTCCTCAGACTAGGTTTTAACCACTGCTCTCCACCATGGTCCACCCTGGAGGAAGAAACACAGTCACAATGACTTTCTATCCAACAGGAGTCCTAACTGCTGTCCAACATGAAGCAGAGTTCCTCAGTTTGTCAGTGAGACACAGAAACAGGCTGAAACTCAGTGTCAACTGTCTCTCTGATGGTTTCACTGCTGTCTGTGAGGAAAACACCTGAAGAAGGAGTGATGTAGGAATAATCGGAGAACTCGGTCTCCACTGATCTGCTCTGTTTTTAATGATGTCCTCCCACATGTGAAATATTGGTCTCTGCATGTTGTCCCTTAAAATGAACAGTTTGACCAACATTCACATGAACAGCTGAACTGTTTTCAGACTGTTCACAGATCAGTCCAACCACCACATTCAGTTGGTTTGTATAATTTACATGTTCAGAATCGATGGAGGGAGTCAGCTGTAGAGACTGAAGCTAAGGGAGGAAAAGTTGTAACTCTGGACTGAAAAATAAAACTGACTTGATTTTAGAACTTCATATACAAACGACTGTATTTCAGAGTGAAGGCTGAGGCCGAACTTTGAGTCCTGAACTTCAAAAATTTGTCTGAACAGAAGTTAATCTCATTATGTTTATTAGTTGTTGAGATGAATCAGTTTGGACCAAAGTGGTGATCGACTGATGAGCACTGTCATCCCTACAGCCAAGCTGATAACATGGTTCAAGGTGAGAAGGATCTGACACATACTTCACAGTGTTTCTAATGAATAGCTGTTTCCATTTGATAAAAGGCTTCTGAGGATCCACATGTTTCCTAACTCAGACCTCCTCACTCCTCTGAACAGAAACAAGAGAAACAAGCCATCCTTCATGATGATGGGCCTGAGCAACAACACATGAAGTCAAATCAATGAGACAAACCTGCACTGTGTGAGCTCTGGTTGTCTGTCCATACCTGAGAGTGTCCAGTCTCCAGTGAGGATCCTCCAGACCAGCAGACAGCAGCTTCACTCCTGAGTCTCCCGGATGATTGTAGCTCAGGTCCAGCTCTCTCAGATGGGAGGGGTTGGAGCTCAGAGCTGAGGCCAGAGAAGCACAGCCTTCCTCTGAGATCAGACAACCTGACAGACTGGAGTCAAGAAAAATATCATGAACACCAGAAACAAGAAGGAAAATCCTACAGATGTTGAACAGCTGCACCAACATGAACCTTACGGATAATTTAAGTGATCAACAACCAGCTGTTTCCTGACCTGAGAGTCTCCAGTTTACAGTGAGGACTCTCCAGACCAGCAGACAGCAGCTTCACTCCTGAATCCTGCAGGTCGTTGTTACTCAGGTCCAGCTCTCTCAGACAGGAGGACTGGGAGCTGAGAACTGAGGACAGAGCTTCACAGCTTCTCTCTGACAGCTTACAGCCAGCCAGCCTAGAGAAGAATTAACAATGAACACAAACTGTTTGATTTGTCATTTACAAAATGAAACATGTTTGAAATGGTTCATAAATCCTCGTACAGAGCTTTGTTGGAGGCTTTGACCACTGGCAGCAGCCTCAGAAAAGCCTCTTCTGAAACAGAGTATTTTTTCAGGTCAAACACATCCAGATGTTCTTCTGATGACAGTAAGATGAAGCCCAGAGCTGACCACTGAGCAGGAGACAATTTATCTTTGGCGAGACGACCTGAACTCAGGGACTGTTGGAGCTCCTCCAATAGAGAATGATCATTCAGTTCATTCAGACAGTGGAACAGGTTGATGCTTCTCTCTGCAGACAGATTATCACTGATCTTTTTCTTGATGTACTGGACTGTTTCCTGATTGGTCAGTGAGCTACTTCTTGTCTGTGTCAGCAAGCCTCGTAGGAGAATCTGATTGGTCGGCAGTGAAAGACCCAGAAGGAAGCGGAGGAACAAGTCCAGGTGTCCATTTGGGCTCTTTAAAGCTTTGTCCACAGCACTCTGATAGAAAAATGTTGGATCAGGTTTCTCTTCTCTTTGTTCTTCCAGAAGGTTGACAGCAGAGTTGATGAAGGTCAGATGGACGTGAAGAGCAGCCAGAAACTCTTGAACACTCAGATGGACGAAGCAGAACACCTGGTTCTGGTATAGCCCGCTCTCCTCTTTAAAGATCTGGGTGAACACTCCTGAGTACACTGAGGCTGCTCTGATATCGATGTCACACTCTGTCAGGTCGGATTCATAGAAAATCAGGTTTCCTTTCTGCAGCTGCTCAAAAGCCAGTTTTCCCAGAGACTCCATCATCTTCCTGCTCTTTTCATTCCAGTGTGGATCTGTCTCAGCTCCTCTATCAAACTTGACCTGCTTCACTTTGGCCTGAACCACCAGGAAGTGGATGAACATCTCCGTCAGGGTCTTGGGCAGCTCTCCTCCATCTCTGCTTTTCAACACGTCCTCCAGAACTGTAGCAGTGATCCAGCAGAAGACCGGGATGTGGCACATGATGTGGAGGCTTCGGGATGTCTTGATGTGGGAGATGATGCTGCTGGCCTGCTCCTCATCTCTGAACCGCTTCCTGAAGTATTCCTCCTTCTGCCGGTCAATGAACCCTCTGACCTCTGTCACCATGCCGACACACTCAGCAGGGATCTGATTGGCCGCTGCAGGTCGTGTGGTTATCCAGAGGCGAGCGGAGGGAAGCAGTTTCCCCCTGATGAGGTTGGTCAGCAGCACATCCACTGAGGTGGACTCCGCAACATCAGTCAGGATCTCATTGTTGTGGAAGTCCAGAGGAAGTCGACACTCATCCAGACCGTCAAAGATGAACACAACCTGGAAGTGTTCAAAGCTGCAGATTCCTGCTGCTTTGGTTTCAGTGAAGAAGAGATGAACCAGTTCCACCAAACTAAACTTTCTCTCTTTCAGCACATTCAGCTCTCTGAAAGTGAACGGAAACATGAACTGGATGTTCTGGTTGGTTTTGTCTTCAGCCCAGTCCAGACTGAACTTCTGTGTTAACACTGTCTTCCCGATGCCAGCCACTCCCTTTGTCAGCACTGTTCTGATTGGTTCATGTCTTCCAGGTGGGCCTTTAAAGATGTGTTCTTGTCTGATGGTTGTTTCTGGTCTGTCTGGTTTCCTGGATGTTGTTTCAATCTGTCTGACCTCATGTTCATCATTGACCTCTGCGGTCCCTCCTTCTGTGATGTACAGCTCTGTGTACATCTCATTCAGAAGGGTTTGGTTTCCTGCTTTAGAAATCCCCTCAAACACACTCTGGAACTTCTTCCTCAGGTTTGTTTTAAGATGTTGTTGACACACTGCAGCATTCCTTCCTAAACAAACAAACAAACAAACAAACAAACAAACAAACAAGTGAATGTCTTCGTAAACCTGAAAATAAACCTTTTAACATTGTAAATATTTTGTCACCATGAAATCAATTCTGCACATCAGTTGTGGACAAACAGTTTCTGACTATTTTCAGTCCACAAGAATTCACAGATGTGATGAAGATGTTTGCATCATATTAACAGCAGAGTTTGGAAATCTAAGTTTCTCCCATGTTCCCTCTTTCCATCATGTTCCAGCTGTTAAAATCCTCTTACTGCTCTGCAGACAGTCAGCCACCTCCTCCTGCTTCAGTCTCCTCAGGAAGTGTAGTGTGATCTTCAAAAATGACTCTCTGCTCCTCCTCTGCTCTTCATCCTCACCCTCCAACACCTCATCCTCACCCTGACTCTCTAAGCATTCTGGGTAGTCTGGACTCAGAATTTTATGCATCTTCTTCAGCTCATTCTTTACAAAACTGATCATGTTCTCCTCCAGCAGCTGAAACAGAGAAATATATCAACTTTAATGCACAGAAGGTATCAGATCATTTTAAATATGGACTGAAATCCTGCTGGTCTACAGAGTGCAGCAGGGAAAATGTACGTATTGGTAATTCACTATTTAGTTTGTGTGTTTACACACCAGAAATGTGGAGTCCAGGTTTGTTTCAGGAACGTCTGAGTCCTGCTGACAAACTCTGTAAAGTCAACATCAAAACAGAAGATGTTTGGTCAGAATTAATCCATGAACATAAAGTAAAGAGACTTCATGTTTTTAGTTACCAAGATATCCAACACCTGACAGAAGCTGAACAGAAAGACAAAACATCCATTTTAAATTGCTAATCCAATCAGACGCCAGTATTTCTCATTCTTACCTTTGATCAGCAGACTTTTATCAACCTTCGGATTCAGTGGGTTTAAATCCTGCAGGTGATGTGCAGGAGATTCTCTGTTGCTACTTTATGATTCAGAAAAACTCACTCAAAGCTCAGCCTGTCAATAATGGTGATGTCTGGAGTTTAGTTATTGGAACGTCATCGACTCTCCAGACTCTCAGAATGTGTGATGTGGATCAGATGCTCAATAGTTACAACTCAGGATAAAATGTCAAGTGTGAACGTGCTTTAAAAATGAGTAATAAAATCTTGAAATCATTTCTGAAATGTAGAGAGAGCTGGTTCAATCAGCTTAACAAGCAGCTGCCTGAATACAGGTCCGGGTAGAAATCTTCATTGTTTTTTACATTATTACCTTTGTTGAACAGACTGGCGTCCATCTTTGAATGCAAGAGGTTGGTCCCTAGACCAGTCACTCTTCATGGACACACAGCTCGGTGCAGGAGAATCTGGTTCCTGCTGAAGGATCCTGATGGAAACAGAGATGTGTAGCTTTCAGTTTTAACCCTGCAGATTGTGTGTTTTGTTGGACGCTAACAGAAACATGAATACAGTGTGTTTCCATGAACCTGCAGTTCCAACAAACTGGCATTGCTGAACTAAAGAGACTAAAGAATCTGAGTCTGACATCCTTTGATACTCTGAGCTGAGGTGATCCCACCCCTGTGACCTTTGACCATTTTCTTCTTGTGGGTCTCTTTAATTTAATCTTCACTGTCAGGTCAAACATGATGGCCTGCTCTGAGGTTTCTGACTGTAGGACCACGTCACGCAGGGTTACTTGTTACAGACAATTCTTCCTCCTCTCCAGCTCCCTGAAGAGATTTCCTTCTGAATCTCTGTGTGAAGACAGTTGGGTTCCTTTCAACGAACATACAGACTCAACTGCCTGAGATCATCTGTCCAAGCTGCCAACTGTCTCTCCAGATGTCTCCAATCTTCTATCGAGGTGAATAATAAGTTCAACACAAAGACGTTATGACATCAGGAGGGTTTGAAACCAAAAGACAAACTTTAAACATTATTACCTTTGTTTAACAGAGTCGTGTCCATCTTTGAAGTCAATAGACCCGGCTCTCTTCATGGACACACAGCTGGGAACAGGTCCAGGTCCAGGTTCAGGTCCAGGTCCAGGTCCAGGTCCAGGTCCAGGTCCAGGTCCAGGTCCAGGTCCAGGTCCAGGTCCAGGTCCAGGTCCAGCAGGTCTGAGCTGCTGCTTTGTTCTTCAACAGAACACACACAGAGCTCTGAGTGAGAATAATGATGGTGCAGTGATGTGAGTGCTGAGCTGTGACGTGGAGAAGAGTCGTGGACAGTTAGAGACGGTCGTCTCACCTCTGAGCTTCGGTCCGGCTCTCATGTTCCCCACACAGAGTGGTTTTAGAGGGACGGACTCCGTCCTCTCTGTCCTCCCACTGATCCATAGCAGAGCCCACAGCTTCACACAAACACAACAACCTGCTCAGTACGTACAACAACATTCACAGCACAGGACACATTAGTTCTCATCACTGTCTGTAACATGGCTCTAAAACTCAGGACTGACAGACACCTTTGCTGCAAACACATTATAATCCTGTCGTCACTGTTCTTCTCTCAGTGCTGCATAAACATGTCACAGTCACAACATTTGGTGTGGCATAAAATGTAAAATCCTAAATTTCATTTCAGCAACCAGAAATATGATAAATTTGTTCCTCTTGCTCCATATTTTTTTTTCACATTTTCTAACAAACTTGGTATTTGTTTTGGTCACTAAAGGAATGAAATGTGTGATTCTAGTTTGTCCAATGTGCTGAAAAACAAAAGGCATTCAGGGAAAATCTGGGTGTGAAGAGGAAATAAAAGCCTGTGTGGTGGCAGACATGGTTAGCTCAGCTGCAGGGGGGGAGAGAGTGAGGGAGTGGTTTGAACACTGCAGGTATTAAAAGGTTAAAATAAATGTTCTTCTGTTTACAGTTGATCAAAGCTGTCCAACCAGTTCTGACTTTCTCTGAATGTTTTCACTGAAGACTCCAGATCAGATTACAGTCAGACTGATGTGGATTGAACCAGGTAATCATAAACCAATCTTTGTGACTCGGCGTGTTGTCGTCTGTCTCCAAGGTACCCCCATGGAGAAACATGTCTTTAAATATGATGACATGAACCAGGATAATTCCTCTTTTTGATTTCCTCTGTGGGACCCTGACAGCTCCAGGAGACTTTTCCTTGAAAGGAATTTTGGACCTTTTGAAAAATCGATCTGACATCAGGAAACATTTCTAGGGTCCAGTCAGTGATCCAACACGGTGAGGTCAGAGTTCATCAGACATGTACAGATTTCTCTGGGAGGATTCTCACCTGCTCGACTTCAGGTCCACTTCCAGACACTTTCCACCTTCGTGTGTGGAGGAAAGATTCGGAGAGAAGAAGCTGCTCGTTGTCCCTCGTCAGTCCTGGTGTCTGAGAGCGTTTGATCTGAGGACGCCGTCACTTCCTCATAACTTCAGAGTCCGAGTCTAAAAGCATCAGAGTGACGTCAGAACCAGTCTAACCTGTGGCAGAGAAATCCAACATCACATGATGCAGCTCTGCTGTCTGTCCACTAGATGGAGCTGACAAACCAACCAAAGATCAGCACAGAGACATGAGATGAAGCAGCAGCAGTTTGGACCACATACAGGACTGTATGTTGGACATGTTGGTTTGTTATGAGGCAGAAAGCAGCCTGAGCTTCCTGCCAGGGACCTGAAATCTGGTCCTCAGTCCTGGTTCCAGGTGTCTCTGCTTTAAATGGACTTTTAATCCCAAACACTTTTCTTTAACACTTTTTTTTATTCATTTGTCTCCAGAAAGAGACTGTATATAAAGCTGCCAACTGTCTCTCCAGATGTCTCCAATCTTCTATCGAGGTGAATAATAAGTTCAACACAAAGATGTGAGGACATCAGGAGGGTTTGCTACCAAATAACAAATATTTCACATGATTACCTTTGTTTAACAGTCTCCATCTTTGAAGAAGATAGGTCTAGCCATCGACCGGTCACTTTTCATGGACACACAGCTGGGAACAGGTCCAGGTCCAGGTCCAGGTCCAGGTCCAGCAGGTCTGAGCTGCTGCTTTGTTCTTCAACAGAACACACACAGAGCTCTGAGTGAGAATAATGATGGTGCGGTGATGTGAGTGCTGAGCTGTGACGTGGAGAAGAGTCGTGGACAGTTAGAGACGGTCATCTCACCTCTGAGCTTCGGTCCGGCTCTCATGTTCCCCACACAGAGTGGTTTTAGAGGGACGGACTCCCTCCTCTCTGTCCTTCCACTGATCCATAGCAGAGCCCACAGCTTCACACAAACACAACAACCTGCTCAGTACGTACAACAACATTCACACTACAAGTGTCACTCTGGATTCCACCACCAGAGGACGCCAAAGTAAATACAGTTCAGATCACGTTCAGATTTCCACTGAGGATGGATGTTAGGATGTTATGAACTCTCTTCATTTCTATCCAGGTGTGTTTTCTGATCTATTTGGTAAAAGTTATGTTTCACTTGTTTAAAGGGAGGTGATGTGATGAATTCAGGCAGAAGTGAATGAAATCCTCACCAGGTCAATTCAGATCCCATCACAGAGTTCACCTGCAGAGGAAACACGGGGAGAGAAGCTGCTGCTGATTCTGCTTCATCATCAGTCTGACGCCTTCATCATCCTCTCAGAACCTCAATGTCAAAGACTGGAAACTTCAAGATGACAGAAAACCAGAGTTCAACTCTGATCACAAAAAAATAAAATATCTCAGTGTAAAATCTGTTTCCACTGTTTATCAGTCCAAAGATAAATGTCAATATTTCTATCTGCTACATGAAAGAAGCAAAGTACAGAGAGTCCGTAAAAATATTAAACCTAAACAGTCTTTAACTTTTCGATAAAAGTTAAGATTTCCTTTTATTTGTCAAATCTGTTACATTTGGAGGAGCTGAGGCTGTTTTTCAGTGACGCCTCCATCTGAGTTGAACCTCAACAAAGAGCTGAGAGAGTCTGAACAGATCCGTGAAAACATTCAACACAGCTGTAGTTTCTAAGAGTCACTGATGTTGAAATATGACATCGGCGTAAAACATCTTTTTAAACCGTTTCTGTAGTCGTGTCGTATTTGATGTCTTTGCTTGTTTAATCAGTGATGGATGATAACGATGTCATCACAGCAGGTTTTAACACTTTATAGCTGCATTAAAAGAACTTTGAATCTTGCTTTTCTTTTTTAATTTTTTTTCTATAAATACCACATCATCTACAGCAAAACATTCATCAGTGAGACTGTCAGGATCTCTGTCTAACCCTGTGTGTTAACCTCTTGGTTCCCCGATCTCCTCTCCTGATGTGTTCTGTCATTCCCCTGTTTGTTGTTGTTTCCCATGTGCTTTGTGTTTTGGTCTATGTCCTCCCCTGCCCGCCTCCAGACACCTCCCAGGTATCAGGTGAGGTGATCGGACGGACTGACGCAGGTCTAAAATATAGATTTTTATTTTATTTTAATAAATAAAAAACCAACAGCAGCTATTATAAACTTTATCAACAAAGTTGTCAATAATTCTGAAAGCTGCATTTGTTTGATACAGACTTCAGTTTTTGTTCATTAGGAGCTATTTTCAGCTGGAAACAAACTGTAGACTCGGTGTCCACACAGCAGAAAAACATTTAAATTCAACAATTTTTGTTACCTAGGGTACCTGGAGTATTAGGTATACCTAAAAGGAGTCTCGTGCCCCTGGTGCCTTATGAGGAGCATCTTTCCCCTGGTATCCTAAGAGGAGCTTCGTGGCCCTGGTACCCTATGAGTAGCTTTGTGCCCCTTCGGCCCCTTTGCCGACAGTGTGTCCGCCGGCAGAGTGTCCGCCGCCACCGCCAGTTCACCACTCAGCGTAAGTTCTGTGTCCTTGTTATAATTATACTAGATAACCTTTTCAGAGGAAAATGCTTCGTTAACCGCTGATTTTTTATGCGTCTCAATATAGCTACGATAAGGAACTATAACACATGTAACTTTATTTTACATGTCGAGGTGACGTGGACCAGAAGAGATCTAATCCTCCCGATTAATGAGGGTTGTTGTTTTTGTGCTCCGGTGTAATGTTACAATCACCGACCCTCTCGGTTACATGTACCGGTACCGGTCCGGATAAACAAGCCCGACTACATGTGCAAAGAGCAGGTGGAGGTGGAGGTGGAGGTGGAGGGACATCAGTGAAAGAGAAAGACTTTCGGCTCGACCTGAGCAGGTTCAAAGTTTGAATTGACATGTGATGTAATGAATTGATGTGATGTAGTGAATTGATGTGATGTAATGAATTGATGTGATGTAATGAATTGATGTGTCCAGTTTGACTCCTGTGTTACAGCTCAGGGGGACAAGCTTCATTTATATGCATCTGTATGTTTCACTCATTGGACAAATAAATTCTGATTCTATAGTGTTTTCCCAAAGCAGGCTGCTCCGTCCACCAGAGAGACAGAGGACCAGTGGGACATCACGCATAAAGTCACCGAGAGGTTGGATGTCAGACGGACCGCTCAGTGGGGAAAAGAACTGCAGCCACAGGACTGTCATACACAACACTGAACACCTTCCAGCGAGTGGGCGGAGCTTCAGCTCCTTCAGGACACGCCCCCCCAGTCTCAGAGCAGAGAAGACTGATGATTTTCTCACGATTTCAAAGCCCAATTTAACAAACTTGTCTGTGTTTTTTTTCATTCAAATTTGGATGGGTAGTTAACAACCCATACTTCTGTGGTGTGATGAACTTAAAACTCATTTTCATTTCTACTTTACAGCATCTTTAATCACAGGGCAATCACTAGCCAAGCCCTGTAGGCGGGCAGCATATAAATGCTGGTGGGGATTCCATTAGCTCTCCCCTGACATCAAACGCATGTCCCGTTTCCGGTCTACCTGACTTCCACTGCAGTTGCAGACGATCTCTTTGGCTCCCCCCATCCTGCACAGGTGACACCCACAGATCACTGTCGCTGCCGTCAGCAGCCCTACATGCCCTCCTCTCCCCTTCTGGATCGGACAAACGTTGCCTGATCGGCATGTGATTTCATTATGTTAGTTTTATAAACTTTAGTGGTAACTATTATTATTCTGTTAACTTAATGTTCATTCTGTATCACAGGGGACTTTTGGCGGGGTCGGTGCGTAGCTTTGCCAGAAAGTGTCTCCAGCTAACCCTGCTCACTCTTAAGGAGCTGCTGCTTTGCCTGCTGGGCTTCATCTGACCCTGCCCTGCTTTGTATCCGGTGCCTGACGCTGCTCATCTACTGGCTTTTCTGACTCTCCACAGCACTGCGGCCCTGCTTAGTGCTGTTTCATGTCAATGCTGTTGATTTAATGGAGAAAACTACTTGGAGCTTAAGCCGTTTTTAACTGCGTGTACTCTGACAAGGGAGGTTTAGGCCCACCGGTAATTTTGTTTAAGTAAATTGGGTATCTGATCTTCCCACCTGGATGACCAGCCAGTGAATAATTTTGTTGGGGTTTGTTTTCTCTTTTGTGCCTCCTCTTTTTGGGATCCTCATCTTTAATGGTGCACCTCTCCACTGATAAGCCGCAGCCCTGATCATCTCTTTAAATAATTGAATAGGTTTAGGCTCTTTTATTAGGAGTTACTGCTTAAAATTATATTTTATTGAACCAGTGTTGAATATTAATTTTGTCATAATAAAGAATAATTGTTTGTAATGGAACCATGTCTCTTCCTCATCAGTATAATGAACCTGAGTGCCTTCAGAGTTCTTGATACTTGTGGGGCAAAACTTATTCTTTAGGTGAAATTCCTAAGGTGGCGTTGTCGTACTCTTATTAATAATAATGATTAATGTCCTCAAAACTCTAACCACACCCTGTTCTCACCACAATCACATATAGAATTCATACCTCTGATTTAAATTCACCCCTACAGTTAATTTAGATTCACCAATTAATCTAGAATTAAACATAGAACCAGCCCTGTGTCATGATGGATGATGAGTTATTTCAACAGGTTTTCTAGTGTCAAGTCGCTGGCTCATATTTAGTCATAGTGGGTCACCATGGTAGCCTATGCTGCAGGAAAAGTGTCCAAGACTGGATCAAACTGGTTAAATAGCTTGCCCCCTGACCAAACATTTCTCTGTGAAAAAAAATGACATCATCATTCATTCATAATATTGAGGACATGAGTGCAGATTGAAAGTTCCAAACAGAGAAAGTGTTTAAAGACTGCTAAAAAATGTTTTAGTCTGGCTGATGAAATCTTGCCAAAGTGATGTGCTGCTGAGGGACTGCTTTATCTGTGTAGTCTTTCTAAAATGTATATCACACAGCACACTCATTGAAGCCAAGTCTGTCACACTACGCATTGGTCAAAGGTGTCTGGCAATAGGCATGTACCTTTATTATCTGTGATGCTGACAATAAAAAAAAAAAAAATATATATATATATATATATTTTTTAGAAAGAACACGCACGAGTTGCTGTTCTACCGCTGCCTTGATCAGTTAGTTAGTTTGTGTTATTGTGTGACTTTGGTGTTATTTTTATTAATTCTGTTTTCTACTGTATTTTCTGTGTAAGAATAACGATGACAATAAATCAGTGCATTTCATTTCCTTAAAAGCTGCTCTTTATGCATCCAGCATAGCCACATATTTCATCCAGCAAGCAGTCCATCGATATGTCAGACACTTAACATGTCATATCATCGTTTCGTGCCACGGACTGGTGTTTCAGGTTTTATAGCCATCTGAACAAAATGTACTAAACCTTTTGCAAATGCATTCTTTTACTGCTCTCATTGTTCTTCCTGTAAAGTACAGCCCCTGTGTGCAGATTACTGGAAGTTATATGTGTAACTATACTTCTTGATCAACAAGCACAGAACCTGATTGTCAACATTCTTATTGTGCCAGCAAACACACATTTTATCAGATATCAGCGGCATCCTGTCTGCCACCTCTCAGGATATTGAAGAAGCATGTACTTGAATGTTTTGTTTTATTTTTGTCACGAGCTATGTATTCACAAAACTGGATCATTTCACTGCAGCTGGGAAATACAAGGAGACAAAACTGTCTTTATGTATTCTCGGAGAGGCATTTTATTGAAACAGGCCTGTGTTTAAAAATTGGTTGAGTAACATTCAGTAATACTTAACAAACTACCCTGAGTGATTCATTCTATTGGGTTAGTGATATTTTATTAGCTTAGTTGATTAAATCTATTTCACCCCATGTATGAAACAGAAAAGTGTAGCATGAACTTTTAAATGTTTTTCACAGATTTTTTGCTATGTTTAGATTGTGCAACTGTCTGTTTTTTTTTTTTACTGAGAAATAGGCGTCGGGTCGATTTTGTAATGGTGCATGTCATACGCGGTCTGTGTGACTACTTTGGCCTGTCAACATGGACGGCAAAATGACTTGCAAAATGTTTAATTTAAATGGACTTTTTAGTTGCTTTCAAAAACTCCCTTTTCAAGTTAATTTCGAAGTCTTACTAACCTTTTGGGGATATTTCATTATCTGTAACTTATCATCTGTTGAATTCTGCATTGCTTTGAATCGATTTTTGTTACACAATCTCATTTCTAGAGTCTTGTGTCATCATTTATGTCAAATAATTATTGACCAATTTTTTATTTGACAATATTTATGACAATATACTGTATTTGAGGTCCACTTGCTTTTGCTGAGGCTTTTGGACAGCGTGTGCTGTGTAATGATTTAAGCCAAAGAGGATTCATCATTGACAGTTGAAACACAAGTCAATCTGGTGATGAAAACCATGTGAGACAAATGTCCAGAGCAAGTAAGCAAGTTTAGATTTTTTATTGTCATCAACTGTTACCAAATTTAAAAAAAATTGAACTTTTAAGCTCAATTTCACATAATTAATTGTTTGATTTTATTATTGTTGCGTAATGTTTCATACTTTTTGAATTCCTTCCCCGCTCCGATTCCAGATGTTCTTCATGATAGCCTTATCGTGATATGTTTGTTGTCCAAAACAGCACTCATACATATGCTGGCAAACACGTCAGAGGATTGTAGTGACACTCATCAGCAATGACACATTACAACCGTCTCAACTTAAACAATAAGGGAAAGACAAAATCCAGTAATGAGATAATACAGTAACATATATGTTGATAACAAGAAAATGTCTCTTATCAATGTTTGAACAACCTGGAAATGAATTTTGTGTTTCAATTCACTGATGAGGTCCTGTGTGTTGTGTTTTTGTCAAATAAGGGTACAGGTAATGGATACAATACCTGCAGTTGTTGGCTATTTTGGAAACAGTCGGAGCAGCCATTTTGAAAAGGTTAAATGGCTAATTAGAGCTTTCTCCTTTTAACTGTCACTTACATTTGAATGGAGAACTTGACTTGTCTCCATTTTGGTAAATGTTCCTTTGTGTATTGTTTTTTCTCTTTGGACAACTGTGTCAGTTTAAATGCTATTTGTCACTTAATGGTTAAATGTTAAACGATTTAGAGATTTTTTTTATTTATAGCTGCATTTGGTTTATAGTCCGGGCATTATCACTCCTATCATGTGTCTTTACCTGCTCCCCATGTAGTGGGCGAGAGTTCATTGTTGACACACTGACAGTTTATGATAGTTTTACTTAAATTCATTTGACTTTTTCCCCATTTGACCTTTTTTCTGTGATGTTGACCTCATTTAGAAAGTCTCTTGAATGCCTCCTCTAGTTTCTTTAGTAAACTGTAACAACACAAGAACAGGAGGTGTAAGCTGTGTGAGTTTCCCCTTTCAGTGTTTACAGCCAGCAGGAGATTTCAGTGCATGTGAGTGTATGTATACGATAGCAGCTGCCCTCATTTACTGTACATGCAAGCACACTCAGAAACCAAATACACACACTGTCTTTAGAATGAGCTCTTCATATCTACACAGGTAGCAGGTTCTCCTCCACAGGGACAAACCAAACACTGGTTCTAGAACAACCTGGTATCAGACCAAAATGTGTAATACACCTTTCACTCTACTATGTCAGCGTCATGTTTTGTCTCGCCTAGGTGTAAAAAGTAAGGTGCCTAAGGTTCGGCCACCAATATGCTTACGTTTACAAAAAGATGATGTTTTAATGAGATAATTGGGTTTAGTTTATGGACAAAAACTACCTGGTTAGAGTTAGGAACAGATCATGGTTGCAGTCAAATTTGATAATTTTACTGAGGTAACGTTTCATACGTCACAGAAGTGATGAGTAAGTTAAATTCATTATGTTTGCAAGTTAAATTTATTATGTAATGCAAGCAACTTACTTACAAAAGAGACCAATGTTGGGTTTTGCTTTGTCGTGGACTCTTGACTAATTTTTTAAAATGAGTTCTGAGGAGCTGTGTTGCATATTTTTACTGTCCACAGCTACCACTATGCTGGTGTGAATTCCTGGCAGCATACACAACTAGGCCACTGGGAGAGGAATGTTGTCCTGCACACATTTATAGACAGGCTACACCTCCATCCTCTCTGATAAGTAAGGGCTGTGTACTTCCTTGTTTGCTTTGTATGTCACCTGCTGTCACTGCAGACTGACCTGCAAGGTTGCCAAGTGGGAAAAAGAGACGGTTGATGAAGTAAGATAGGCAGAAGTATTTGACAAGAGGCGTGACGAGAGAAGAGAAATAACAAAAGAGGCGGTCAATTCCATCACTTTGCATAATGTCTTTGTTCAAACAAGAGGAGCAGCTGGAGCACGAGCTGAGCTGTCCCATCTGCCTTCAGTTCTACTGTGATCCTGTGGTTCTCCCCTGTGGACACAACTACTGTCGCACTTGTATCTGCAAGGCCACTGACACCACAGACCAAGGTGGCAAAGTGCTTCCACGTTGCCCAGAGTGTCGCGAGGAGTATCCGGGTGTGGATTCCCTGCAGAAAAACTTCAAACTTTGCTGCATCATTGAGGGTTACCGAGCGGCCGCATCCCTGATGGACAGGCAGCCTGAGACTCAGCAGGAGAAGATGGAGGTTTTCTGTGACCACTGTATAGACGAGCAGACGGTGGCTGTGAAGATCTGCCTGATGTGTGAGGTGTCCCTGTGCTCCAGGCACTTTCAGAGACACCATGAGAGGGAGTCATTCAGGACACACATGCTGGTGGAGCCCCAGAGTGAGCTGGGAGTTAAATGCTGTGCCGTCCATCGGCGTCCCCTTGAGTACTTTTGTTCCAATGACATGACCTCTCTGTGCAGCACCTGCTTCATAGAAGGCCACCACCAGGACCACGATGTTCTCACCTTCAGTGTCGCTGAGGAGGAGATGAGACGGGCACTGGCGAGCCGCACCAAGGTAGAGGCGTTTTGATGGTGTCATTGAAATCAACCTGACTTTCATGCCATAGACATGTTGTTACATTAATTCAACACAAGGTCTTGCAATCATGCACACTGTGGGCAATTTCTGGTCAAGTAAAACACAGGGTAACATTTCATTTTACAGGTCAAATGTATTATTTTTTTTAAATAATTCTTTTGGGTAAAATGGAGATTTAAATTAGATTGGCAACCAAGAAATACAAAGTGTACACAGCAGGGTCAGTTGAACATTGAAAAATGTGAAATATGTCTGCAAGCAAAGAATACATTTGGACATTCATGGAAAATGCATTCTCTGTCATAATAATACAATTGTAGAGTCATAAATATACATTGTTGTATGCAGAAAACCTATTACTCAGCAATCATATACCTTTAAAATAAATCATTAGAAAACAGGTTGTTGTGTAACAATGACAAGGCTGCATTTTCTTCCCACGGGGGAAAACAATAGAAACATGACACGTTAGATTTGAATTAAGTGACCGGCTCATTGCCACTCTGTTTTGAAAACTGGTAAAAGACAAAATGCAAAAGCAAAAACTGAGAACAGTGTAGTGACTTCTGATGGTTGAGGAGAGTTTTTAATTTTAGGTGACCGATTTAAACACTTCTGTGCTGAGCAGAAGTGCCAAGTCATCACTGAAAATGTTATATTTAGGATCGGAAAATGAGCATATTGTCAACCTCTCCATCTTATTTTAGTTACATAAATTAAATGGAAGGACACCCGACGGATTATGGCATGAAAACATGTGCTGCATATTTTCCAAATGTCAGTTAGAAGAAAAGGAAATCCAGTTAGTCCAGATTTTTTTTCCTTTTGTTTGAAACACAAACGATCTGGAACATATTAAATGTGTGGTTGCAGGTGGTTTCCAGCAGACTGCAGATGACGGAGAGTCTCCTGCAGAAGACAGCCGAGGAGCAGGGAGCCTCTGAAGCTATTGGAGACAAACTGGTCAACAAGGCTGTTACACTCATGGACAGCATGGCTGGACTAGTGGACAGGTAACATACTGCACAAGTGCTGGTAGTCACTTATGTCCTCAAACCCAGATCAAAGATCCCTTTCAGTGTCCCTGAAAATAGAGTTTCTCAATCAGTGTCTTCCTATGAGCTAAATCAGTGTGGAGACACAAATCTCTGCCACACAGGTCCCATAATTCACATGTGAAATCTGTCTGTGCTGTTTTCTCTCTGTGCTGGTTGGAAGTCAGGATCTGAAGAGAGCTGTGAGAACTAGACTAGAATTACTTTATCATTCTAATCTAAAAAAAAAAAAACCAACCCACACATTCCTGATGAGGCAGATTACATTAACAGACTTATTTAGACTTTTCAACACCACCATAAAATAACGTGGCACTATTCATATTCATTTCATTTAAATTTATTGCACTGGTCACTTTTTCAATTTTTATTTATTTTATTTTATTGTTTTGTTCACGTTTTCTGCATCCCACCCTCCCTCCCTCTTGTTAAACCGTTTCACTTATGGTTATCATGTTTCATAGCCTTCATCCTTCCGTCCCACATGGAGATCTCGGGGATCTGCAAGGCCCGGGAGCCGCAGTGGATCCTTGACTAAGCCTTCCCCCAAACCGCGAAACTCTCACCCTGGCTCAATCTCCCCCAATCAATGAAGGTTCTCCCCCAGCCGAGGCGGGGTCCTAGCTCATGAATTGCTCTTTTTCACATTTTGTGCACCTTTGTGTTCTTTCTGCTGTGACGACCGAATTTCTCCACTGTGGGATCAATAAAGTCTAAAATCTAAATCTAAATTCAGACATGAATATTTCACAGTTTAGATTTAGAGACTATATACAATACAGAGGATGGCAGTAAAGTTATTAAACTCCATTCATTTTCATTTCAAGTATTATATCTCGGTATTATAGCTAAAATATATAATAATGAGGAAATAATTTCTCAATAGAATAACATAATTTGTGCATCAGATTTAATTTTCAACATCACCTCCTCCTAAAGGCTTGAAGAGCAGGAACATCCTGTAATGGAGGTCAAATTCAGGTCAAAACTCAGCACACCAATGATAGTATGTAATGATTCAAGTTAATCCGCATTTTAAAACATTTTGTTTAATGTTGTTACTGGTTGTTCATGGCCATCTATAAAACTAAAATACAAATAACATTACATTTTATGTACAAAAACATGTACCCAATATTTTTGCACAACCTTGTCTTTGAAAAATGTGCCAACAAGATTAAGATTTTACAGCTAAGCTAAGAGCTGTGTGGGCCTGTATGTTGAACGCAGCAGTGCTTTGAGCTAAAAGCTAACAGCCTGCTAACACGATCACAATGACATTACAGTACTAACATGCAGATTTTTAGCATGTATAAGATTTATCATGTTCACCATTTTTGTTTGGTGTGTTAGCATGGTAACATTTTCCAATAAGCACAGAATATAAAGTACCTGAGGCTGATGGAAATGTCATTTGCTTTGCTGATTTTTGTAATAAATTAAACTATTGAACAAAGAAAAAAAGAAAAAAAAACCCGCCTGATTATGACACCAAATGAAAGGAATTTGATCACCAGGGCTATTATCATTTATTGTGAGGAGGCCTTAATGTCTGCAACAAATTTCATGGCAAGTTGTTTGGACATTTCACTGAAAAACACAAACGTGAACCTCACGGTGGCACTCGGCAAGGACAGAAAAGCAAGGTGATAGTTAAACCAAAATTTACACAACTGAACTTAAACATTGTAAAATTTATCCAGTCACGCAGTTATCCAACAAGGAAATAAATATGTACAAAATTTGAAAATGACACCATATTTCAAGCAAACAGCTCCAACTTAATTAAACTTGGATGTATCAACCCACATATTAGTCTTATATACTGGCAAAGCTAGTAAAGATAGGAGAAGGAAATGGAAAGTGATCAGTTCCCCCTGTGTGCTGTGTTCAGGTACAGGGATCGTCTGAGTGTGCTGTTGGAGGAGGAGAGAGGGCAGCGCAGAAAGAGCTGGCAGCTTGGAGTGAGCGTGCTGGAAGAGCAACAGCATCAGCTGCTGGAGGCCCAGAGGAGCTTCACACAGGCCCTCGGCGAGACAGACACATGCATGTTCATAAAAAGGTACAACAGAAGCCTGCACTGCTTTTACAACGAAAATGAATAGATGCATAAATTAACTTCAAATCTGGTGAAAGAAACAGTATCTGAAAATAGAGGGGATAATTCTGTATACTCCCTGATAAATTAACAATACGCATTTATTTATTTATACTATCTCATGGAATATTGATAGATGAGACTAAAGATAAAGAGATTAGTCCACACCACAAAAATATATGTGAAGTTTCACAAACGGCCTCCCAGCATCCTGCTTTAGCGTGTAATACACCTGTCAGTCCACTGGAGGATACCGTGTCAGTGTCACGTTTTGCCTCGCTTGGGCGTGAAAAGTAAGATACCCAAAGTTTAGGCATTAAACTAGTTGAATAGAGTTAGAGTTAAAGATCATGGTTTGGGCTAAAAATAAGTAATTTTACAAAAGTAATACCATGTAAACCACTTAAGTTACTTAACATACATCACTTAAGTTGAATACATAACATTATGTAAGGTACCTGATTACTTCACTTATAAGAAATCCATGTTGACTTCTGCTTTCTCACGGACTGGACCACTAGTCTCTTGCGTGAATGTCCTGTGTTTGTTCCATCTCATCATCTCCATCCTCTTCCATACTCTGACTTCATCACTTTGTAATTCGTCAGCTGCCTTTCATCACATGACCTCTTCTTTAGACTCTTGTCATACATGCAACTGTGACACTGACACAGGAACCACTGGACTGGTGGGTGTACTGCTTTGATGTGACACAACCTCAGGTAATATATCATGCTAGAACCTAACAATAGAAGTGCCCTATTAGCTATTATGGCTAGTGAAAATTGAAGGGTGCTGATAAGTCGAAACACATCCAAAAAAAAGTAAGCCATAAAGATGGTTTCTGGTTTTCATGTAGCTTACTATACATACGTAAAAACAAAAGAAACTCCTTTCTCTCCAGGTTCATTCTGATTGAACATAAGCTGAGAGAAGTCGTCTCAGGCGATGTTCCCTTCAAGATGCCCTCCGAGGCTTCACTGAACACCAAGCGTCTCCATGCAGGTCTCCAAACCCAAGACTTCCGCTTAGAAATGACCCACCTGCTGGATTCTCTCCAAGTCGTCCTTAACCCGCTGGAGCTCACCTTCAACCTCTGCACCGCCCATCCCAGCCTGTTGGTGTCCAACGACCTGCGCACAGTCAAATACAGCTCCATCAAGCAGTCGTACGGGGAGCACCCAGAGCGTTTCACAACGGCCCCGCAGGCCCTGTGCAGTCAGGGTTTCTCGAGTGGCGAGCACATATGGGTGGTGGAAGTTGGGCCCAACAGCATGTGGTCACTGGGTGTGTGCTACAAGAGCATCCCTCGTCGTGGGGACCACAGTCGTTTGGGGCACAACTCGGTATCCTGGAGATTGCAGTGGAAAAACGGCAAGCTGACAGTGTGCCAGTCCTCCAGTAATGTGGCCCTGCGGGAAACGATCACTCACCCGAACAGAATTGAGATAGCGCTGGACTATGAGGCGGGGACGTTAACGTTCCACAGTATCAAAGGGCGCAGAGAGCACCTGCACACCTTCAGGGCTGTGTTCAAGGAGACAGTTTACCCAGCATTCAGTATTCATTCAAACACACCAGAGTCCTGGCTCACACTGCACAGCGGAATATGAACAAATTCTGCTTAATGTCTCCCATACATAAAACTTGTTTAGGTATCCAACCAAGAAAATAGGCCTCCAGCTGTTTTTTCTTTGTACTTTTGTATTTATTGTTTGCTTTCAAGGAACACTAAAAAGTCTTTCAGTTTGTTTCTCGCAAGAATTCTGACAAAAGGTGTCATTTATTTCTCAAAAAGTAGTTTGAAAATGTAGGTATGTATGTAATGTTGTGTAGCTGTTCAGTCCCAAAATTCTGAGCTTTGGCTACCACTCATGAATTCTAAATGACTGGAAAATAATGCTTCATGATGTTTTTGTGCAATTATGTCAATTATAATCATAGGATTGTGTTTACAAAACACAGAACACAATCTGGGGGATTTTGTGGAGCATAAAGATTAATACAAGTGTTCCATAAAATAAAAGGCTTTGTGGGAGGCTAACACTTAGTATGTTTCCATTTTGTAAGCTTATTGAATGTTACCTTAATGTCTTGGATGTTATGTGTTGCATTTATATTTTCTTCATGTAGCCTGCGGTAAACATTGATGTGTGTGAACACTGACATTTAGGCTGAACCTGAGACATGCTTTGTGTTTTTGCTAACAAATAAACATTGGTGCTAATGTTTGTGTATCTGTTGACAAAATGTCAGTGTATCCATGGTTGTTTAAGGAGGACCAAAAATGTCAATATCAAATGTAAATAAATAAATGAATAACTCAATTGATAAATCATTATACCATTAGATGTTATATGTTAAAAAATAATTTTAATAATAAATGTGGACATTCATTAACCGATGGAATGGGACATAAATTCATATTTTTGTTTTAATGTGCATTATTTAATTTCGCCTTAAATTCTTCGTGACTCTGTTTATAAATTTTTCATATAATTTATTCATTTCTGTATTTATTTGCATATTTACTTTGCATCACCCCTATTTATTTCTCTAAGGTTATCTATTTAGGCTATATTTGTCTTTTTTTTTTTTACATTTCCTTCCGAATGTCTGCTTCATTATGCAAATGAGGGGGCTGTCATTTCAAGTGTCAGTCAGGACTATTTACTCTTTCATGTGAATGCTTTAGGGGCAAAGCAAACACTTCTACCCTAGTCCGGGCAAGGGTGTGGGAGCAAGACATGTATAGTCAATCTCTAAACAACGATAAACCAACAGGTGAAAAGTTGACCCCCATGACACACTTTGAATGACAGCCCCTGTCCTTTGCATAATGGAGCATGAATACATAGACACGTGAAAATAAAATACAGAAATAAAAAGATTTAGGGGAATTTATGTGCACAGAATGCAAAGGCAAAATAAAGCAGAATAAAGACATTAAATAAATATATATTTTTAAATAAGTTATTAAATACAATAGAAAATTAGAGTGAAAGTATTAAATATGAAAATTAATACAAATATACAGCAGTAAATGAAAACAGAAATATAAAACTATTTTATTTCTATTTATTATTATGTATTATGTGTGGAAGGATACGATCGATGATTGGCTCTGGACAGTTCATTCATTCATTCATTCATTCATTCATTCATTCATTCATTCATTCATTCAAGGGTGCTTCCCGTCAGTGTACTACACGGGTTGCCAGGTTTGACTATAAAACGGTAAACAAACAGTGATTTAACCATTTTAAATGTACCCAAATGCACCTTTAAAGCACATGCAGATACATTGCGTATGAATATTTTCAGTTACTATCTCCGTTTTATTCATCTATTTTGAGGAAAATGTGCTCTGAATTGGACACAAAAACCCGCGAGAGGGGGATGCTGTCAGAAGACTCTGGCAACCAATAACCCATCTGTCACACATTCTGTCATTGGGCAGGACACGAACACCAGTTCACGCCAGTGACATTATTCTGTGCACAGCTGTCACTGAACACCAGAAGACATGGGCTCGGGAGACAGTAGGACCAGAAAAGTGTCTTTCGGTGTCGACGATGAGGACAGAGTCAGGATCCTCCGTGGAGTCAAGGTAATGCTAACGCGCCGAGCGTTTGACCAGCCGTGCTAACGTCACTGTTAGCACGGTGCCACACTGAACACCGTGTGGCCAGTTCGTTTCTGAGCTTCGCGGACAGCATGTCCACAAACCGTGAAGCAACAGCTGAGGTGGTGAAGGTGATGAAGGTGTGAAGGGGTGCAGGAAGCCGGGGCAGGTGATGAACAAGACGCGATGCCCCCCCCCCCTCCCCTCCCCTCTCATTACGCCAAACTCCACTCGTAAAAAGGTGCAGACCGAAGCTCGCCTAGTTTATCAGCAAATAAAAAAAACAAATTGGCACTTAGTCAACTGAATTTAGAAACCCCAGGGTCGTCTAAGAAATTCGGCGTACATATCATCTACCCAGCAGTTGAAACTTTAGTAGAAATAACACGTTTCAAAACGTACTCGCCACTGTCTGGCTTTTGCTAACAGTGAGCGATAATCCTTTCAGCCCGCTGTTAAGATGCGAACCAAACGCTAAATTGGACTTCCTGCTCCATTTAAACACGTCAGCTGCACGATGGATGTATCACAAAATCAAAGAGACATTTGCATTCATGTTTTACGTGCCTCAAATGCTGTTTGCAGCAGAGGATACTTTTCTTTATATCATGGTGGCTTTAAATGAGCATATTTTGAATGAGGTTTGGTACGCTGTTCGCTGCCTCTTGACACTGTTGCCTTCCCGTGCTATCACACACGTCTGCATTTTGTAATATGACAAACCAATGCAATGGTAATGCTGCACACACACACACACACACACACACACACACACACACACACACACACACACACACACACACACACACACACACACACACACACACACACACACACACACACACACACACACACACACACATCTGGAAATGTAAGCATGTAGTATGACTACATCCATTACATTCCTACTTTTTGAAATTTACAATTGTTGTATATAATTTCCAAATCTCCTATCGGACCTGAATGCACCATTAAACCCCTTACACTCCAGCAAATTCAAGGTACCTTTAAATATAACACCAATTTAAATATAAGAGATCAACTAAGTGAAGTTAAGAGTTTGTACTTCCATGCAATGACTTGTGAGCAGTTTGAGAATTTTTTTGTAAAAACAAAAAGTTTTACAGAGAATCATTTTTGAAGACCCACATTCAAATGTTGTGAATCATAGAAACAGCGAGTCAGAGGATGGTGCTGCCTCTTGTGGTTTTGGGCGTAGCTGTGTTTAACCATTATCCTGGACACACACACACACACACACACACACACACACACACACACACACACACACACACACACACACACACACACACACACACACACACACACACACACACACACACACACACAGACAGACATGCACAAATAAAGTGGAGCTTCAATTACCCTTTGTTTTTTGTTTTTTTCCATACTTTTTCAGAAGTTCTTCTTTTCATAAACTTTTCAGATTATGCAGCAGGTACCACTTCCCAACAGTATACTCACCGTTCTTTTTAATAAAATAGATATCGCTGGTTTAACAATTTAATAGCCTCCGAAAGGCTAAACAACAACAACAACATAAGACTACTGTTTCAATATCAAATAATACATGTATTAATCAGACTAGATGCCTATATTGGAGGCAATTAATACTGATTTAAATTTGTAATAGTCTTTGGTTTTTTGTCTTTGCTCTTTCTCCCTCTGTCCAGCTGTCCGAAGATGTTCTCCAGAGGATGAGAGGAGTTGCCAACATTGCTCCAGAACGTACAGCATCATCAACCTCAAGTCCTCAGAAAGACACAGGTATCATGCACCTTTCCACTGTTTCCATGACAACAACTTTTCCTCAAGACAAAACTTTGAACACAAAGGCTGCTGCTGGCTGCTGCTGAATGTGCTTTTATATATTGTCAAGGGAACGCAGTGTGTGTCCTGGAAAGGAAATTAAAAAAATAACGTGTCTTAGTAGTTAATCTTCTCTCAGCCTGGAGACTACAGGGTTGTAGCGGAAAGCCTGTGTCACAAACTGGGGGAGTCAGATTGAAAGATGAGAGCAGCTGCTTCTGTAAGATGCAAGTGGCTAAAAAAAACATGAGCATTAATTTTGTAGAATCCACCATTTTTGAAGCTTGATTCATATAAAGTTTTTGTTTTGAAAACTATGTTTGTAATGTCTTACTTACCCACCAATCCTAATCAATCCCATAAATAATCAATAGTAATCAGTAGACTTAAAACAGTTCAACCTTATTGATGAATACAATGCATTGGTTGAAACACAAGATAAATTAGTCACATTGGTGGATTTTTTTTTTTACTCATTTTCAGTCATGAGGCATTCATTTCCATTTGGCCAGCAATTCATGTCATTAGGATTGTCACCATCATTGAATTTTAGCTGACAATTATTGTCGTTAAAAAAAATGGTGATCTGAACATCTTTTTCTGCTCATTCAATCCAAACACGGTTAATTGAATATAAGAATTTAAAAACCTCAAGATAAACAGCTGATGGTGCTATTTCTCCACTTATGTTCCATTAAACTACAACAAAAGAAACTGGCAAGATGAGGCAATTAAAAAAAAAAGCCAGTCAAACCTCAAATAGTTGAAAACAACGTGGAAATAGTGACTAAAAAAAGAAAATAAACAGTTACTTTCATCTAGCTGTTTTTATACAGATGAATGGAAACAAACTGGTGTAGTTTATAATTGCTTGACTTCACTTTGTCCTCATACAGGTGCCTCTCGCAGTGCCAGCCCAGGCTCTCCACCTCAGCAGAGCCCACATCACCGAGCCCAGCCCAGTAGCAAACCAGCCTCCTACGCTAAAGAGGAACAGAAGAGGTGGGTTAAAGGAAATGTGCATACATACACCTTGGATGATATAAGTAACTTTGGGTATTAATAGCTACATTACACTGTAAATTCAAATGTTCAAATGCTCTGATGTCTCTGCAAAAATCAAAGATTAGAGGAAAAGTCCAATACTTAAAACCAGATTTGAGCTTTTTCTTCTTTCCTCTTCCAGTAATCATCTCAACTCAGATATATCTCCTCCCCCAATATATAAAACTAGATATCAAGTTGTTCAAATTAGCTCCAGCTACAACACTAACAGGCTACTCACTATTAATAATCTAATTATGTCTTGTACAATAAATCCGTCAGAGAGACCAAACCTGCATATCTGAACTTCATTTTTCTGCTAACGCATACAGTATGTACTTAAGTTATATGTTTCAAGCGGAACTTTTACTTGTAATTCATCAAATATTTATCGATATTTAAGTACATCATA
Organism: Brachyistius frenatus; assembly: GCF_029030835.1. NCBI lineage: Eukaryota > Metazoa > Chordata > Actinopteri > Embiotocidae > Brachyistius > Brachyistius frenatus. The sequence goes on from NW_027210615.1 coordinate 4,611,451, forward strand.
AATACTTCTCCAGCACTGCTCAATACTCAAAAATATGGTAGGCATCACTTGACATTTAAGAGGTTGAGGTTTAGATTGAGGAAAAAAATTAAATAAAAATAAGTTCTATATACAAGGATGAACATTTGGTTACAACTTTCATGAATTGAAAATGGTTCAGGTCTGAAATTTGGTTTAACCTTGCCCCCTTGTGGACAAACATGTTTAAGGCATTTAACTGGGATCAAGACTGTGGAAAGCATAAATTAATGGCATTATGCAATGAATGTTAGTATTGGTTTTTCATTTATGTGCTGAAGGTATGAACGCCAGCAGACAATACTGAAGGACGAGTTGTCCAAGGTGGCACAAAAGGAGAAGGAGGCAGTGAGGGAGAACATGACGAAAACCTTGAGCCGGGAAAGACAACACACACGCCAGGAGGCTTGGAAGGCCAAAGAACTGGTACATGCAAACACACACATGCACTCATTTTCATGCTTTTCTCTTGTTTCCTGTCACACATGCTGCCAATTCTTCCACAGTAATAGTTTTGATAAACAATTGCAACTTCAGCAGTAAAAGCAGAGAAGCTTGCAATGCGTCTCAACGTCAATTAGCTAACTGTTCTGTTTTTCAGCTTTTCATTTACACGGTAACATTCATATGTGACTGTTGATCAGCACAACCAGCAGCTAATCACTAATCAATTAGAATGTTATTTACATTAAAGTTGATCAATATCAAAAACACAAGCCAGTCACGCTACAGAACAAATCATTCTTTGGACATGTTTTGCATGGGAAGCAATTTTCCTACGAGTATCAGTTTTCTGATTCTTCAGTTCATAAGTACGTGAAGCGGTGGCCGTCTAAAACATGCTACTCATCTGCAGAGTAGCAGCAAATCCAAATCCAGAAATTTGAATTTGTTTAAGGTTTAGTGTGAGTCTCACTGTCAGAAGGTCAACTGCTTTTTTTTTTTTTTTTTTTTTTTAACTTGGACATTGTCCTTCTGGTCACCTTGAAGAAAACCCATCACACCTAAAGATGTGAAATTGAACTGGTGAAAGCAGTAAAAACCCATATGTGTCAAGTCAAAACACACCAGCCATGCAGCACAGAGACACATCAGTGTGTCATCTGAACTCTGATAGTCCAGAGAGTTACGTCTGCGTCACATAGGGGTGCCCACACGTATATGCACTTGCTACCGTCGTCTGTATGTTCTTTGTCCTGAAACAATAGATGCGGTTTTTAGCATTTCTTTTGTCAATGGTATGCTTTGCACTGAGCACATTAAATGTGCCCTGTGGAGGACACGTTTTGTGCATTGACAACTAACTTTTGGGTTGATTGCAGTTTTAACCACATGAAGTACTTGCAAGCCAATATTTGTTACTTCTCTCTGAATTATGATTTTTGAGCTTTATTCTGCAGGATGATGTATGATCACAGTTTTAATCTAATAACACTGTTTTCTGATGCCTATGCTGGAAGTGGGAAGGTTTTTTCAGCTAAGTTTTACAGACAATTCAAATGGAGGGAAGAGGCATACTTATGGTCTCTAGTTGGCCTCATTTAAAATACTGTACTTATTAAATTTGAAATTAGTATTTTTTTGTGTGTGTGAATGTGGTCATCATCGCACTTTGTTGTTGTAGGTTTTGTGGTGCATCTATTTCCTGTTTGTTCCTTGGTGCAATGCTGCCTTTACAATATCGAACAGCACACTATACACCGCTTCATAAAGACTTTAATGCCATGAGATGACTAGTCTGATCTTTAATTTAAATATCCCTACTTCGGGTTTGGCTGATTACAGTTTACAAGCTTAAATTACTTTACCTTTGAATGCCATTCACAGTTTACAGAATCCTAATGTGCCATTTTTGTCACTTAAATTTGTTTAGTAGTTGATGTGGTGGATCTGGTGAAAAAAAAAGAAAATCATCCTCCCTCTGCAGTGACCACTTGTGACCTGCTGGGGGAGCTGTTGTCGTCTGTGTGCACTGATCCCCTACCTTTAGAGTTTTGGTCAGCAGTCATCCTCGTACTTTTTGACTGAAGCCTTAACAGGAGTTCAGTGATAAAGCTGTGTAAAAGCGGATTAATTTGAGTGTCTCTCAGTGGGAAGAGATAAGTTTGTGTTGGGTCAAGTCATGATTCAGTCTGGTGAGTTTTTCTCTGGTTGAATTACATGTTGGAGAATTTTGCACAGACACAAATTGGTTCTTGGGATTGCGTTTGTAATTTCCATGTTGATACTCCCTCTGCCTCCTCCTGCCGCCTCCTCCTCCTTATCCTCTTTTCACCTATTACACGCCTGTTCTTTTCCCTATCTCCTCCTCTTGACCATGTTTTCGCTCCCTCATTTCCTTGCTTTTCTTTATTTCTTCTCTCCGACCCCCACCATCTATCTCCCTCTGTCTTCCTCTCTTTTCTATCCCAGCCCATCACTCTCCTTCCTGCCCTGGAGACAGTATTATCAGCGTAGTGCAAGCGGTAAATTGCTCCCTGAGAGTTTCCTGGAGCTGCAGATAGGAGTGGTGCAGGGGTTGGAGATATAGGCGTGGGAAGGGGAGCGCTTGTTGTAAACGCTGGCCGGTGCCCGTTTCACGTGACTCCTCCTCCCCCTTCACCTCCTCTTCCACCTGCCTCTCCGCCCGTGTTGAGACGTGCTGTAGCGTCTGTCTTATCTCCACTCCAACATACTCCCACCACTAATAGAAAGCTGCTGGAGGGACGTCGTGAGCAGAATGACCGCTTGAGCAGGACTGGACCTCCTGATGCTCAGGGCTCCTTGTAATTACTGATTTCTGTGCTATGAATACATATACCCATATATACATGAAGTGTGGCTCGATTTTTGCTCACATTCTTAACTCAAATGAGATTTGCTGTGGAATCAGAGGGCATGATCACCCGTCATCTACAGCTCATTGTCCTCCGCAGCTTCTGCAGAATCACTGTGGAGCCGAGCAAATTAAAGTGATTGTGATGTTTATTAGCTCGGTGACGCAAGATACCATCCGTGTTGCCTTTGTCCCTCATTGGTGCGCACAACTTCCCATGTCACAACGGCGAGCTTACAAGTTCTATTTGAAAGCTCTATAGAGTATGTTTCGAGACAATATTATTGATCTAGTTTCATGTTTTAATTGAGGTATGTGTGGCTTTACATTTCCTATCCAGTCGTTGTTTATGTTAACGGTTTCAGTTTTAATGTAAAATGACACTGAAAGCAAAAGTAGGACTTCAAGTTTGAGGGCCATGAAGTCAAAACATTTGCTAAAAGAACCTAAAAGGCTGTATAAAGCTAAAGTGAACTGCAGAGCTAAATGACTCACATTTCATCACAACAAATGATTTAATTCATGTTACACATATGTGAGCTATAGTATGTAATAAAGGAGTTTAGTGCAGCTTTAAAAGAACACCATGAATAAAAGTCTGTTTAAACACATAGCAATGGTCATTGACAGCGAACATATTCGTTATTGTTCAAAAGTACATTTCATATATTTGATTTATTATCAATTAAATGACTTTCTTCTCAAGACATTATAAACGCCTGCGCAATAGAGCAGCCATTCACTCGTATTGTAAAGATATTTGTCCAAGAATTCACATGGATTTTAGAGTCTCTTCCAGTATGGCAACAACGTTAGTCGGCTCCTATATGGTCAGAACCAACCTACATTTGGCAGCTGGCCTATGTAAAATTTCACAGGGAAATGTTTAAAGAGATGACTGTGATGCAATATTCCCTAAAAAAAAAAAAAAGATGAGGAAGACTGAACATATGAGAAGATGAAAGATGGCGCTGCCTGCTGATTAAGCATTTACGAAGTAATTGGGAGCAGGAAGGATGAGGAGGAAAAAGAAGTGACGGAACATTTTGTGAAGAGTTAGGATGAAGAATGAAGAGGAGCTGGGAGTGAATGGGAGCGAGAGAGAAGATGAAACACATTTCCTGTGGAACTGAACAGAAAAGAAGGGAATGAACCAGATGGTGAAAAAGAAGTCCTCAAAAGTGATTTAACATTTCCTGAAGGGTCATGAGGAGGTGGAGGAGAGGAGCAACAATGGGAGGATGAGACGGAAGCAGCGACTATTTGTAATGCTGCTTTGTTGCTTTATGAGAATGTATTTCAGAAGAAAAAGGTCAGTGTAGTATGATTAAAAAGAGCGTTAACAGATGACTTAACATTTTGAACAATTATCGGAGAAGTTAGACGAGTAGGACAGGAAGGACAAGGAGGAAAGAGAAGAAACGATGCGAGGAGGAAGAATGATAATGACACATGCCTCAGCATCGGTCAAAGAGAGAAGACACAGGAGTGATACATAACCAGCCATTACCTTGAAATTAGGACAAAAGGATGAGAAGGAAGAGTGGAAAAACAGGTGACGTTTCACAGACAAGTAAACACTTGGTGAGGGGCTGGCAATGAAGGTAGAGGAGGAGAATAAAAGGACGTACCTGATTATTTAGTACATGATTACTGGAAGGCAAACGGGTAAAGACTGAAAGACGGTACTGAATAGTTCCAACCACTCCTGTTGCACGAATGGAAGGCAGCACTGAGATGTGCAGGGAACTCGGGAAAACTACGAGCTTAGTTCGTGAATATTCAAAGTTACGTCCATTAATTAACATCAGCACCTGTTGCACACGTTTGTGTGATCACTGACTTGACTTGAGCAGGGAGTGCACACCCGATTTTTTGTCAAACTCTGGAAGATTGGCAACGGACACCCCTGAAATGCTTCAGGAAGTTTATGGCAATGAAGCAATGAGCCGGTTGGGATTTTTCTTTTAAATGGCATTCGCGTTTCAAGAGGGGCAGAACGTCACTGTCCGAGACCGAAGGAGACGAGTCATGTCAGGAGAGCAACCAGGTGGGTTCCAGGACAACTCGGACATTTGTGGGGTTGTGAACCATGAATTTGACCTCCAGGATCAGACTGTCAACACAGAGTTCATTTGGCTCCCCGGTACCTCTTTCTGTTTCCCAAAAATGTGACGAAGATTTGATGTGCGCTCTCTGGTCAAGTTTCAGATCGTTTGTGAAATTGCAAATTTTCATTTCCAGTGGTCACAAAAAATGAGTGTAACATTGGTGCTGACGTTGTTCAAGTGACGTAACTTGGAACAGTTTCTAAACTTTCAAATTGCCCCTCGTATGACGAATGCCCCACAAAGTTCAGAACTATTGCATGGAAAATTGTTGGCGCAAGAAAGATGTGAGGATGAGACGGAAAGAGGATGTAACCGGTGGCCTGCAGAATTTGGATACCAAGGGAAAGTAGGAGGAGATATAAGAGAGGAGGTGAGAGTTATTACTTAAATGTGTGACTAATAACTTTGCAGCCAGTAACAAAGCTCTGAGTTTAGCCTTGAGTGTGGAACAAAGATGTGAGGAAAGTGGAGAGAAGATGCTCCAGGTTACTCGGTGATTCTGGTCCTTTATGCAGCACACGGTGACACGTCGGAGAGAGACACACAAATGTGTGGCATCTGCTATTTAGTTGCCTCTATCTTTTCTCCGCCTTTCACTCCCTCATTCGTTTGCTCCTGTCGTTGGTCCTCTTCCCAGTGAACCGCCTGATCCGTCCATTCCTTCGACCCTTTCTTCCTTCTCTCAGCCAAGACCCTCGCCCACTGTGCCGCACTCTTTGAATAGTCTTTGTTAATAGCAAATCTTCTGCAGATTAATTTCAAAATGAGAAAGGGGAATGGGAGAATAGAAAGAAAGGAAGCAAGTTGAACTAAAGGGCTGAAAGGGATTTTCTCTTTTTATAATGTATTAATGGCCTTTTGGCACCAGTTGAAAGCAAAAAAAGGTTATAAGTCACATTAGCATATGGTAAATTCCTCTCTCTGTCTCTCTGTTCACAAGAACAATTAGGAAACCTATTTTATTAGCTGCCCTTTAACTTCCTCTGATGGAGCTTCAGCTAATACAAAATGCCAGCCATGCTTTCCTCGCTCTTGGAACACTCCTTTGATGCACAGGTGAATTTGTTGCATCTTACGTGGACTTAATGTGACATTGAGATGAATTGTGTTGAATTTTTCATGTGGTTAAGCTGTAGTAATTTTAAAATTGATCTGATAGCTTTGGGTTCTGTTGATTAATGAACCTTTTTTTGGGGGGAAATTGGTGCCATCAGGTATCAATGTCGTGCATCCAATTACCCAACTACTGCCCAATAAGAAACCTAAAGGGCCTCAGGGAACAAGATTAAAGGGGCACCAGTTTTCACAGATCAGGTTAGGTTCACTCGTCATGAGGAGTTGTATGCAGGCTGTAAAATGTATATCTTAGGTGGCACATGAGCTTTATGATGATCAGGATTCTTTCTTGTACCCTAAAGATTTTTAGCATAAAGCCTTAATCACCAACTGAGGGGTTTCTACAGGTGTGGCCATTTACCAGGTTGGAAAATAAACTGTGAACATTTACCAGCCACTGAGAAAAAAAAGAAGAAGTTCAAATTCACTAGCCACTCAATAATAAATCATATTTTGTGTCACTACCAGCCACTTTTATATTTAATCAACTTTTGGCTTGTGGCTGGTACTGATTTCGCACCCTGTTAATTCCCTGAAAGAGATACTGTCAGGTTGGATCATGGGAAATGTAGGATCCAGTGGTTTTTGGGCTCTCCCCACAGTGGGAACTAAAATCCAGCCATATCAAAGCCACTGCAGCTCCAATTTTGACTGTTCTTTTTTTTAATCTGGTTTCCCTCAACTTTACAGATCAATGCAATACCCCTTAACACAAATACCATAACACAAACTCATATTAAACATACTTTTTGAGAGGAAGTTGTAGGATTTTGCTTTAATGCTGACTGTAGAGCATTTGATTTTCTTCCCCTTATTGAAACAATATGGGTAGAAAGGATAAAAAGACACAAAAGCTCAGCTGCCTCTGACCACTAGATCCCAGTGGTCTAACTTTTAGATGTGAATATTTCAGGTGGCCAATTTCAGCTCCACCACTGGTTCCTAGTTTTATATTAAAGAAGACTGAAGACTTCCAGGAACTGAAAATCGAGATTTCATGTAAACCACAGAGGGATTGTAATGGCAGCGGTAGAACTAAAGATAAAAGTGAAGAGTTGAAGGTCAAAAGGTCGTCTAGTTCAGTGTAAATCATTAATAGTGACATGAATTACAAAGATATACTATGTGTTCAGTCAGTTACAATTTTTAAATTTGGGGTTAAACAGTTTATCAAATTGACACTAGATGGCAACAAAACCACATCTCATGTTTCATGGGCTTCAAGTAGGGGCTCTCCCTCTTTATGTCTCTCTTATTCAGTCTGCTGCTTTGTCTCTGCGCCCATCATGCATGTTATCAAGGTAAATTTCAAGTCTGAAATTCTCTCATTGGAAAACCAGTTCCAAATGTTATTGCACAAGTCCCTTCGTATTAATCTATTCTTCCTAATCTCTCATTGTACAATGCCCTTTCATCTCTCCCATTATTTTTATTGCATCAAAATTGTCTGAAGAGCGTCACAGTGTCAGGGAACATTTTATTGTAATGTTCAGTTCACTTTAGCCCTGAAGAAGTTGTCATGTTCCAAAAGCTTTTGATGTTCTTTGTCTCGGCTGCTTTAAATGGATTGTAAGATTATTGCTGTGGTGTTGCACAGAAAGTAATTAGCCTCATTTAAATTTGCAACAGTTAACTGAGGGAGTTTTTCAGTACTTGTGAATATCCACACCTTTGTGTACACTTGGATTTCTTTGCTGGCTGAACAACACGTTTAATGTCATAAAAATGCATGTTACCAGTAGAGCTTCATCAAAACAGATTTTTTTGGGGGGCTGATACAGATATAAAGAAACAAAGACATTTTGTTATTGACATATTGACAGAAATGTGGTTATCAAACACTTGTGAAAAAGACATCTATTGGAGGCAGGATATTTTTTACGATGAACTTTATTGTCCAAAATGAAATGAGTACATTGAAACAGTGAACCTATAATAATTGTAAATAAAAAAACAATAAGAAAATCAATTAAAAACACAAACAAAGAACAATTTCTAAATTACCCCAAGCAACTTTTTCTATATCACGTTCCGTTAAAAAAAAAAGTGTTATATTGGACAACATATACACGATACAGATATATCTGTAACAAGCCAAATATGCCAATAAATCAGTTGGGCTCTAGTTACCTGTAATTTAAACCCAGCGCTTCTGTCGAGTTGTTCAAACATCAGTTTCATTTCCATTTTCTTTCGTCGTACAGACTAAATCAGCTAAAAAGTCGCACCCCAAAAAGTCACAAAAATTCAATAAATTAAACTCCAACATTCTCCTGTATTGAGCAGGTCACTCTCAAATGTATTGATCACATTTGCAGTTACAACACAATTTCCCATATATGGTTATAGACAGTTTAGTAAAAGACAAAAAAAAAAAATGAAGCTGATCTTGTCCTCAATCACAAAAAGCTCTCTTCTCGGTGTTTGGAAGTGATGCCACAGATACGGCATTTTATTCTTTAAAGCTCCTCAGCAAATTTCTTCCATGATATTGGTTAGCAGAGAAATCACAGATTATACAAGTCCAGCGATACAAATTCAAAACAATACAAAACTAACTTCAACTCTCTGCAGACTGTGTTGTACACTTGATTGTGTTTAACTGGGCTGTTTGTTTACTACTTTTCAATTCAACAACCCAATCGACACTGCAACATGCTGTTCTTATCAGCCACTGCAACATGAATGCACAACTTTTGAATCACCTCCTCTCCTAAGTTGATCAAGTGCTGCTGAGCTTGATTGGACAAATCTCATCTCAAATTATTGCCTGACTCATTGGATAAGTGTAGAGCCTGTGTTTACAAGTACACATAAGGAACACATAAAAACACTGCATGGCTCAACTGATTCAACATCTAAACTAGAACGACTTGTGCCTACATACTTCCGCAACATTATCTTCCCTCAAAACTACAAGTTCGTACCTGCAACACTTGACCCCTACTACTATTCCTTATCTGCCAAACCAGAGATGACCTTTCTTGGTTGACTTGTGCCTACATACTTTTGCAACATAATCTTTGCTCAAAGCAGCAAGATCAAACATGCTGTACATGACCAACAATACCATTCCTTTTCCACAACATCCAAAGACTGCCCTGTTCAGCTGCTTCTGCCATCTCTGTCATCGCCGGATTCCAAGCTCACACAATAGTGCTGATATTGACCACGCAGTGAACCCTCGACAACCTTCCTCTGCTGGACTCACCCTTGTGCTCCACCTCCGCCACTCTACTTCAGCCGCTAGTTTGTGATATCTTTCTCTTTTCCACTCATTGGCCTCATCAATATTATCTTCTCATGGCACTGTCAGGTTAATGAAATAAACTATTCGCCGTCTACCCGACCACAATACAATGTCTGGTCTCAGCCTGGTACAACTTTTCCTGTGGAATCTCAAGCTTTCCCCCCAGACCTGCCTGGCTTTCCCGGCCCCTACCTTTTATTTAACACGCTAAAAGCTTGCCTATCTGGGCCCTTTCCTCCCCGGCTTTGATAATTATGGTTACATACATATATATATATATATATATATATGACAGATATATTAGTATCAACGTATGTTGCCTGAAATGCACCAATATAAAAACGTATTTTTTGTTGTAGAATATACTGTAGAAAAAGCTGCTTGGGGTAATTAAGAGTGGTTTGAGATTCAGTGTTTAAATGCACAGATGTTATTTTGAACAATTGCGTAATATTGTTAAACTGTAAAACATTTCTCCTTCATTACATACCTTTGTGTAAAGTATTTGGCATCGGCTTAAAGAATCCAGTATCGGTTGAGCTCTAATTATGTGCCCTTTGCTGTTTAATGTAGCACCAATCGGGATTCTCCATTGGTAAGCATTTCATAAAAAAGTGTAATAATTTCTTATGATTTAGTGGTGGAACTCTTTGTTTCAGGCGAGGTGACACGTCTCCACTCTAAAATGCTGTGGGATACTCCAGCGTGGAGAATGTTCATACTGACAAACCAAAGATATTACACTTTGGAACAGACAAAGTACTGTCGGTTCCTCATGTCTTATTTTTTAAGGCTCCAATTATTTAATATTGCACTGAAAGAATTATTAAAATCTAAGCAGTTGAGGCCAATTTTTTAAGTCAATAGCGTGGGTCAGGCTGTAGAGACTGAATTCCCAATAATGAAACCCATTTGCGTCTTGCAGTAGACTTCAGCCTCGTAATCAGGCCTTTTGTTAGAGATTTTAAGTCTAAGCCAAGGTAACCCTGTTGAATTCACAATCACATCAGAAGGGTTATTTTGTTATTTTATTAAATTATTTGCCATGTTATGTTTATTAATGAATTGCAGATATTGGAAAAGTGGTGATGCACTTTCGGTCTCATGCGGGTCTACAGAATATCTAAAGTTTTTCTTTGCTAAAACTCTGGGTTTAAACTAGAGCCCCACCGATAATGGATTTTTGGGGCTGTTACCGATACAAGGGAGTAAAAAAAAAAATGCAATAATTGGGCAACCTTCTGAATACATTTTCGTATTATGTTCTTTAAAAAACTTTTTTTTATATTGGCCAACTTATTTACCGATGCCAATATATCTGTAATAGGCCAATATCAGTCAGGCTGTCGTCCATAGATTTACTGCTTCGGTTCAATCTAACTGCTGACATCATCTTTTTCAGCTTCAACAGGCAGTTGTTTTCAGCAAAAAGAGATATTTCCCTCTTGAGTTTGTGCAATCCACAGTAAGAACCAAAAACAGAGGTAAAGGCAAGTGAATATTATGTTTGCCAGGTGCCCAGAAACATGAGTCCAAATGAATGATGAAAAATTAAATGATGAAATATGAAACTGCCTGTTAACATGTTTGCCATGTCAATTGGGAAGGCGATGATGTGCATCAGTTATTGCAGGCTTAAGAAATGTGTTTTGGGACTGTACACAGTCTCTGCTTGATCCATCTTGCTCAAGAGTCCTCCCTTTGACGATACTATGAAGTCCTTTACAGCCATGACCACAGGGCCAAATGTTTCTAGTATTTAATTATAGACAGTTCTCTGAGGTGGCGAGGCATCTTCAGAGCACGATGGCGCTGGGATCCCTCTTTCCTGTCTGTGTGTTTGTCAGGAAACGGTGCTGGAATGAGCCAGATGTTGGCTCTGATTGGACAAACCTTCCTCTCTTGTTTATACCTAAAACCATGTAATCAGTTGGCGATTCTCTGCTGATGGAGCGACAGTGCTGTCTCTCTCTTGCACACTCAGGAAACTCATTCAGACTTTGGTAATGGGTGTGAGAGAAACAGCTGTGTTTATGCACACACACACACACACACACACACACACACACACACACACACACACACACACACACACACACACACACACACACACACACACACACACACACACACACACACACACACACACACACACACACACACACACACACACACACACACACACGCGTGTATAGGAGTGAAACAGACTGAGGCAGATGGGACATGCTTCATTATAGCAGTGCATATGAGCTGCTGAATTGCTTGATGTTTTATCATGTACCCCTCTGACTGCTTATTTAGTCAGACATATGGTAACACAGCTATTATGCCATTTAGATGAGTGAAAAAAAGGTTCAATGAGTTGCTCAGTGCACATGTTTTGTCTTGAATTTCAATGCTTTTACGTCCCTTAAGCAATTTGAACATGATTACTGAATGAATACAGAATGTATTGATCTTTCATGGGTACATGTACCATGCAAAAGGTTTTATAAATATAGAAATGCACTTAGACATATTCTACATATAGATACTTATCGGGCTGTGCACCAAGCTCGGATGCCTTCATGGTACGGGCTGAATTGCTTCGTTACTATCTCCTATCAAAAAAACGTCTTGTCGTGCAGTACCAAATTTGATATCAAGGCTACATTCACAGCAACACGTTTTTGTTTTAAAACGCATACATTTTGCCCTGTTTATGCGGGAGTAAATCTCATCTGTGTCAGTGAGCCGCAGCACTTCTCATAAATTGGATCTAGTTGGGCGGCCTGCTCACAGGTGAAATCCCTCATTTCACTCTTTTCAAACAAATTTCTGGCCACATACAATATCTCCTAAGTTGTGTGAGCTGCAATAACCAGAAGCTTGTCTTTGCACAGCCACCAGGTTAGCATCTATTGATTGCATGGGAGGCGTTAAGGGGAAATCTCCTAATTGTACGTGCAGAAAAAAACCCCGGGTTACACTCTCACCGTCTAAATTGCGTGAAAAGTATCTGTACCATAGCGTGCAATGTAATTCCATTTTTCTTAAAATGGATTTGATCAAATTTGCCAGGGAAGTTTCTATTGCTCAGGCCTGACATACTCTGAGACTCCTCTGATTCCCTGGATGTGCGGTAAAGGTACAGAAAAGTCGCCCCAACCTCATGAACTAACTGTCCAAGATGAGTCTTGATTATACTTAAATGAAAACTAGAACCAACTAAACATCACTGCTGTCACTCAGAACGGTCTCCTCTAACTTACAAACTCTAACAAAAGTATCAATCATTTTCATACAAGTACAGGACACAGGCCTTTAAAACAGCACCAGCTGTCTGATGTACACTTGCACTCAGTTTTTCAAGGTGCTTGTTTCGAAGCATTTTTGATAACTTGCCACAGTTCATCTGTGAATGTATTTGTCTCATTGTCTTCTGTCTCTTCATGTAATCCCACACTGACTCTGACTTTGAGATCGGGGCTCTGTGGAGTTCACGCCGTCTGTTGCAGGACTTCTTTTTCGTCTTGTCGCTGAAGATCAGCCGCTTCCGTGATGGCATTGCATATTGTATAAGATTACTTTAGAAACCTACACACAGGTAATCACAGATCTTGTTCCATTGTTAGTTCAGAAAAAAAGAGGGAAAAAAAAACCAGTAAGAGCAGTAAAGGGTGAGGAGAGTGCTGAGGAAACGGGGAGCTGGCTGGAGTGGCATTGAAGGAAATGCCGTGAAAGAGGTGGGTGACGGACTGGATAGAGGAGGAGGAGGAGGAGGTGGTGGAGGAGGTACAGATAAGCCTGCAGTTGTATCAGTAATTGTAATCTGCAGGAACTGACATGGTTCTGCATGTAAAGCTGTTTGGCTCAAAAGCTAGCTTCCCCCAACTGCAATGTCAGATAGTGAGGGAAGATGAGCCAAATAAGAAGGAAGACAGACGGAAAGTTGGGTTTCTGAGACATAAAGCACTTATACGCTTGTCTAAAATGATTATATTTGGCAAATTTGCAAAGCATGTGTAATGCAAGGTGTACTTTGACACTTAAAACTATGTAGTCCTGATACCAGAACATTGCACCAGCATCTCAGGGATGCTCTCACTTGTCATCCGTTGCTAATCTAGAATATTATAATGATTTAGATACTTGTTCAATAAGTGCTTAAGCACAAAATAGAAAACAAAAATAACTCAATAGATTCTATGGAGTTTATTTTTTGTTGTTGTTGCAGATAGCACATTTACATGATCATTTTAAATACTGTCTTAATACTGCATGTTTTTTTTGTGTTAAAAAGCCCTCTCTCTCTCTCTTATTGCTCATTTGCTGAACTGAGCTACATGAGACCACATTTCACGATTACAGTGTGATGACACATAAATACATTAAAGATCCAGTGTGAAATGAAAGAAGGAGCAGTCAGAGTAAAGGCGGTGGATGGAGGAGAGGAGGCGGAGCGTAGAGGTGGCGGAGAAGGGCCAGTGGCCCATTTTGTCCCACTCCTCCTTCTGCATAGTTGCCTGACTGTAATTATCAGTCAGATTATTATTGAGTGCTAATTTATTGCCTCGCTGGGAGCTATGTGTTAAATAAACGCAGCGGAGTAAATAAAGAGAGGGGGAGAAAGAGGGAACGAGAGAACAGACTGCTGCTGCTGCTATCAGATGGCAACGTAGCACACACATTTCCCACAGGGGGAGAGGGAGATGCGTGAGTGTATATTCGTGTCTGTCCCAGACATACTTGCTCGCCCAAACACTTGTGTTCCGTGCCCATGTGGTGTGCTGATGATCCATTGGACTGTTAACGTTGGTGCGCTGAGGCGGTCTTCATGTGTTCCTTCTATACTGGATTAGGGAGTTGGCCCTCCATAGCTGATATCACTGTGGCGTTTACCCAGCAGACACACTGACTAACAGCTCAACCAGCCACCATCTGTTGTCCCTAAAGCTTAACCTCAAAACCTGCAGTATGGTATGACTGTTGTAGAGCAGACATGCAGTGCTGTAAAAAGATGCTTTTTTTTTTCGGTTTTCTTTGAGAGGTGGCAGTTTTTCATGTCTGATATTTGTATGCTTAGTTTGAATTTAAGCATTGGTGCGAATCTTTGCCTCTGTCAGCTATTGGCTGGTACCAATATGACACCCGAGTGTCTATACTGATTCAAAAAACATATTTTTTTTGCCTGTGAATAGTATAATTTTCTTTCTATGAAATCTTTTTTTTTGAAGCGAAATTTCACATGTTCTGTTCACACTCCCACGAGACTGAACCTCAATACCAGTCCAAAATTGGCAAATTGGCAAGTGCTTAGGGTTAGACTCATTGATGCGTTAAAAGATATGGATATATGCCACTTATGGTACTACAACGAGCAGATGAGCTGTGACCAAAAATCATTTTCCCCATAGGCCTCCAGTATATAAAAGAGACGTGTAAAACTGTTGACTGGACACCCACAAACAATTTCAGTTATCACTTTGTTTTATCTCGCTATAAGCAGACCCGATTTCACTGTGTGAATAGATTCGTTCTGGCTACGCTCCATTGGGTATTTTTGTCATCCCAGATGGGCGCAGACTTAGGGTTATTTTCTCGAGTAACATTTAACCAATCAGCACTGACCACCATATGACGTATTCTCTCCGCCGAAACTCACCAAGCTGTGAACAACAGAGACCTCAATGTAAGCAGATTGCCATGCCATTTTAACAAATGACCATTTCACACTTTTCTTTTTTAAATTGGGCATTGTTCTTCCTCCGGCTTCAATTCTTTGATATCTGCTGCAACTCTTTGTATTATTTTATCGAGCTCTGCCGCAAATTCACGTCATTTTAATAACATGCTGAGTGAGTCATCAGCGTGTTCAAAAAAAACAACTCGTACTTTAGGCTTCAGTTCACTTGTAACGGCTTTAGCCTGTAAGGTTGGGGCTGGGGAGGCCTGCTGTTTAATGACTTGACTGTTTTAGTTGTTTGCCTGGATCGCATCCCTTTAATCGATTTGGTATGCATGGTTAGGTTCAGTCTCATGGCCCAGCAATTGGAGCTTTTAGCCTGTTAGGCATGTTTTCATTTATCAAAAAAAAAAAAAAGGTAACATGCCCTAAACTTCTCTTTAGGCTTAGTGCGTCTGTCAGATGTTTCCACAACAGCTTCACTCTCATTCTTGCTGTGACTTTGGTTGGTCTTCCTGTGTCATTTTTTATAATTTCATAATTGTAATATGTTAGACCTGTCTCCTACTTTGTCTCATCATTTTCAGCTCAACTTTCCCTCACTCACTCTCGCCTGTTTTATCTGTCTCACATTTATTTCTCTCAGCTTGTAGCTTCGAAGTGGATGCTTCACACATCTAGCTGTGTACTGAACTGATTTATATGCAGAAGGTGCCGGGAGAGGGAAGAACATACGATAATACGTTTGTAAGATAATCTCCTGTTTAGCTCCTGGCTAGTAGCTGCCATATTCAATTATGCACCTTGTTAACTGAAGTTACTTTTCTGCTCTTGTTTACATCCTATATCCTGTTTTTTTCAGTTCCTTCTTCTCGTTTCTTCCTATGTGAGGTTTTATTATTTTTAACATGAATTTGATACCCATTATTACGACATTGTCATCTTAAGCACAAATATATATATATATATATATATATATATATATATTTTTTTTTAATTGTAAACTTAATGGTGCTTTTACAGGTGCATATATTTCTTTACTCTATATGCGTAACATCTATTTTACCCAAATTCCGAATAAAATGAAACACCTTTTTCTGGGGATACATTTTTTTGATGCTCGTCTGGAAGCACAGTGCTTAATATCGCTGTAATTTTACACGTCTTTGTGACTGAGCATCTCATGAAATTGAATTCCTTTTGTTGTTGGTTTTACACAAATAAGCTGAGTGGGACTCAGATACCATATTTCAAAATGAACAAACACACAGCCCGAGCACTCATTTTGAAAGTTAGTTTGAAATCACTTGGTTGGGAAAATCATTGGAGTCCTTGGTTGTGCTGGTGAAAACGGTTTCTTTGATTTGTAGCTTTGGCAGTAACAAAAAACGTTGTCTACCACCGCCAAAACTAATGTCGCTGTGGTAGAAATACAGTCAAATATTACATTGTTCAATGAATGTTCTTTTCCTTTGGTTTGGATGATCACGGCCTGAGTGCAACAATATTACATTGAGTTGAGTTTGCCTAAGTGTACATTTTTATTTAATTTTGCTCCTCACCTTACCAATATGGATGTTTTAGATCCGGGAGTTTTTCCTCTCCGAGCCACGATGGATCAAACCCTGTCCTCCTGTGCTTGTCGGTGTGTGAAGATGTATCAGCGGTAGAGGTGGTGGCCCTCTGGGCAGAAACACTAGCATGATCTGCAGCAGAGCTCTAACATTAACATCCTCGCCAATGTTGCAGATTCAGGATGGATATATTTAAAAGACGTGACCTTCACTTCTGGATTTTGGAGTCTTTCCATGAACACATTTATCTTGCTGGTTTACTGTATATTGCAAATTTTTGCACATAACTTCGGTAACTAACGTAGATGAAATCATTGGTTTGTCTCATGGGCGGGCTGCCCCACCAGGCAACAGCAGTGGAAAGACTGAATATACAGTATTTAGTTACAGATTGTAATTCTTGTCCTAGTTCTTGTATTTAGATGATGATTTCGATTATATACTGAGACATGTAACTTATTTTATTTAATGTAATAGGACTTTAAGTTATGCAGTGTCAATGCTAATATCTGCTAATTAACACCAAACACAAAGTCCAGCTGAGGCTGATGGGAGTGTTGCTGGCTTTACAAAAAGTAACGTGTTGAACAAAATTAGATTTAGCAACTTACAATAGAAAATTTAAATAATAATAACTTTATTTATATAGCACCTTTAAAAACAGAGTTCACAAAGTGCTCTACAGAGAAGCAAAGCATAGTCATACATAACGTCAATACCGGTAAACAATATTTAAGAAAACAGGAGGCAAAAAAGACCATACCATTAAGGTAATGAATACAAGAAAACCAAACAAATAACCAAAACGAGCAAATGGAATAGAAAACACACAAATAAATAAATGAATAAAATAAACAAACAAAAACAGGGGAACAAAATAATTGCATAAAAGGACATAAAAGGACGACATCACTTAAAAGCAATTCTATAAAAATGTGTTTTAAGAAGTGATTTAAAAGAAGTTAATGATTCTGCGAGCCTTATCTCCTCAGGTAGGTCGTTCCAAAGATGAGGGGCTCTAATGGCAAAAGCACGGTCACCCTTTGATTTAAGTCTCGACTTTGGAACGGCCAGAAGGGCCCCACCGGAGGATCTAAGGCTGCGAGTTGGCTCATATGGGGCTAACATTTCAGTAATGTAGCTCGGGGCCAGACCCAGGCGGGCCTTAAAAGTGGTCAACAAAATCTTAAAATCAATTCTAAAACCAACCGGGAGCCAGTGGAGAGAGGCCAGAACTGGAGTAATGTGATGTCGTCTGTTAAAACCAGCAAGAAGCCGAGCTGCTGCATTCTGGACTAGTTGGAGGCGGGAGATCGATTTTTGGTTTATGCCAGAAAGGAGGGAGTTGCAGTAGTTGAGTCGAGAGAAAATGAGTGCGTGAATTACTTTTTCCAGGTCAGAGTGTGACAGTATGGGTTTGATTCTGGAGATGGTTCTTAATTGAAGGAAGCAGGACTGGACTGGACTGGACTATTTTTAAAAAAAATTTTTTTTATCTGTGTTTCAAAGCTTAACTCAGAGTCAAACATTACTCCCAAGTTTCTGGCAACAGGTTTTAAATAAGCAGACAGGGGACCAAGTTGACTTTTAATGAGACTGGTGTTATTGTTTGGGGAATTGAACAATATGACTTCTGATTTTGAGTTGTTGAGCTGAAGAAAGTTTTGAGCCATCCAACAGTTAATGTCAGAGAGACAATCTAAGACAGCATCCAGGCTCTTTGGGTCACCAGGTCTCAGCGGAAGGTATATCTGTGTGTCGTCTGCATAGCAATGAAAAGATACATCGTGTCGTTGGAGGATTTGGCCGAGAGGAAGCATGTAGATAGAAAATAAAATTGGACCTAAAATTGAACCTTGTGGTACACCACAGGTAATGTGTGTCGTGGAAGACGAGTAATTACCTATGGTGACCGAGTAGTTTCTTTCTAAAAGGTAAGAATAAAACCAGCTAAGTGCAGCGTCCTTGATGCCACCCAGGTTTTGAGGTGATCGATTAAAATGGTGTGATCTATGGTGTCAAAAGCTGCACTTTCCTTTACCTTATTAATAAAATAATTTAAAAACTTCTCACACATCTCTTGTGAGGCATCAGTAAAATGACAGGGGGAGGGGTTTATGACCGAGTCTATGACCTTGAATAAAACTCTGGGGTTCGAGTGATTATCTAAGATTAAACTGGAGAAGAAGGAAACTCTTGCTTCTTTAACTGCCTTTTGATAATTCTTCATTGCATCTTTCCAGATCTCATAAAATACATGTAGGCTAGTTTTTTCCATTTTCTTTCCTTTCTCCTACAGTCTCTCTTGAGTTCTTGGGTGGATTCATTTAGCCAGGGCTGTGGTGTTCTATTTGACTTTTTGACCTTGTAGGGGTCAACAGAGTCCAGGACAGTCTGACAGGTGTGATTAAAAAGGGAGACCAGCTCCTCTGTATCAGAATGTGGATTAAAAGCAGTTAAAGAAGCAGCAGTAAAATGCTCTGAGAATTTGCTAGCAGACATGGAGTTAAAAACCCGGCAACGGGCAGGTGAACTGAGATTTGTGGGAGGTTGGGATAAAACCACGTTGAATAAAACTGCTTTGTGATCAGACACACAGATATCCTTAATTTTAAAGTTTTCAGGGCTGAGACCATTATACAGGACGAGGTCAAGGATGTGACCCTTTGAATGTTTGGGTTGTTGTTTTGCCTGAGTGAGGTTAAAAGATTCCAAAGTATCCATAAAATCTTTGACAAGAGTCTGAGATGGGCAGCAGACATGTATGTTAAAATCACCTAGAATAAGAATTTTGTCATACTGTGACATAAAATAAGCTAAAAGTTCGGCAAACTCGTGGATAAAAATTATGTTCGGCTTTGGCGGTCTGTAGATTATTAAAATGATGACACGTGCTTTCGAGTTGACCATAAAACCAAGATGTTCAAAAGATGTGAAGTTACTACGTAAGATGGAAGCGCATTTAAAATCTTTTCTGTGAATAACAGCAACCCCCCACCCCCCTCCCCTGCCTGACAGCCGGGGTTGATGAAGGTGTGTTAAATCAGGGGGGGTTTCCTCTATCAGAGGACTGCAGTCTCCCTCAGATAACCATGTCTTAGTGATAATAAAAAAAAGTCCAGTTTGTTATCGGTAATAAAATCATGGCATAAAAAAGACTTATTATTGAGGGATCTGATATTTAAAAGACCAAAGTTTGCCAGATTACTATTATTTGCAGATAGTAAGGGACGTTACAGAGGAACTCAAATTATTATAATTAGCAGCAGCTGGGTGTGATACTGGGCGTGCTGCAGTGGATCTGTGGTAGGGAATGATGGTGGTAATAAAAGAAGGTGCACCAGTCCTGTTTTGGAGAGTGGACTCGGCAACAGGAGTAGGGGGTGCTGCAACATTTCCTACCGTGCCGCCGTGTCATTTCTTCAGTGCAGAGTCCGCGTTCTCAGACAGCATCTGGGATCCCCTTCTGTTCGGGTGGAGGCCATCGCGCTTCATGAGGATGGGCCTCGCCCAGAACAGGTCGAAGTTGTTGATGTAGGGGATCCCAGTGGCGGCACAGTAGTCCTTCAGCCAGGTGTGTAGAGAAAAAAGTCTGGACCACCTCTGGATTCCCCTGTTGTGGGCGGGGATGGGGCCTGAGACAATGATCTTGCTGCCAGTGTCCAACAGTGAATTGAGGAGTGCCTGAAAGTCTCGTTTTAAAACCTCTGACTGTCCAGCTCTGATGTCATTAGCTCCGATGTGGGTGATTATGGTGCTGATGTTGGGATATTTAGGTAGGATGGTGGGGAGTCTGCGCTGAATGTCAAGAATGCGGGCACCAGGGAAACATAGGGTCTCAGAGGGGCCGGATGAGGGGTGAAGGCGAGTGTCCCATGGAGCTGCCGATGACCAGGGTGGAGGTGGTAGAATCCACAGAGGGTGGAAGAGGGCCATCTGGGTCAGACAGTCTGGGCCGAGGGGACTGAGATGGGTGAGAGGGGGTCGGGTGGGGTCTGGAGGGTCCAGGCTGTCTGGATGCACGGGGGCCAGGAGCAGGGTGAGGGGAGTGGGACAGAGAGCACCGGTCCTCATCTGAGGTCAGTACTTTGAACCGGTTTGAGAGCTGGAGAGAAGGGTGATGTGACGAATGTTGTCCTTGTGAACTTCTTCCGTGGCGCCATGGTACCATCTTCCAGGAGGGGACCGGGGGGTGAAATTTGTGGGACCAGTCAGGGTAGGTGAACAAGGGAGATGTGGGGGAGCAGCGGTGATGGCAGGAGGACCATGTAGAGCAGCGTGAGAGGTGGTGCTGGTAGCGATGGCAGGAGGGTCCAGAAGTGGCAAGGTAGCAGCAAACAGAGCAGAATGAAGAGGTCCGAGCCCAGGAGAACCAACTAGAACAGTGCTGTTAAAATTGTCCTGCAATTTGGATTGGTCCTTTAAAATGGCATTTCGCTGAGGTTAGCAGCTTGATGTGGCCTTTCAGTTCGATAAGGAGGTCTTGTAAGTGGTTGATCTTGGTACATTTGGAGCAGATAAAAGCACTAGTGGTAAAATCTTCTTCAGGAACGATGATAAACATGTCGCACAGATCACATTTCATAACCTTCGGGTTATCACTCTCCGGACCAGCCAAAGCGTTAAAGTACAATACAAGACATACAGTATGCTAACCCTTTCGTTCAAAATGTAATATCAGTTACCTTCAATACGACTATCAGCAGTCCTTTTTTCTAACAATCATGAGGTAGATGGTATCATTATCTGCTTATGTTTCAAAATAATGTTTGCTTTAATGGATTTGACTGGCTAGTCCACGGTACTAGGTGTCATCGTGTTGTGACAAAAACCAGAGCCAGTTTCTGCCTCTTTTTTGAAGTGTGACTCTGTGTACTGAGCACTCTGATTTAGCGCCTCCACTGCGTCAATAGAGAAAATGAAGGGGAGTTTGCGGCGCTAATGTCGGTCTAAACACAGTTAGAGGCAGTGAGACAGAACTGCTGACAGACTCATTGACACATATTACTGTCGGCAAAAAACGAGTGGCAGATATAAACAGTGTCAGGTGTCCCAGAAGGGAGACAGACTAAACAAATATGAGCCTGTAAGCTTCAGCCACCCTGTGTATGTGTGTCTGGATGTGTTCGTGTGGTGTGGCGGTGTGTTGTGTGGAAAATCACGCCTCACTGGCTCTTATCTACCATAGACTTGCAGGTCCCTGGAGGGACACCAGAGGAGTCATCTGATTCACTTGCAGTTTCTTCTCTTGACTGCAAATTAAAACAGGACCAACACAGAGAGACACAGATAGGAAGGAGAGCTGTGTTTTTTTTTTTTTAATTAAAATCCGTTCTGTTTCTGCTTAATCCTCGCCAAACTGATACTTGTCTAACATAAAATGAACACATGAGCAATTTCAGTCTATCTTTTCACCTGCATTAACACGCACCAGCTGCAGCTTTTCACCCGACAGTAGAAGTATCTCACATCAGAAGCCCTCTCGCTCTTTGTCTCTCCTCAGTTAAGGTCTGTTTATGAAACACAGACGATTGGCTCTGATTTGATTTGGCGTTCAGCAGCCCTGATAATTATGATGAATCTTCCTCCCCTCTGTATGTGTGTGCATGTGTGCGTGCAGACGCTCTTCCCCTCAGTAACTCGGCGCCGCTGCTTCTTTTCAGAGCCACTGTGCTCTCAGTGAGACCTGCGACACCACAGCTTTAAAGATATTGATTGGCATTAATTTGCTCGGAGCACCAGATGTGTAAGATTTCCCACATTAGGGAACTTCAAATAGTGACAACATGTCACTTTCGGAGCTGCTTTGTAGCCATTATATTTTTTATGCATATTGAAATTGCCAGTGTGACAAATGCACCCATCTGGTGTCAAAATAAGCTTTATGAGCTATGTGCTCCTGTAGTGTCTGCAGCGAACTACATGAAGCTTGCCTAATGTTGATACAACAAGGGGTAATCAAAAAGTTCTGAGACTGATCCTGTTGGTGCAAATGGATGTGCAGTACATTACCATGCATGGAGCAGGAGCAAAAACTTTTGAAAAGTATTCAAATTAGTAACTTGATCAACATCAGAACGTGTGTTACACGTCCTTCTGACACCACGAATACGTGTGCATTTGGGATTTCACTATTGACCTGAAACTTCAGCAGGGAGCGCACAAAATGCTTGTGCCAAATTTTTGGGGAACAAAAATAAGTCACAGGGAGCCAAATCCAGTGAGAAGGTGGAACGGGGAGCGACAATTGTGTTGCTGCATGCTGTGAGCAGGAACATTGTCATGTTGGAGAACCTACATGGCATCGCGGCACAGTTCAGGTCGTTTGCACTGAATGTTTTCCTTCAGATGCCTCTGAACGTCACAGTTGACAGTCTGACCCTGTGGAACAAATTCATTACGCACAACTGCACGAATGTCAAAGTAAACAAAACCCTGGTTGCGCTCCTGACTTGATGAACCTTCTTCAGCCTTGGACGCATCATTACTGTATGCTTTCTGATGCATTTTGGTCTCTGTTGCTGATATTAAATTGCAAATGCACGCGTAACACTGGTGCTGGATGTTGATCAAGTGACGTAACTTGGAATACTTACTCAGATTATTGCTTTCACCTGCAAATGTACATCAGTGCTGCGATCCGTCTGGGTGCTACATTTTAATTATCCCTTGGACTTGGGTTTTGGTTTTGGCTTTGGTCTCAGTCAACTGTTGACTGTATCATAACTTGACTCGGATGTTTGAGCTTCACTGTGTAGAGGTTGACACCATTTCCCTTTCTGGGAAAAGGGGGGGGGGGTTCCCTGTGCTCACCATACATGCCAGTTTGCATTAAAGTCTTATTTGTGACATTATAACTAGTTTGGAAACCAATCATAGTTATATAAGCAATTTATACAAGTTTGTAAACTTAAAACTTGTAGTACACACTATTAAAAGTCCATTTTACTTCTCTGAAAAATGTACTTTTCAGAGAAGTAGGAGTCAGGGACATCTTCTTCACCAGTTCAACCTTTGAAATGAATGAAAACAATAAATTCAGAATTTTCAATGAGACAGTGAAGGGTGTAATTTTAAGAATTCCTTACAGGGTAATTTAACTTTTTTTGTGGAAGAAAAATAAAATAAAAAATCTCGTACATATTATGATATTTTAACACTCAAACCCAGTGGTTGCTGTATCCTTACTGTTTGTGCTTCGCTCTCTCTCCTTCATCTTTCTTTCTTATCCTCCTTTGTTTCTCTACCTCCTCTTCTCTTTTTCTTTGTCGCTACTCCCCAACCTCTCTAGTCTGCAGATGAGATAGAAGTGATGGTAAGCTTCCCTATAACCTTCAAAAATTCCCCTTCATTGTCCTTTCCATCTATTCTGCTGTTTTCTCTCTCTAACTCTGTGTCCCATTGCCCTCTTGAACAGACTAAGGGTCACTATGAGGGTCAATTTAACACTAAGAAAGAAATAAGTAAAATTCACATCAGCATGGTCATTCTTAAGCATATCTTTGAAAGGAGCAGTGTGTAGGGTTCAGTGGCATCTAAACAAGAAACACTGTTTCACTGGGTTACTCTAGAGACATGGTTTTGCAACATGATGGACTCCATGGAGGGGGACCAATTACCTTTATCGCACTCTAAGGTAAAGAAAACACAGCAGTTTCTAGTTTCAGGTGATTATACACTAATAAACACATAATTATACATATTGTATTGTATTTCTGCTAACAGATCCCCCTAAATGCTACACACTAAACCTTTACCTTGGAAAACTAAGATATCTCTAAATTGCAATATCTTTGAGATAAAAATCCACTTTTATTAGATTGTATTTCAAACAAATTGAACCCCTTTGCTTCCTTCCTTCTTCTTTATTTATTTTCTGTCCACTCCTCTCTGTCCTCAGTTCTTCATCTTTCTCCGTCCCATGATCCCTCCAGCCCCTTCATTCAAATATTCCCTTCCCATCTTCCCACCTGTTTACCCATTCTGTATACAGTAAATCCTTGTTATTCATCCATCTGTCCATCATTTCCATGCATCCTTTTTCTCTCCATTAGATATCTATTACCACACTTTTTAACAAGTCGAGATGGAAAGTATTTTTTCCACAAAGCTGTGCATGTCTAGAATTGCGTCCTTCAGTTATTAAATGAAATGCTGTTGAGAAAACAAAAAAATTATGGCCAATAAGTTGGTTTCATTTAAAATGTAAATTACATTTTTTTAAATGCACTTTGCCTCCGCTACCTTTGTTCCCATCTTTTTCCATTCCTCTCTCGCTCTGTGACTCCCTCACACATTTTTTTTCTCCTCTCACTCACTCGGTGTGGAGCATGTTTGCGTGTATGTATTGGAAATCAGTTTTCCAGCATGCTTTCACCCAAATGCGGATGTGCATATTTGTCGTGATAATATGTGTATGTTTGTCATCTTTCAGAGCTTCATAACTACTTGAAAATAACATATAATCTGCGGCGTGATGGTGTGATTTTTCTGTGCTTGCACAAACATAAGCACAATGGATGGATATGGATGAATAGGTGGGTGGGTGAATATAGAGAGGCAGGTAAAAAGCTGTGAAAAGCCAAGGCCTAATATGAGGGTTGTGGCTTTCTGATTGTGGCATTTAGAAATTGTTTGTATTATTATTGTTATTATTAATAATACCATAGGGTTCCCATATACTAGACTTTACACAGCACCATCGAGAGCAAAAGACAGACAGATGGAGAGTGTTTGCATGCACGTCTGTATGTGTGTACTTGCATCACTCATGTTGTGGGGGAAGTCTGTTCACGCAGTCACATTGTGGGGACTTGGCTTCCTTCTCGGGACAAGTAGTGAGTCCCAATAATATAAATCATTACCTTTTATGTTAAAGATTGGGTTTATGAGTGAGGTCAGGTTTAGGTTGGTGTTAAGGTTAGTGTTGGGTAAGTTCTGGCTATACTATTTAAGGAAGTAATATAAGTCATTGTAACGTTCTCTAAAGTAATGGAAATATGACCAGTCTCATTCTAGTATTCACATGTATAATGTGCAATCATCAAGCTCTTAAAAGGACTAACGGTGATACATGATGTGTTTTGGACTTGGCCCCTAAATGCTTATATTTAGTTTTAGATGGAATAAAAATAGTGCATTATCTTACAGCACTGTTTTAACAGAGTCCTACACTAATCTGCACTGCATGTATTTACCAGTGGTGTGTATGGGGGTCCAAAGATCTGACAACACATCAAAAGTATGTCATATTTTCTTTTAAAACCTCGAAATAACCAGAATTTTTGAGGACATAAAGACACTGAAAAGTCAGTAATCAAAGGGAAGCAGATTCATGGTATGTTCAGGTCAGGCTTCCTTGAGTTGTAACTCTTTTATTGAAGTAGAGTTCAGATGTCATTCAGGTGGATTGAATGATTCATCAAGCTGACAAATCAACTTGTAGCCTTCTATGACCTGTTGTTCACCATATTCAGTTTGCTATGTGAAATGTGTCATAATGAGGGGAGGTTTTATAATTTAGGTTGAAAAAAATACTTCCAGGACTTCTGGAAATTAAGATGCTGTTTATTTTAAGAATTAACAGTATTGTGTGGAGCACTTCAACAGCTTTTATAGACAAAAAAAAACATTTGAATAATTGGAGCAAACAATTAAATGACTAGAAAATACCCGCTCTTTTAATAAAAGGTTAAAATGTACAACCATGTGCACGTAAAAACAGGAGAAATTCACAAGAGCACAACAACCAGGCTGCACTTTGGCAAGAAACATCCAATCACCAAGCTTCAAATTCACTTCCAAACGCAAAACACGTTACCTGAAAACTAAAAAGTACAATCTTCTAGTTAAATCAATTTACTTGAAAAAAACAGGAAAAGAAGTCCTGGGTACGGGAGCATTTTAAGGCATCTGCTATGTCAAACTGACAGATAAGACATGGCTTCACCGAAATATAGATGAACAAACAAAAACTGGTCATAACATCACATCATTCAAAGCATACCCTATCATCATCATCATAACATACACCTACAGAAATAGAGGACTCATGTTACGTAACATTGGTTGTATCACTTCACAAATCATTTTAAATGGGAATAAAGAACAGGGAAGACCATTTTTAGATCGAGCAGCACTTCCTACAACTTTACCCTTTTTTCTACTATCCTGTCAATGATCTTGTAACCCTTCAGACTGTTGAAAACCACTGACTTGAGTGTATCTTATCATAGCACATGACAATGACTTCTTATTAAAAAAAAAAAGCACACAAAACACAAAAACCTAGTTTTATTCAGCAATCTCTGACCCTGTAAGAAAACACTGCAATACACAGTTTTTAATCAACGGCTGTGTGTGTGTGTGTGTGTGTGTGTGTGTGTGTGTGTGTGTGTGTGTGTGTGTGTGTGTGTGTGTGTGTGTGTGTGTGTGTGTGTGTGTGTGTGTGTGTGTGTGTGTGTGTGTGTGTGTGTGTGTGTGTGTGTGTGTCCTCTTGCAGGCTCAGCAGCTACAGAAGAAAGACTCACAGCTGAAAGCGCTGGATGCCTTCTACAAGGAGCAGTTGGCACAATTGGAGAAAAGGGTACAACATTTACACACACACACACACACACACACACACACACACACACACACACACACACACACACACACACACACACACACACACACACACACACACACACACACACACACACACACACACACACATGGAAACAGAGGCCTGCAAAGACTTCATTTCTGACTTTCCAGGACTTACAAAGTTGCAGTACTGAGGACAAGGCCACGCATACGCATACATACTTCGTACTGTGAAAACTGCTGCAGATATATGTGTGTATACACACAGATACACTTTCACTTTTCCATGCAATCACACCCATGCTTGCACATATTGACTCGGCTGCAACACTGTGACAGAAAGGTTTGGACTTAAATGTTCTAACTCTCATTGTGGGAATGTTCAGTCTCAATCGAGTACCATGCAAAATGACTGTGACTGTCCCATTAGCATGGTGGTTGGCCAGCAAGGTTTGGTGTCCTCTACTGTTAATGTACGACTGCTGAAATCTTTTCAAATGGGGCACATGTTAATGCCATTAAGGATTTTAATATATTAATACCATTATTTGTGTACAGTGGCAATACACTGGATACCATCCATAACAGGAACGTTCATTCAGCTAAATAAAAAAGTCAATTTTATGTGTTGAAGTGTACAAACATGTCTTCAGTGAATTTAACTTGGCTGAAATTGCAGAAAAAGACAGCAAGTGCATCGTTCACACAAATCTGTAGAAAAAGCAGTGCACTTGGTGTATCCATGAATGTGCTTCAAAAGGGAACACCGATTTCATCCAGCCTGAGCATCTCCAGAGAGCCCTTACAAGCCCTTCATCTTTTTCTGTCTGACATTTGCCAGGCAGAAAAGGTGTGGCTTCAAGTTAAGTCTCAGCCTCGCCAGGCGCCACACAAGAAGGACCTTTACACGGGCTCTCTGGGGGGAAGCACTTCTCTTTCTCTGAGATGGAGAAGACCTTTACAGAACATAATGTGTAAAATCGAAGTATTATGTTGTGTTTACCGTAGCTAATTCAAGCCTGTCCTTCTCGGGGAGTGATGGGAGTAGATGGAGCCGCATGGGGCAGCCGTCATTATTACAGTCCATCTCAGCTGAGGACAGACTTCACACTCGCTCACTGACTCAGCTTTTTATTTCTTCCCTTTGCTGTTGTTACATTTAGTTCATCTTTTGTTAGTTCATCTTTTGTTTATTTCTAATTGCTATGAGAAAATTCTGTAAAAATCGGAGTGTTTCAACAAGTAACAAATCTTCAATAGTTGTCCCATCGATTTGGAGTGTGTACTTGTGTGGATGTAAGTAAAGGCTACAGTATATTTAGTTTCTGCCATAAGCTACAATAAGTGGATAGAGTCAGTGGCTCAAGCAATAGGCTTTTTTCTATTTGGTTAAATCTGAAGTTTGGGATTTTCCACACTAGGAATGTCCAATCCTGTCCTTCAAGACTTTCTGCTTAAGACAAGAACACAACCTTTCTTTCTTTCTTTCTTTCTTTCTTTCTTTCTTTCTTTCTTTCTTTCTTTCTTTCTTTCTTTCTTTCTTTCTTTCTTTCTTTCTTTCTTTCTTTCTTTCTTTCTTTCTTTCTTTCTTTCTTTCTTTCTTTCTTTCTGTAAATCTGTGGCTGTCTAGTTTAAATAACAGACGGACAAACACAAGCAGGCTTAAATCACCTCCGCACAAAGTCTGTATTTTAATTACCATGCAGTCAGACTAAATAAACACTTATTACCTCGATGAATAGTCTCTACACATATCTGAAAGACTCGCACACACAGGTCTTGGTGTCAGATGCCTGGCTATTTGTGCTCGTCTCATTAGTATCAGGTTGGGTTTGCAGAGGGAGTCGGAGGCTGGCAGGCGGGCATACGGGTGGCACAAGCTGTGTTTACTGTTGAGCTTAGGATGTTTGTGGACAGACCTCTATGTGTGGCTATGAGTGCGTGCGTGAGCGACAACACAGAGTGGGGAGAGGTTCTGCATGCATACTGTATATTCAGGTGCACGTGTACAGTATATGTAAATGTCTGTGTCTATCTGCTGGCTCGCTGTGTTTGCAGACTGCACCAGGAGCCACATAATACCCAGGTCTGTTTGACTGCTCAAAATGTTCGCAGTGCTTGAGGTTTAGTTTTCAACTGAACTACACCCATGATGAGCCGAGCCAAACTTAGCCAGGCTTATGTTAATGTTATCTCACCCTTTGCATTAACATACAAGTGTTCAATGACGGGATGCTTTGCTACATCCAAACCCAGCACGGATTTGGATGTAGCAAAGCATCCTGTCATTAAACATTTGGAATTAAAAGAAAGGCTTGTGATTTCCTCTGCAATGTAACACCTGAGAATCAACAGACCAAACAGGCTGGATCGAGCCCACTTGTAAACAAACACATCTACAAAAATATATGTTTTTGGTTGCAAATATTTAGAATACATTTGTAAAATACAGAATGAGACAGCGTCAGATGTTGTTCAATTTATACTTTATTGCTATGTTACTGAGCATTTGTTTTGCTTTTCTAGTAAAAAAAAAATGAAATACGAACGTGAGCCGACACTCAAAACCCAACTAAAACTTTTGCTTAATATTAATGAAGTTTAGTTTGGAGGTCTACCTGTGGGATAAGAAGCACACGTGTCTTTCCATTTGCTGCAAAATTTCAACAGCATGCAAGAAAATCACCAGAAACATGTATTTGATATGGAAGCATATTTTTTTGTCAGTTCCACAAGCACCTCTTAACATCTGCTTAATTCCTCCTTTGTCTTTTCCTCTCACCGGTGGTCTTGCTCTCTCTCGCACACACACTCCTGTCATAGAGGAGTGCAGTTTGAAGCTGGTGGAAATAGAGCGTACAGAAGGAGATAATAATCCTCCTGCAAGTCTGACAGGTTGCTTGACAGGCTGTCAGCAGGGGCCTTTATGTAGTGCACCAGAAATATCTGCACACTAAACACACACTCACACACACTCTCTCTCTCTCTCACACACACACACACACACACACACACACACACACACACACACACACACACACACACACACACACACACACACACACACACACACACACACACACACACACACACACACACACACACACACACACACACACACACACTACTGCTTTTCTCCAAATAATGCCAAAGGCAATACCTTTATTCCTGGCCAAACAGAGAGGCAGAGGACTTACTTAAGATTAGTGTTCACACACACACACACACACACACACACACACACACACACACACACACACACACACACACACACACACACACACACACACACACACACACACACACACACACACACACAATTGTTTCAGTATCCCTCTGGAGACACTCATTGACACAAGGCGTTCCCTTTAGCCCCTAACCTTTAACCATTACAATTAAATGCCGAACCCTAACCTCACACTAACCTGAACCCTTAAACCAAGACTTAACCCTCAAGAAACAGACTTTATCCGAGGAGACCTCCATTTTTTCTCCCCACAGCGATACAAGTGCCCATGAGTTAGTCCACATTCAGGTTTAAATTCTCACCAGGATATAAAAAGAAGTCCACAGACACACTCAAAGACATCACACACAGTTGTGTCCAGCACTTTAGAGGACATTACATTGAATTAACCGAAACCTAACCTCATGCTAACTTTAAACTGTCTCTTCAGACTGAAATGTAATGATTTACATGATAAGGATTTCCATCATGTTGTTCCCAAAGTGTGACTGTAAACAGATTTTTGTCCCCACACAACAACATTACAAGCACACACAAACATACCTGTGTATACATTTATGACCGTGTGCACCCGCATTGTCAACACACTGTTTGTGATTGTGTGTTCCCTCCACGATGGGTGTTGTGTTGTGGGCTGGTGTTCTAATCAGAACTTTTTTTTTTTTTTATTTTTTAAGTACCGTATTAAAAAAACTCCACTTTTTTTTTGCTGTGTTGCACTTTCTTATGGAAATGCAAACGCTCTGGGCCTCATGGAGACCAAGTCAAAGTTTAACGCTTTCATCCTGTGAAAAGCTATCTGCTCAATATGCTGCAGCGCGGGCTTCGGATCTGCTTATTAGTTTAGCTTGTTAGCAGTATTTCCACTGAGGCTGCACTCATCTGGAGATGAAGATATGAATTTCATAAGTTAACATTACTAAATACTCCAGAGTTGTGGCTAACATTCCTCATTATTTTTTTCCTGGGCAAAAGAAGTACTTGTGTACATTCTTTAACAGGGGCGAACACTCACCATGAGTTCAAACGACAATATTTAATTTAAGTATGCAGTTTTCAGATGAAAGATTAGAAAAATGAGACTGAAAAATATAAAAATTATATGGACACATCAATAAAGGTGTAGCGATAAATGATGTCGAGAAACTTTTGTTGTTGACAATGTCTAATGTACTGTGCCTGTATTCTACATATAACCTTGCATATTGGGATAACATACCTGCAGACACGTACATTATATATCAATTGCTTGCCTGTCACTGAATAAAACAATCGTTTTAGATTTATTTTTATTTTGTGGTAAAAATCACAATTGAAGTGATTGTCAAATGTATTGTTTCTATTTTGTGACTTAGCCTTGGTGCTAACTTTTATGAGAACAGGACCTGTCGTTCATGAAATACACCATGCAGTGTAATTTATGTTTGACTTCACTCTTGGTGCTGTTGGCTAACCCACATCTAAGTAAGCCAAAATCATAGACTGTATACAAATAAGTCTAGACTGCTTTACTGCAGAAATAATTAGAATTATTTTCTAATTAATGACGGGATTATTTTCAGATGGACCGCCAATAAACTACAACTCCAATTCCCAAAAAGTTGGGACGCTGTGTAAAATGTAAATAAAAAACAGAATACAATGATTTGCAAATCCCATAAACCAATATTTTATTGCAGATAGACCAAAGACAATATATAAAATGTTGAAACTGAGAAAAGTTATTGTTTTATAATAAAGAAATGCTTATTTTGAATTTGATGCCAGCCACAACATTTCTGTCCCAACAAGTTGGGAGAGAGGGCATGTTTGCCACTGTTTTACATCAATTATTCTTTTTACAACACTCTGGAAATGTTTGGGAACTAAAGAGACCAGTTTCTGGAGTTTTGGAAGTGAAACATTATCCTATTATTGCTTAAGATATCATTTTAGCTTTTCAACAGTTCAGGGTCTCTTTTGTCATATTTTTCATTTTAGTTAATGTGCCAAATTTTTTAATTGTAAACAGGTCAGGACTGCAGGCAGGCCAATTTAGCACCTGGACTGTTTTACTATAGAATTATACATTATAACAACATGTTGTTATGATGCGTGCAGAATGTGATTTAGCATTGTTTTGCTGAGATAAGCAAGGCCTTCCCTCAAAGAGATGTTGTCTGGATGGCAGCATATGCTGCTCCACAACCTGTTTATATCGTTTACCATTCATGGTTCCTTCCCCGATGTGCAAGCCACCCGTGCCATGTGCACTAATGCATCCCTGTACCGTCACGGATGTTGGCTTTTTAACTGAGCGCTGATAACAAACTACATGGTCCTATCTCCTCTTTAGCGTGGAGGTTGCAGCATCCATGATTTCCTCAAAAGAATCTCAAATTTTGATTTGTCAGACCACAGGACAGTTTTCCACTTTGCCTCAGTCCATCTTAAATGAGCTGAGTCTGTATTTCTGGATCATGTTTATATTATGATTTCTTCTCTGCATTGTAGAGTTTTAACCAGCATATGTGGATGCAGCGATGAACTTTGTTTACACGCAATGTTTTCTGCTACAGAATCATGTCTGTTTTTAGTGCAGTGCCACCTGAGGGCCCGAAGATCAGAGCCATCCAAAAATGTTTTTTGGCCTTTTCCCTTGTGTACGGAGATTGATTTTATGGACCGTAAATGATGAAATCCCCAAATTCTTTACAATTTGACATTGAGGAAAATTATTCTTAAATTGCACTATTTTCCCATGCAGTCTTTCACAAAGTGGTGAACTTTTCACCATCTTCACTGCTGCCTCTCTGAAATGCTCTTGTGAGATGGTCGACCAGGTGTTTTTTTAATCTATACAAACTTTTCCAGTCTTTTGTTGCCCCTGTCCCAACTTTTTTGAGACACGTTGCTGGGATCAAATTCAAAATAAGCATATATTTTTCATAAAACAATACGATTTGTGTCTTTGGTCTATTTGCAATTTAAATATGTTTTTGGGGGATATGCAAATTATTGCATTCTGTTTTATTTACATTTTACACAGAGTCCGAACTTTTTCAGAAATGGTGGTTGAATAACAAGAAGCGACTTTAGCTAGCAAAACAAAAATAGCATGTGAAAAAAAATTATTTACTTGAATAAGAGTCTATCAAGCCGGAAGCTTTTTGAGGCAAACTAGTAGTAGCACTCGGTGGTATTGCAGCTTAAAGCACTTCTACATCGGCCTCATTTTTCAGACCCGGCAGCTACACTTATATATACGGTCTATGCTATAAAGGGGGTGGCACCGAAAAGCTTCTGGCCTATAAACTTCTCTCATGAAATGCAAAGTCATTGAATATTTTCCAAGGTAATATGGTATAATTCGCTAACAGAGTTGACAGTTAGAATGATGAGCTGACTAGGTATTCCATTAGTGACCTTCATTGACCCTTCAATGGTTATATCACAAAATGTGAATGAGACAATAAGAAACAATGCCGAGGTAGATGAAAGTACATACATTTCAGCATATAGCACATAGAATCAGACACAATGACATGTGCTTCAAAACTCACACATAAACACACACACACACACACACACACACACACACACACACACACACACACACACACACACACACACACACACACACACACACACACACACACACACACACACACACACACACACACACACACACACACGGAGCCCAGGGTCAATAGTGTGCCACCATAGAAATCTCTTTTGTGTTGTTCGGTGAATGCTGTTGCCATTGTCAGGTCAGAGTTGGATAAAGTGGGAGT
Organism: Brachyistius frenatus; assembly: GCF_029030835.1. Lineage (NCBI taxonomy): Eukaryota > Metazoa > Chordata > Actinopteri > Embiotocidae > Brachyistius > Brachyistius frenatus. The sequence continues at coordinate 4,645,604 of NW_027210615.1, forward strand.
GTGTGTGGGTTAAAAGACTGCTCTTTTTACAGGTGGATCAAAGAGCGTGCGTGCGTGCGTGTGTTTTTTGTGTGTGTCCATGTGTGCCGCCTACCTTTAAACCAATGTTTGTGATATCTGCAAATATTAGACTTATTTTTTGCAGCTTTGCCAAGTGTCAGTGATTCTCTTATCATGCAGTGCGCAAAAGTTTGCTTAAGCTATGGCACAAACTTTTAGTCAGAACAGAACAACCTTATCTGTGCTCTAATCTGACCAACTATAGCCTTTATGTCCTAAACTGCAGTTTGCAAGTTCGGTTCTTCGAGCTCAGTTTTACCTTTTAACAAAATTACAATGTTTTAATGAGTCAGCAACAATGGAAATAAACAGAGAAAAGAAAGCTACCTAATTGCTTTTGAGCTTGCTATTGACTCCAATGTTCTTCAAGCACTAAATTTAAGAAATGTATTTCCATAGTTAAAGAGTAGTTGTAAACAAGTGTATACAGCAGGGGAAAATGGCTGCAATCATCATCAGCAGGGAAGCAGAATCTGTTTGGCTATTGATGAGTGATGACTGCAAGTACAGCTGTTGCCACCTTTTCAAAGCTTATAAGCTTGCTGGCTCTCCACACATTGGCTGCGTTTTCCTGGCTTCATACAATTCTGTTAATACTTTCTAAGTTTAGACAGGCATTCAAAATAATGAACCATTATTCATTCTTTTTTCTATGTTATGCATTCGAGTTTTCTCCTCTCTTTTATCTCTAACCTAGACCAACAATTAAGGCCCTTTCAGAAGCAACTCAATTTGTGCTATGCTCACCGCTTGGCTTGGCGCACATCTGGTTAGGTGTTCAGGGAAGTTGCAAAGTATAAAACCAAATAGGAAGAGTTTTTTCAAAACGCCTAGATTGTAGGAATTGTTAAGGGAAAACTAAGAAAAGCATTCAGAGGCTACACTACACATATTGCCCAGTGTATACAAAAAACGTGTTAGATTTCAATACAAACACAAACTTATGTTGTACAATTTCAGAGATTCAGACACGTACAATATACACTTTTCAATTTTGCTTTTGTGCTTTTATATCTGCCTCGTTTCCATCATGCCACGGGTATATTTGCACAGCGCTCAACCTACGCTTTGCTCGGCGCAGCCAAAAAGCTATCGGGCGCAGCGCAAGCCACTGCAAATGATGGGTTTCAGAGCGCAGTGGTGTTGTTGTGACCTTGTCTTTATCAATTCTCTTAAAATATAAACATCTCTCATCCTCGCCTGAGTATTCCCTTGAAAAACACAAGGAAAACAGAGAGATGCCTGAGTAACCTGTGGTGCTACCAAGATGTTCAGTCCACCTATTCTGACTGAAGACTAGATTGACATTGTAGGAAAACAATGCAACATTGACAACAAGAGCCTGCAGGGACCGTCAGAGGGAGAAAGGTCTACAGGGCGAAGAGCGAGTGAACATAATGATCAGGCAGTAAAAAGGGTAATCGGCAATTAAGAAACTGCTGGTGGCCTCTTAGTTGTCGTCTAATCCCTGACAACGGAGTGACACAGGTTAAGCTGCACCAAATGCTGTCCATCAGGTGAGCATGTGTTAAATGCTGCAGCTTTTTTCTTGAACAAGATTCCTCAGCACTTTTATGTTCTCTCGGATGGCATAGCATTTAAAAGGAAAGTAAGTTGAAAGATTTAAACAATAATAGGAACAGAGAAGCAGGGAGTACAAGGGGGTGGAGAGACATACGCCTGTATTTTCTACGGTTCATTAATTTGGATGTACAGATTCAGGCAAATATCAAAAACATTTCAAGTGTAAATTGCGTAGTTCTCTCTGAAGAGCTAATTATTGGCTTTGTTCTGTTGGTTACAAAAATAACCCTTGCTCTAAATTTATGTATAGTTTAAGAGCACCCCAAATTATTTGGGTCTTGAAAGAAAAATGTTAATTTGAACATATTAAAATAATGTTATAATGTCTTAAAAGCTACAACTGGGAGATTGCTGTACCAGTCAGAAGAATTAATCCATGCCTTCCAGTCAATTAGAATTAAGAATTTTGAAAGGCCATTATATAAGTGCAGATATGAGGAAACACAAAAACCGTCAGGAATGTTGGCAAGTATGGTTTGACAAATATGGTTCGGCAAAATATGGATTTAAATGTAATATTGGACTAAAGCTATGAATGGTAATGTAAATGTGTTCAAATTTTATTTTTAACTTAATTTTTAGGATGATTTTGCAGTGCATTCCTTCATCCGTAGTTGCAAGTATAATTCATGTGTATGCTTAAGTAATTATAATAAAGATGAATGTTGGAAAATGACTTTAGGACTTTACAGAATGTTGTCTGTGTAAAGATGTTAAGAAGCTGTTTTTTTTAAAATAGAAGAAAAGACGGATTGGAGGAAATATGTTGAACAGAAGGAAGAGGGGGATGGAGACAGTTCAGCGCCAGTGTATAAAGTAAGATATACTGAAGATGACAGCTGCTGGATCAGAAATCCAGTAAACAACGCTTAATTTAGTAGTGTCACCATGGCAACCAATAATGTCACTTCATTTTCCCTTTGTTTTTTTTCATTGAGGAATACAACATGATAATTCATCATATAAATGAAAGTTACTTTTTACAGTTTTTTTTTTTATGTAAGAGTGATACTTAAAATATACATACTGAAACTGATCCTGGTGTGTGTGGGCAATACTTGGCTAAAATACCAAAAATTATATAAACCAGGTCATATCTAGAAAATATAAATAACAGGGTTTACAGCCTGATCTCAGCAAGCAACATCTCCTCTCCTTGTTAGGTCTCTTTCTGTTTTTAGGGCTTTTGGCAAAATGTTTACGAATATGTCTGAGGCTTGACGTACTGCGTGTAGAGACAAAAACCAGGCACATGGTATTTTACCACACACACTGTCGTGCTTATAGAAATAGGATGTGCAGGGTACTACAAATGGTTTTGAAGACAGTTAATGTTGGGGAGGGAAAATGGTTGGAGATGAAAACATAGTGAGAAATCTACACAACAAAAATGATTTGTTCTCTAAGTTTACTAAATGTGAGATTTGTCAGGGCCAGTACAGACCGAAGATTTACAACTGGATGATTTTATTCTTGCAATTCATCAGTCTGCAACATTCTTAAACCTGCCAGTTTGCACCAACGCAACTAGATTGGACTGTGTAAAATCTCCACAACAAAAACTCTCTGTACTTCCATTTCAACTGTGGGCTTTTCAGGCTTTTTCATAGCTGAATATAATCTATAGCATCTTAAATCATTAATGAATATCGTGATAGTGAGTTACTTGCGACAGTTGCAAGGACAGAAAGGAATTTGGAGCTGCTCTTTTTCCAGAGCAGTTCCAACATTTAGAGGAGTTGGTGTCTCCTCTAATAATAAGAAAAAATATGAATTGTCGTGTCTTACGTTCTACAACTGCCCACTCCTGACTTAACGAGGTGAGGCCCAGGCGACACTATCAGCTGGCCTGAGTCGAGCTATGACCGACCAATTCACACTGCTTCAATGTTTCCCTGCAACTTTCTAAAACAGTTTAGTCTTTTCACAAATGTGTAGTCTGAATTGGGTTTAAAAATTCCTGGAAAAGGTTGAAAAATATGCATTTCATTACATACATTACTTAACATTGCAATTTGAATCAACCTTTTGTCTATGCATTGAGTATGTGTTAATAATGTATTTGATCTTTTTCAATACATTTTTAATCAACTTTTTGACATTTAATGACGGTGAAAGAGATATCACTTGGTACAGGATGATGGGATATATTATTGCTACAGGTGTTGTAGTTGCCACAGACATACCGAAAGGTTGCTTGTAAGGACAGCTCCCCTGCGATGAGCTCGCTCCACTTTTCCCAGCTGGCAGACGTATTGATATACAAATGAATAAGGGCATGTTTATGTTGATTAATGGCCTAAAGTGTAAGTGGAAAGTTTCACATCGAATAGAGTTTATAAAACGGCAATATGCAGTTTTATGAAAATAGCGGAAAACATGAATACACATACATTATACCTGTAGAAATTGTCAAGAGACATTTTTTGAAGCACCTGGTCCCAGATTTTCTAATATTCCTACCAAAAAGCACTAATGAGGGTACACCGAGGCAGAGTCTCGAACATATGATGCTTTACTTCCTCATTTAATTTGTTCTCTTCCTCCCTAAGGGCCTATGAAGAGCAGATAAGGTTGAGGCCTTATTTTGGTGTCAGCAAACAAATAGTTTGGTGTTTAAAATATTTATGACCATTTCTGCTTGGTCAGCAACAGCAAACTAAGTTCTTGGAGCAAAAATGGCACAATGATACTTGGAATGTAAAAAAACCAAGCGATTTAATTAGACACACTCCAATCATTAATCTATGAATTATAATAGGTGTTTCTTAAAGTGTCCGCTGCCCAGAGCTAGTTTACATCGAATGGAAAGCTTCTAATCCAATGCATTAAATCCCGGCAGCCATCTGAAGCCGCGGGATGGATGTGTTGATAAATCTGCAGCCTCTGATTCTAGATTCCACACCGGAGCACAGCGCCGTTATGCATGAATGTCCACAGTGTTTATCTTGCTTAAATCACAATCAAATGCCACCAGGCTGCTACAAAATAATCACACACTCCTTTATACACTTAAGATGGATGTTGTGCCTGCATGTGCAGCATTTCCCCTGCATGCTTTCAACAACTGTGCAGTGTCGCTGCTAAATTATGACCACCGCAGAGATTTCCTTTTGTACGTACTGTAATTAATAATGAACACAAACAACGTGCACATTCTGCTCTTAGAGCAGCTGACTGCAGCCCGTGGTGCTGCAGCCTCTGCGATGGAGACAGTCAACCAGCTGAAGTGTCGAGTCCACGACAACTGCACAAAACCTTTGTGATTTAAAAACCCAATAAGCACTTTATCAAACCGCCTGTTCAGAAAGCAGAAACATGTCAAAAAGCATCAGCTGTGGCACTAGTGTCCCATCCACCAACGGTATATTTTACACAACCACAGCACGCTGAGCTAAACAAAAGCTGTAATCAAACTGTTGATCTCATATTATTTACATTGTTGACATTTTAGATTTGTATCCACTGAGATATTATTGACTTTGAATAGTGCATTTGCTGTTGTAAACAATTCTGTTGTTGTTGTAGAAACAGTATTTACTTCTATTTAAGATATAAATGAATTCCAACCCAGTTCTGAATTAGGTTTACCTCATGGCACTTACTTCATCAATGAGCATGTTTGTTTCACTCTTTACTCACTAATGTGTGAGTGTATGTTGAAAAACCACAACCTGTTATTTATTTTTCTTATTTATTAAAAAAATAGATAAAATATGTTCCCCCCGGACCATATTGAGACCCTTTTGCTGTCAAAAGCTAGTTGTCAACTAGTTTTAGTTTAGTCCACAGCTGATGCTCTCAAACACTGTCTTTGTGGGCTCTGTACAACAGCACTGAAAAAACATTCTCTGGAAAAACACTTGTGAGAGAGGTCGGAACTAGAGTTTAATAATTCAACCTTTATATCAAATTTCAGCAGCTCATGTTTTACTCTTGAAAGTCAATACTTTAAAAACAGGGATGTCTTAAAAGTGATACGTGAAATATAAGCATAAGTGGTACATGGAGACACCAAGATTTGTTTACACCCAACTCTTGTACCACTTTCTTAAAATGAGACCCTGAGTATCAGTGCTCTATTTAAAAGTTCCTTTCTAAACACGCACTTAACAATATTAAGAGCAAATGGTCTGTCTTATAGTCTTAGTCTAAATTAGTTCACTCTGGTAGGCATCCAATTTGTATTATAAACGGCACAGTCGCAAAGCTTATTCTGGTTCAGTGTTGGTTGTAATGCAGCTGTGTGTTAGAGAGTCACCTGGGGTCACATATGACAGCTTTGTTCACTAAATAATAATTTGTGATTATTTCTGATGTGATTTTTCCATAAAAGGGTTTAGCTAGCGGGTTAGGTTGTTTTATTACACGTATACACATGCCCACACTTCAAACACATAGAGCCCGATCCAACCCCAAGTAGCCCGAGCAAAAGGTTTCCTCCCTCTATTATTTATTCTTCTTCTTCTTTTACCTCAATTCTAGCCTTTTCTCTCTTTTCTTCCCTCCTATACTTCCTCCCCAAGCTGGTACACTTTGCTGGTTAAATATTTGGGTGGGATACCGGGTGCTGAAAGGCCTAAGCTAGGAGGATCAGCAGAGGAGAGGCTGCAGTTGTTCTGGATTAGCTGCTTGTTTTATCATAATACCACTGCCTGCTTGCTTGGGTTTTGGTGCTCACCAAGCAGGCTACAAAGTCAGAAATCACGATGTTTGAGCAATGCAGCTCATCACTGCCGAGCTTTATTTTTACTGAAAGAGGCTGGAACGGAAAAACCTTCCTCAGGATGCATATCGTACTATGCCACAACTTTTCTTTTCATTATTTTGATGTTGTGAGAATTTTAGTGAAAGTCTGAGATTTGACTTTGAATTCACAAAGTGTTTACAAAGACTGGAAGGCACAAAATAGAAGTGGGAGAGACAAAGGTGAAAGGGAAGCTGGTGCACATGAGGGAAAAATAAAAGTGAAGAAATTAAGTATAGAAAATAAATTCTTGGGTCGCACATGGGAATATTCTAAAGTGAAATGACACCAGTTAAGCAAAGAAGGGCAATTTGATGTGATAGCTAAGACTGAGAAAGATCGCGATTCATTTAGTGATTAGTATGTTGGATGAGGTGGAATCAAAAAGTTCCAAGACTGTGCCTATAACAACCAAAAAGTGTACCTCATTTAACTCTGGCTGCCGTCCCCTTCAAAGTAGTCCCCTTGTGTAGTGATAAACCGTCCCCAGCGCTCCTGCCATGCTCGGAACGCTTTCTGGAAGTCCCGTTCTGTAAGTGCCTCAAGCACCATCTGTCATTCAGGCTGGATCTTCTTCACGGTGCCAAAACAGCAACCCCTGTGCTTGAACCTAATTTGGGGAACAGAACGAAGTCCCACGGGACCAAATTTGGCAAGTAGGTTTGGTGGGGAGCAACATAAAACTTGTGTTTTCAATGCACTGCGAGTGGCTGCGTTGTCATGTTGGAGAGCTCAAGTGCCTTTGCTCCACAGATAGTCTCAATAGTCTTTGTTGACAGTCTGACCCTGGGAAAAGAATAAATGGTGCACAACCCTGCATGTCAAAGAAACCCACCTGGCTGCGCTCCTGACATGACGCGCCTTCTTTTGTCTTGAATAGTGACGTTATGCTCCAATTATAATGTGAATGCCACTCGTAACACCTGACCCGGCTTTCTTAAACATTTGAAGAGTCCCCATTGACCATTTACCTGAGTTCAAAACAACATTTTATGTGCGGTCTCTGCTCAAGTTTCAGGTCCATGGTGAAATCGCAAATGCACACATACCAGTTGTTATAAAAATGTGTGTAACACAGGTGCTGATGTTGATCAAGCAATGTAACTTGAAATTCGTACTCACGGAAGCTTTAGCTTCCCCCTGCTCCATGCGCCTTACTGTGCAGCGCTCCGTATGCACAGTTCATAGTGCAGCAGGAAGTCTCCATTGAGGATATATTAAATGACTATACATAAACAATAGAAACAGGAGGATGACCAGTTTAACGCTGTCAGGAAGTTTTCGGGCATTTTGAGTAGTGGTCTGGCCCGCTGGGAATCAAGGAATAATGCGCTCGAACCATTGAGCTTTCTGCCGCCCCTCTGTTTCCTCCTTAATCAGCATGTTACATTTCTTTTGTGTAATCCACATGGAAACCTGCGTGTTAAAAGAGCAAGTTGTGGCTTTACAGATGAGTGCAGTGTTTTGTTATCTGACTTCCCAAACCGTCAAAACCGGACACACTTGATTTTTTCCTTTCACTGATCTATTGAAACATTTACACAGAAAGCTGCTGTGAGTGTTTGTAACCAAAATTGTATCGGGCTCATTTCTCACCGGTAATTATTTAAAAAGTGATTACATCTTTTTAAATTTTGTTATAGTTAAAAGTAAAAGTTACTAATGCTTTTTGTTTGTGTCCGTCTGTGTTGTTGTTTGTGTGAATGTCTGTAGAATTTGGAAAGATACGAACAGAGCAAAGAGCAATTCCACCAAGCTGCCTCTGAGACCGAAGCAAACGTCAGGTGAGACACACACACACACACACACACACACACACACACACACACACACACACACACACACACACACACACACACACACACACACACACACACACACACACACACACCACACACACACACGGAAATTAATTTGCAGTCCGAAGTAAGATGATATCTTTCCCTCGAGCCCTTTACACGCTCTCACCAACTTACAACTCAAACACGAACACACATGAGCATGGACACCGCAGACTTATAGTAGAAACTGATCTTCTCTTTTCCTTTTTTTCAGTTAAATGAATGCATTCTTTATGGCAAATTAACAAATGAAGCAAATGTTTTGACTGCTTGAATTTAGCTGAATTTAACAATGCCCTATTTCCCCATCTTGGTATGAGTCGGGAAAAGGCAAAAGGGAGCTAATTATTGCCACTGCAATTTGTTTTTGTCAAGAACCTTTCACAATGCAGGATGCAGGTATTGTATGTACAGCTGAGGACAAAATAATGAGTGTTATTATTTCTGAGGGCAGGTTTTCGCTTGTGATTTGCTTTATGTTTGTGAAATCTTTGTTTTTCTTATGTGGGCATGAATCTTAACATATTTCAATTGCAAATGATTACTAATGACTAAAATGTTATTTTGCCTCATCTAATGGTAATTAGAACGTCATACTCAACAAGTGAGACAACTTTGTTAAAAGGAATTCTTAACAGGGCAAGGAATGAAGTCAGAGGATCATAAAAGTGTCAAATAAAATGGCAGAAATATTAAGGGAACAACTTGCTGTTAAATTCATCACAGATTTACAGACTTTGGCTTTGACCTACCTTTGGCACAGCAGTTGTGTGAGCATAGCTGTCCTGTACAGTTATTGCTTATGCTGTGCTAATATTGCATCCCATTTTATGCTCACTTATTAAGAAGAGTTCTTGCAACTGGAAAAAGGGATGATTAACACTTGTTCATTGCCTGAATACAACGAGAAGACAACTGGTATTGTACAAAAGAGTCTGAATTTGCTGCACTTGCATGGTCAGTTCATTCTGGATGAGTAGCAAATGAACTGAAAACAAAAACCTGCTTATTTTTAAGTAGGTTTTTACTTAGAGGATCACTTTCTGACTACACTTTCAAACCAAAGCCCTGATTCCAGTCTAGTCTTGCCCCTGTCCCTGCACATATATGTATATATAGATATATATATATATATATATATATATATACATTCTACAGATTTCAAGGAACACCGGCTTCTTTTTGATCTGTGTTGATACTGAGGACCAGGTGATGTTACCTCTGGGGAATACTGTTCAGTAATACCACTAATCCACAGCTCGTTGAGATGTTTTGTGTGTGTGTGTGTGTGTGTGTGTGTGTGTGTGTGTGTGTGTGTGTGTGTGTGTGTGTGTGTGTGTGTGTGTGTGTGTGTGTGCGCGCGCGCATGTGTGTGCATGTGCGTATGTGTGGAGGGGGAAGAAAGATATTGTAAATCCATGAGTATTTTATCAGAGAAGATAAAGTAATCCCAGCTTCCTGTATGGAACTACCTTTGTGGTCAATTATATGTTACTCTTACATGTATTTGAGAGAGGATTATGCTCTCATTCATTCCATAATCAAATCTAACCCTGACCTCCGGGGGATTCAGGAGTGTTACTTTAATGAGTGGATTAAGGTCTGAGGGGAAAAGGCATATCTGTACGTGTGGTGTTGAAATATCCTAAATAAATGGGGTGTATTCAACGTCGACCTGTATACATCAGGAAGTACAATGGTTCAATGGAGTGGAGTCGTGGTTAATGTTATTTGAAAAGTCAAAATGTCTGCTTTAAAAAAATGCCTCTGACTTTGAATAACATTGTTTGCTATAAGACGCCTGCTGGTGTGCATGTAAGTATGTAACTGGTAAATCACATAAGTCAGGAGAACTATTTTAGGGACTTTTAGTTTAAATGTTTTTTGCTGCTATTTATTACAAACAAACTGTAAGTTGTCACTTGCTGTAGCGAGTGTGCACTTTCTTGTTGTTTGTTAGATTGCAATGAAAACGAGTGAGTGCCTGGCTTCACCTTAGCTGTGTGGTCTCTCATTTTGGCTTATCACATTAAACCCATTGTCCACAGTGCTTTTTAGATGAATGCGAATTTTGTTTTTGACCAGGTAATCAACTAAAGTCATCAGACTTCTTTTACTCAAGTCTTCGCGAGAGAAGTTTCTGAAGAGTTTTTTATACGTAACAAGACCCGCAAGAAACTGCAGAGGTTCAGAGTCACCTGGATCTTGACCCATCTTGACTTGTAATGGCTTCAACAACAGAGATGACTATACAAGATACTTTATTCCTTTTTGATGTACAGAACTATGTCACAAAATCAACGGGACACTCTTTTCTTCTTAAGATTTGCCCAGTACGCTGTCGGCGGCGTGCAGCGGAGGTGTCACCCTGCGTTGCTTAACCTGTGGCCTTCGTATGGATAACCTGAGGTTTGCGAGTGCCTCACTGCCTTGGCCTCTGGTCCAAACCTGCAGACCTCCCCTGGCGGAAGCTGCGGCTAGCAGGGAACACCCCTTAGACTGAGCCTCGCACAAGGCCAGACAATCCTTTGACCTCCATCACCTCCACCTGTAAGCGACACACTCCTGGCAGCCTGCTCCAGGGGCTGATGGACTGGGCGTTGGGGTGCCCGCAGAGGCTGGAGACTTTCAGAAGGGGCGCCCCGGAAATTGTACACATTTGTTATTATTTAAAGGACATTGTCTTTATTAGAGGCGAGGTCGCCCGCCTCCGCTGCGGAACTTCGTGTTGTAACACAAATTAATTCTACACAATGATACAAAGGAATCATTCCACTTTAACAGAACTAAACAGTGTACTTTTGAAAACACTTTAAGAACTTCACTTCACAAACTTTCGACAGAACTTGGCTTTATGTGAGAAACCATTTGAGTGAAGTTTCTTTCAGTGCAGAACAAAGCTACGCTAAAATAAGATGTGGGCATGACTTCTAACCCTCCGCTAGGCTCCACTGTCCATGTTATTGTGTGCTTTGTGTAAGTATGTGTATAGACGTGCGTGTATGCGTGTGCATGTGTGTGACGTGTTAATCCACAGTTTAATCCTTGGAGCAAAAAAAACTGGGTTTTGGCTGGCAGCACTCTGGGGTTTGAGGAAGCCAGAGAGCACAGGGCCAGTGTGTTGTTGCCCTGTGTGTGTGTGTGTGTGTGTGTGTGTGTGTGTGTGTGTGTGTGTGTGTGTGTGTGTGTGTGTGTGTGTGTGTGTGTGCGCATGCGTGTGCACCAGAGAAAAGAGCAAAAAAGTCTGCAACCTGTAGCACTGTAATATGTCGAACTCAATGGAGCATAACAGAACAGCCTCAGCAACTTTCCCATCATTCTCTTTGACTCTGTGTGCTGCTCTCTATTTGCATTTCCATCTTCGTCCAAACCCTTCAAACTTGCCAATTACAAATGGATGTTTTTTGTTTTTTTTCATTATAGATTTTCAATGCGTTCAGACTTCTTAGTGTTACTATGTCTCACCACTGTGCCTGAATGTGATAACAAGACAATTTGGGAGTAAATAGCTTGTCATATTGCCAACAGTATCAGAAGTGCCATATATAAATAGTGCAATTACATGTCTATCAAAGTTGCAGTGTTATAACCCATAGAAACAACAAAAGGCTCAATTTAGGAATAATTTAGTTAATATCTAAAAAGAAACTTTAAATATCAGTTATCAATATATATATATCAATTATGCAAATACATATACAAATAAAAAGGCAAAAATGTATAAAATGCATCAATTGTACATAACTGAATAGCTATACACCCCACAAATTAGAATGTATAAAGCCCATAAAGAGGAAAGAAAATCTTAAAGTAAATGTTTTTTCTGTATTATATTATCAGATAGAGTATTTTGAGTGCAGTAAGCTCTCAGCCGTATCTTTGCTGCATTTCATTCCACTGATCTCCACCCACTTATCTTCTTTCAGTCTCCACTGCCACTGTTAAAAAAAAAAAGGCGTAAAATGCCCATGAACATTACCTGTAAAATAATAAATGAATAATGTATTCATAACAATTCTTTCAAAGCTGTGGTCAAAATATGTGCAAGGCTTCAGTGAATAAAACATTGACATTTATTTGGTCACGATTTCAAAGAATCTCCCACACACAGTTATGAAAAGATATCTCTACCACCAGCAGATTCCTGTAAAAACTATACAATTTCATTATGCTCAAATTCTTTTTCCATCATAAATATTAAAAATGTGAAAATATTATCATATCAAATGATGGAAGCTCTGGATAGCCCAGGTACCTGGGAGGCTGAAGGATGGAGTGTCAATCAAGATGGCCCATCTTGATTGACACCACATACATGTTTTAAAATCTCACAAGACTCTTGCAGGAACCGTAGGATTTGCCAGATGACGGATTGATTTGAACATGTGACTCAGGTTTGCACCACCAAAACTGAAAAACCTTTAAATCTACAATAATAATTCTCTATATATATGGTAGTCCATATATGATCAGCCTTAAGCTCAAGTGGTGGCAGGGGATTATTTACTACTTGTGCCCGTTCAAAATAGCCTGTTTGCTGCATGATTGCCTGGTTTGTGGTATTACTGTGAAGCTCGCTGTGGACGTAGGTGAAGACAGACAAGCTCTGGTGGTGGCCGGTCATTACTTACTATGTCTTACATTGAAAGCCAACCTAAGATAGGATGTACGGGGAACCATTTAATAGCTCTCAAACCAACCAAAACAGATCTCTGCAATAGCTCAGCTTTACGATCGGTGCGTCACACGTGTGTCTTCTATTTATCAGCTGCCACAACAAGTAGGATACCTCCCTTCAATTTTCTGTTGTAACAAAACTTTTTTGGAACTGGCATACTTGGATGTGGCAATTGCGACACTTAAACAATATGTACTTAGCAATGGCATTATGCATTTGCTCACTTGCTAAATTCTAGCTAGCTGTGGAAATACAGATGAAGAGAAAAAGACATGAGGATGGAAACCGTTGTCTTTTCAGTCCAGATAGATTTTGTGTGTGTGAGTGTGAGGAAGACAGCCTCCTCTTCACAGTTTAAAGTGTTGGAATGAGTGTGAGATGGAGACAGACAAGACAGATACCCACATCAGACCGCTCAGGTCAGTTTCTAAGGCTTTTTAACAAGGCCAGCTGTCTGTTACAGTAGGAGTCGAACTAGCCTTAATAGCCACCCTTTGTCAGATTCTCCCAGCCTGTGTCAGCGGATATCAGCTTACAGAGATCACTCGGTGATAAGGTTGGAAACATTGACAAGTCCAGGGTCCAAGTTAAAAAGCAGACTACTTGGCAATTGTTGCTGTGCTGTAAGAAAAAAGCCAATCAAAAACACGAGGTGTGGTTCAGTGAATTTCGACCTAGCTACATATAAAATGTGTACATTACATGCTCCCTAACTTTCAACTGGCTGCAGAAAACACTTGGAGCAACTTGATTTTGAACTGAAAAGAGAACAGTGTTAAAGTGAGTATGTCCTGAAGGTTGTCAACTGGAATCAGTTTCTAAAACTAGTCCCACATCACCCTCACGTGGAGCTTCACCCTGCTTTGATTTACAACTGACAGACTTGTAAGCTAATTACATTTTATTTCCTGTTTTAGCAGACATTTGCGTCATACATTCACCTGATGAATAGAAATGTGTTTTTACATTTCTTATAGTGAGATTTAGGGCTGGGTACAAAACGTTGATGCTTTTATGGCACCAACCGAAATTCTTCGAGACCAGGCTATCTACTATGAAAAATGTCTCATCATTCTTTTCTGAATTTCAATTCCAAGGCTACATTAAAACTAACAAATTTTGGTTTTAAAACTTTGGCTACATTTATACAAAAGTGACTCTCATCAGTATCAGGACCTCTATTAACAATGTTGTGAAAACTGTGCAATCCTGCCACCACAAAATACATTCAACGTTATACTTCTTTTAGTTCATTATCAAGTCGCAATCCAGATTTTTGTCATTTTTGAGCCACTCAAATTTACTTCACAAAAAATAGTGCAGTAATACATAAGACATTGTTAAAAACATGAAGCAAATAACAACAAAAGCAAACAAATAAGCAAACATGAAACTCAGGCTAAAAACCCAATAAAATATAAAGTTGGATTCATCTTGAATTCAAGGCGCATATGCTTTTCAACCAAGTTTAAGTGGTCCTCATGAAGTGTAAATAATTTAAATGGAACGGTATGAAATATGAAACCAAAGGTTGATTTATCTAATCCTAAACCTGTCAGCAAAAGCTTGATTTAGAGCTAACTACTAATGTGGCAACATTAATTTTGGTTGTTACAGTCAGGAAGACTTTGGCAGGAAATGGCTGCTGTATACCCAGTGCATCATGGGAAATGTTCATCCCTAAAATTTAGTTTGACTTTTATTTATTAGTGATCCAATCAAAATGGTTCCAAGTAGTGACCCACTGGTTTAGAACCACTGGTATGAGCACATGACTTACAAGTGGGTAATTACAAGATAAGGTGACAGTTTGAGAAATAAAGAGCAAGCATAGAATTAAGAAAAATAAATGCATATCTAATGAATATTTTTCATTTTTAGTACTAGTATATAGTTGGACATGAATTGGGACATTTATTTTTAATGGGATTGGATCTTTCACTTTACACTTTTACAACCAGGGTTGCTTTACAGTATTTTGTTTTCCAATTTGTCAGACAGTGGTACAAAGCTACTTTTCTGGGCAGCAAAACAGCATGAGGTTATGGAAGAGTTTTGTATTGTAAAAGCTATGCACATTCATCGGAGCCGCTGTGGCAGCTTGAAAGAAAATATGTTCACCAGTACATTGACAAAGGACTGGTAACAGTGAGAGGCATTAAGAGGAATGTGGTACTCTGCCTTCAGTCCAGTGTTTACGAGAGACAAAGTCAAGTCTGAGTACTCGTCTAAAGAGGACCCTCTCCTCCTGGTTGTAGGTGTGATAGGGAAGGAGAGATGGGAGAGGATGAGTGAGGGGTGTAGAGACACAAGATAAGGCAGAAGAGGATGTGTGCCCTTGGTCAATTGAAAAGCTGTCAGGGTGCAGGTGCATACAAGCTACAAGCTAGAGATAAGAGGCATGCAGCCCTTTCTCTCTAGCTGTTCCTAATCACCTATCCTGCCCCCCCCCTCCACCCTCCACTCCTGATACCCCAGTCGTTATCATCTCCCTTTTCCACTTTTTCACCACTGCACTAATATTAATCAAAGCAGTAATGGTTAAGGAGTCTGTTTAGGCATTCGGACCCTCGAACATGTCAAACGTCATTTCCGGCCTTAGTAGATAAGGATGGACGTGTTCACTTCTCAGTCTCCTGCTGCCCTTCAGGTTTTCTCATTAGTGGACCTATCAGCTATGCTTAGCAAATTCTAGAGCTTGCAAAATCATTTTCTGTATAAGAGCCTGACCCATAAATTGTCCGGCTGATTTTATCCATCGATATTTGCCTACAACAGATATATAGGCATTGGCGGATATGTTGGCCGATATGCACACATATACAAACTACAGTATAAATGTTTTAAAAACAACGTGCGTATGCATATACATGGTTGGTAACATAGGCATGATATAGTTGGCAAAAGACGTGCAGTATTTGAATATGGAGACATTTGCTCTTGGGCTTTCATAATTCCATAATAAACTGATGTCTCTTGCTAAATTATTTTTGTCATTGCTCAGTTTTCAGCTTTTGGTGCAACCATCAACTTTACTACTTTTTATGTTTTGTCAGTTGTATGTGTATGCTGAAATGGCAAACTTGAACTAGAACCTCTTGAAACTTGAAGGTTTCAAAAAAGCTGAAACTAATCATCCACGAACAAACCCACATGCAATTCATTTTAGCAGAAAAATGTGGCTGGATTGGACATGACACTTCCACTTAAAAATAATCAATAATTAATACCTTAATTTTCTAAATACTACGATGTTCTAACAGCTCAATCTCATAACAGTCATCAAACCTTTTGGGTCACAGCACATTTCGCAGCAGTTAAGGATATAAGTTAATTTAGGAGCACCCATAGTTTATATAAAAATGTATATATTCTCTGGATCTGAAAAGTAAAGCCAATGTGGAAATGGCTTAAAGTGGAATAACACAGAGGGGCTGGCTTTAAAAAAAAAAAAAAAAAAAAAACCTGGCTCCAGTAGATTCTTATTAAAAAAATGATTTGTCCCTTCATTTTTTCACCCTGGACCTGAAACTTGAGCAGAGAGTGGAATTCAGATTTTGTGTCAAATTTTTGGGAAAATCCAGTGATTAAGAGTGGTGGGGAGTGACGATTGTGTTATTGAGGACGAGAAATGTTAATGCGCGGTGAGCGGGCATGTTGAAATACAAAAGTGCCATCGCGGCACAGTTCAGGTTGTTCGCACCGAAAGTTTTTACCTAACCTCAGAACGCCGCGATTAAACTCGGCGTTGACAATCTGATCCTTGAATTCACAGTGCACAACCCCTCGAATGTCAAAGATTTTTCTATATTTTCTGAATATGATACAAAATCGCATGTGCGCTCACTGCTGAAGACCATGATCAAATTGTGATTGCGAGAGTGGCACTGCTCACAAAACCATGTGTAACACAAGGGCTGTTTTTTTTTTATCAAGCTACGTAACTTGGAATATTTTTTAACAAAGGTTAAAGCTTCCCTTTGGAGATCACGAGCGCGACAGCAGCTGCCTGAAATTTTGATTCCCTCTCGTAAAGAAAAGTTGGTTGGATAATGTTGTTAGCTAACTGGCTGCCACGTGAGAAGCCATCTGAATTGTGATTAAGGGTGTTTTGTACAACACTTACACAATTTCCTTGCATTTCTATATAAATATTTAACAGTCTTTTCATTGGAAAATGCAGCTGTTGCAATTTGATATTAAAATATGCAGCCAGTGTTGTGACCCATAAGAGTTGCCCACTGTAAAAATAATGGCGAATAAAAGATGTTGCAGACTTCCTCACGTCAGTTCAATATTGAATTTAAAAATGTTTTTCCTCTTTGGGTGCTACTTCCTGTGAGCGCTTAACAAGATTTTCTAATTAGTTGCCTGAAACACTGAAGAGATACCAATACTTTGTAGTTGACAGGATAGGAATAAAATAGCGCATAGGACAAACAATGCTTCATATGTATGGCCAAAGCCATTAAGGAAAACACAAAAACATCACTCTTAACTCTGAGAGAAGCGTGGTTTAGAGGCGATAAAAGCATCTTCCTTATCGGTCTCGGAGCTTTGCCAGAGGCTTTTGTAGTTGCTGGTGTGTTTTGTGTCTTTTTCCGTTTTCCAATTTCTCCCCTTTTCATTTCCCTCTTTCCCTTTGTCTTGGTAAGCTGTGTGGTCCAGAAGTCTGAGGCCTCTGTGTTGTGCCCGCCTCCGCCTTCGCTGCCGGAGATTAAAAATAATGGGCAGCACCATTAATTAAGCAACTAATCTGACTGTTTGTGTTTTGTCATATTTGCCGCTCACAGATGCGTGGAGAACTCCCCAAAAAACGTCCGCATCCACACACTCAAATATTTTTTACAGCACACGCACATTAACAGCAACAACAACCTCATACATGGCTCAGCCAGCTGACGGGGACTCTGCTTTACCCGTTTCCAGTTAAAAACGAAGCACACTATTTTTATTTATTTATTTTTGTAAGCGGCTCAGTTAATATTGTTGATTTAAGACCTCACCTTCAATTTGGTGGAGCATGTGGACAGAGCTTTAGCTTTTGCTGCAGCTGAACCAATTTTCTGCTTCAAGCGCCTTTAATAAACCACGTAGCACTATCAGGAGGCTTTGGCTTCCCTGATGAAGGCCATTTATTTCAAATTAAAGGAGAGTTCCTTATCTTCAGCGGCCTCAAACGGAGAGAGCGATAAAGATGGCGCGCTTTGGTGTCGTACTCTCTGTGTTGTTAATGTGGTGACAGAAAAGGAGGGAGGGAGTAAGAAAGGAAAAAAAAAAAAGGAGAGAGTTGGAAAGAAGACGAAAAGTGGAAGAAGACAGATTAAACAGGCGAGATAAAGCATTGGAGGTTGTGTGGGGGGGAACAGAGTAATCTGATAGGCCGTCATCTTTTTAAAATGGGCTTCTGAAAGAACGCCAATGGATGCTTCATTCCACTCCTTTCATCGTTTTATCTCACTTCCTTCCTTTATGGGCTTTTTCTCCCCGTCCCTGTTCCTTTTCCTCTTTACCCCCCCCTCCCCCCCACCAATGCTCAGATAAACTCAGTCATTGCATCTATGATCCTGTTGCTGATGATAAAGTGCGTGTGCGCCTATGTGGATCCGGATATGCTGTAATTGAAACGATGGGGCCATGTCCCCACCATGAGTCAAAGCCAGAAAGAGCCTTTAATTTGGCTTCCAATTAAATAAATATGGTGTTAAATGCTGCTTATAGAGAAAGTGTGCATGCAGGGATACAGTTGTGTTGGCGTGTAGGGAAATGTGTGTGCGTGCGTGTGTGTGTGTGTGCGCGCGCGCGCACTGACGGTTTTTGGATGTTTACTGTCTACTACAAAGTGCGTGTGGGTGTGTACACTGTTGCACGTGCCTGTCTCCACCTGCGTGGGTGTCCACAACTCGCATGTCTCTGATTCAATCAGTCAGAATCCATTACAGTGAGGATCCCAGGCAACAAGCCTGTCATAGTTAACAATCACACAGATAGACAGGCAAAGACAAATTATAATACAGCCCACATATCAAATTAAGCAAGGCTAATTCAATCTCTCAAAGCAGACTTTTCTGCTGTATTTGATCAGAATGATCCTACCCACTCAATTAGATGTGATTTAGCGCTAATTGTATGATTTGCAATGAAGCACGTACCATCCACCCCATAAGTTGCTAAGCAGGTTGGCGTGAATGTAGATGGGAATTGTTTTTCATCTTTGTCTTGCCTTGTTTAATCAGACCTTGTCATTCTTGTGAATGTTTTTTCTTTCATTTTTTTCTAATTTTGTTTCACTGTGGATAAGACACGTGAAGTAGGATACAAACGTTCATGTTGTATATTAATACACATGGCAAAAGCTGTTGTTAAATCAGTTAGGTTTTAGGTATTGTCATGTCAAGAAAAATATTTTACACTTATTTAATGCCGTGTTAAGACTGTCTACTTCCATATTACTGAAATTTGAAAATCTAATGATTCAGACAGTAACATTTATTATACTTTCACAAGTGTAAATTTTTTGACAGTTTTTAATGGGTATTTCAAGGAATAATACTATTCAGTAATTTTTGAGAATATATAAGTCCACCCTCAAACACACACACACACACACACACACACACACACACACACACACACACACACACACACACACACACACACACACACACACACACACACACACACACACACACACACACACACACACACACACACACGTATAAAGAGAGAGACTCACTCACGCCATAAACTCTGGCCTCAACAAATGCAATTCGACATCCAAAACCCAGATGAGAAGCACGTCTTTCGCTTCATCTTTGAGATGTGGGCTGCCATTTGCTCTGCACATCTAACATCAAACTTCTTCTAAATCTCCTGTTCTTCTCCTTATTCTTTTTTTTTGCTTAATGCCAGTTGGCAAAACAATTTAAGGTGCATTTCCTCCACCTTTTTTTTTGGTTCTTTGAGACAACCAAAACAGGCCCCTTGCCCGATGACCTGTTGAATGTTCATCTAATATTCACTCTGATTCCCCCTTTCTGATCTGATCTCCACCAAGTCCTGCTAATTGCGCCACTAGTTTCCTAGTCATTTGGTGCTGAACAAAACTTTGCTGCCGTCAAAAACAATATTATGAGAGTGTTGAGAGAGAACCAAAAATAGTAAAGTCGCACGCCTGAAAGTCAAAACACTGAGCTGATAGTCCGTATAAAATTCTGAAAAGCAGAGGAGAGCAGCAGGATTAGATGATAAATCTCTAAGACCGACTTTTTTGTGAACTTCCACACACTAACATATATTAGAGATGTTTCATTTTACTGCCTTTTTGTCACAAAATCTGCTCTCAGGTAATTTTAAGTTTACATAAACTTAAATATTAACAATATAATTTTTTCTTGTTTTCTCTACAAGCCCAAACTCACTATCAGTAAGAAAAAGGGGAGAAAACATTAACCCTGTTCATAATTATATCTTTCTGTATCTCTGTGTTTCTTTCAGGTCTCGCAATACCAGCCCGGTGTGTCCTGGTCTACAGGCTCAGATTATATCATGTTACAAGGATAACGGAGACCAGACCTTAAAGTGTTCAGACCTGGCCAAAGAATACATGCAGTGTATCAACGCTGCAAAGACGGTGAGAGCTTTTGTCAAACCTGGAAGGGACATACTTTGAAATATCAGGGCAGATCTGAAGGGTTGAAATATCAGGAACAAAAGTGCTACCATGTACTGTGATTGTTGTGTCAGCACACCTATTCAGCTGAGAGATTTTACCTTTTCATTTTGAACATTGCTTTCTAAAGATATATCAATAGCTTTACTAATAACTTTCTGCCAACAATAAGAGACCAACAGCCTACTTCACATGACTACTCAAAAAAGGAAGAATTTTGGGAAGTTTGGGATGCGGCGTTCCAGTCTGAATGGTGGCTTTTGAAGTTTTCCATGGAGAGAGATGTTGTTATTTTTTTTTAGAGCAGTACTGTGTCATGTGTGATGTAAAAGAAATAAATAATATTTTTCCTCATGTTCTCAAGATTATTCTGGGGGAGTTGAGGACCAAAAGAGAACAAAATCACATTGATAGGATTTTGATTGCTGTCACTTTAGATTTTTACACAAAGACAGCTTGTCATTAAAACTGGCTTTCAGAGTTAGTATGTGTTGTAAAAGTACGAAATCCGAGTTCTGCTGCTCTCTCAAACTTGTTTTCCTAACAATTCTGAAAATGACACCTTTTCAAAGGCAAACACAGTTTTGGATGCTGTAAAATAAGTCATAGTTCACCTTGTCACTGCAGCCTTCACTGTTTTGGATCTAAATTTAGGTAATTTACAGGCACAACATTATTTTAACTGAGTGAAGAAAAGGAAGAAGAAGTCTAAAAGAAACAAGCTGTAAAACTAAATGATTTCCCAAACAACACTGCTTACATTTTTGATATTTTCTGTATATGATTATGTACTGAAACACATTAACATTGCCATGGATAAACATCTGCTTTTGATCTGAAGAAAATGAAACGGAGGTGGTTCACTTAATTCCAAGTAAACAAGACGGGGTTATCCACTCTGATGCAGCAGTAATGTCTGCATTCTCATCATTAGAATTCTGGGAGGGTATGAAGGCGAAATGCTTGCACTGTAGACTGCGTTTGACATTAAATAGGATTATATAATATTGAGGCCTTTTTAAAGGCTTTATGTTTATTTGCATAATGTTTGCGTGTTTTTAAGCTCAGAACCTCATCTTTTAACGCAGTCTTTCATCACAGCCAAGAGGAGGATGTACTGTGTGTCGCGGCTGCTCGACTTAATAGGAAGAAACCAAATATGAAAATCACTGGAGGCATAAGGGCTGCACAGAATACTTTGCTGATTAATGACTACAAATAACTGTAACCACTAAAGAACTATCACACATGACTTCTGTCATTTTAAGCCCCAGCACTTCAACATTTAGAGTGTTCAAGTATCTAAAAACGTCAAACAGGAAATTGACTTATGACATGAACCGTTTGTCAAAGATGTGCTCTCAGAGGTCTGTTGCTTGTTTGTGTTTATACATGCAAAGCAAAGACACAATCTCCTGGCGGATTTCACTGAATCGGCCCGGAACATTTCCTTCACTGAGCAATCTGACGTTGTTAGTGATTTAGGTAAGTCAGTGTGTTTTCAAACTTTTCAGCAAGCAGCCGACGGAAAAGTCAAATGTGAAGGCTGCAGGTTTAGCGAAAAATTAAATTGACCAAGTTCATTGCCGTGCAATGGGGCTTTTCAGACACATTCAGTCTGCGTTGTGTACAAAGCTCTGCATATGTGGGCTACTGCTTGTAGCTTCACCACGAGCCCTTGCACTCTCCCGAGCATACCTGGAGCATCATCAATAACCAACTGGCAAACCTCTTGTAAATCAAGTTTACAAAATCAAGCTCTTTTGTAAAATCACATCACCTGCAGTATGCCCTTCCAGTGAAATACACCCCAGAAGTTCTTCCCCAAAGGGCACGCCATCTAAAAACCTGACATGGATGCATATCTGGGTCATGTCGATACAATAAGCTGATTCGTCCACAGCAATAGACATAACCTCTGCTTTTCAAAGATTTTCTCTGTCAGTGAAAGGCACGTTTTGATAGATGAGGCTTTTAGTTTAGCAAAGATAAGTCTCTTGTTTAGCTGATGCAATGCAAGTGTCATCCCATTTCCTGACACACACACACACACACACACACACACACACACACACACACACACACACACACACACACACACACACACACACACACACACACACACACACACACACACACACACACACACACACACACACGGGGTTTCCCCTCCCCGTCCACAAAACTATCCAGTCACCCCAGGTTACCATCATAGATTGTGTATCAATCAAGATGCATACTCCTACTGACTTACATCCTTATATGACTGTGGTTCACATGAAGAAGCTTAGAAATGTATACTTTAGTATATATATTTATCACATAACTCACGTCAGCCTCTTGCTGGCTATAAAATAGAATCCAAAAGGGCCATATTGGGCCCGCAAGCCGCTGATTGAATTGGCCTGCTGTATGTGAAGCGAGTGATATAAATCAGCCGAAATGCAAATGATGTTTGTTTTTTTGAGATTTTTTTTTCTGTTGCACTGCTGAATGATGTCACTTCTATATAGCGTAACACAGTGATATGAAATTGCAAGGCAGACCTAATAATCAATTAAGGTCTGCAGCGCTGGTATAATGAGATAGATGTAAAGAGATGCTGCTAATACAAAGCATTACAATTTACAAAAGGGGGTTAATGGTTATCAAACAAGTTTATCACAGACTACATAACAGACTAATGCATTTAGTTGAATAATTAAAAAAAGGAAAAAAAAGAAATATAAAGTTAATAACTTTTATTTAAGCTCCAATTAGTTGGTAAAAAGAAGAAAACAGGCTATATTTTCTCCGTTACTGTTCTTCCAATAAGTCAATGAAACTAAGACTTTATTAGTCTCTCTTCTTTTGTTGAGCTGCTTATGTTTTCCAAACTCTTATTTTATGTGTGTGTTGGTCTTAAGCAGTGGTCTGTTACTTGGAAGCTTCCAAGCTGAACTTCAAAACACAGAAAAAATGCGCTCTAAATAGACGGAGCTTGTAAAAGCTAAATAACCAGGAAGAAAATAACCATTTCACCATTTTAGCAACTAATTTGAGGTACAAGGAAAAACAAAAATCATTCTCTGTTTGAGCCAACTGTTTGGAGGTTAAAGGAGAATTGTAAAGCAACCTGTTTTAATGAATTAACAAACTATCATTTGTTTCTGAATTAATACATGTATCATTAATTGTCTGATATATATATATTTAGCTGGAGCACCACAGACAACTGATCAAATGCCTTCATCCTTTCAGTAGAACAGTCTTTGTCTTTGAGCAGTCGACTTGGCTTATAAAGTATGTATTTCCTGAGTCAAGAAATATTGTCTTTGAATATACAGCATTGTCTTTTATTATATCCACAACAAAAACAGAAGAACCAGTAATTATGCATGCACTCAGTAAGATTTAGCCTTTGTACTTGACTTTTCGGTATTCCCTGATGCTCAATCGGACCTGCTGTTTTATTATTCAAAAGCACAGACGAGTTCCTATGTGCTTCACTGCAGCAGTAACAAATTCACTGAAAGTTAGAGAGAGAATGTGAGGAGGAGGAGGAGGAGCTGGAGGACAGAATACTGGAAGCTTGCACTTCCAAAGTTTGTGCAGTCGAGGCTTTTGAAGGTGTAGCTGCTCATCATGCACCCAAACAACGTGTTAGTCTGCCTCATGCTAGTCTGTGCTCACATCTCTGCATCGCTCAGGGGCACTGAGGTCTCTCCTGGAATAAAGTAATGTAACATGTGATAGCCAGCTTGCTCAACATGAATTCCTCTGCTGTTGTACTAATGTGTGTGCATGGCCATATGTATGTGTGGGCACTTTCCCTTTGTGAACATTTGTTTGTGCTTTGTATGCTGTTGTGCAGACACAAACACACATTATGTCTGTGTTCTGATACAGTATTTGAACACTTATGAGATGCAAATGACCTTACAAGGACTGGCGTGGGTGCGTGGGTGCGTGCGTTGGTGAGCGCGCACACATGTGTGAGAAAGTTTCTTCCCCATATTAGCTGGTGTGAGATAACGAGGAGTGAAGTGAAGACTCTTTGAAGACGGTCTTTAAAAGACTACAGCAGATCATACACAATACGTGTCTGTGTGCGTGTTTGTGGTGCGTGAATAGCTTGCTACATTGCAGCCTGCTTTAACCTACACATCAAGGTCCTTCCTCTTGATTGGCCCCCGAGGCATCTCCGTGACTTTCACCCTGTCAAATTCAAAGTTTAAAAAAGTTCATCCTCCATTTTGTGTCTTTAAATGCCGTCACACTTAGTTTGGGTATCACTGATAACTTACTGTGGAGGAAAAGCAGCGTAGATTGTCAACTCACTAAACGCAATAGATGGCATAAAGCACAGTGAAAACAGTCGTTGGCAAGATACCATTTTTAGTTTATGCTGAACTTATTGTGTTTTAAGGTGAAATGACCCCCCCCCCCCCGCTTTCACTCCCACCCCCACACACACAAAAAAAAAACTTGTTCCATAATTTGTTCGTTTATTATGCAAAATACATTCAACATTATATTTTCCTTCAGATTTGGTTGTTTATGATGTAGGAACAGAATTTATGATGATAACATTTCAACAAGTATCAGTGACCTTAATAATAAACTTCAATAAACAGATAGAGAGATCTCAATGTTTCCCACTGGTTGAAAATGTACTTTCAGTAGTGGGTGGCACTGCATTCACAGATGTCCCAGAAACGCCTCACATTCAAACTATTGGTAGATGATACAGTTTACCGATGGACCTGAAATGCCTCGGTAGTTTGGCAGCTGCGCATATCGATGTATCTTGTCATCACTGCAGTTCAACTCAGACAGATGTGTGGTCAAAAAATTAAAGAAGTGACGTAAGTTCCTCTAATGTAAGACTTACCGAAGATGAAGAGCAGCCTTGTCAGTGTGTTTCCTCTGAGGATTCTTCTTCAGTCTGTCTTGATATGTTTAATGGCTCTGAAGTCTTTCTTTGTAGGAAATCCCCAGCAAAGTGTACAAAACATACCAGAGTTGCAGTTTTTCACCCAGGACTATAGTTGCTCCCACAAAAGAAGAAAGCCTTTCTTTCTTCTCGCAGTTTCCTAATTTTATTTAGTGGACTATTTTTTTTTTTTTTTTTTTTAACTACCAGGAAGCAGCAGCATAATGTGATTGGCCCCATAAATTAACATTTCCCATCATGCCTTCTTCCTACTTAATTTTTAAAAATGAGATACAAAATTAAATAGGTCTAAGTAATGGATCCAAATATTTACTGAAGTAATATTTAATAAAACATGGACAAACAAAGATAAATAAAAAGGCCATAGGTTAGAAAATATAGAAGTAGAGAAGGTTGAATGGTGGTTTTTATTCCTATAACAAGGCTGTCTGATGCCAGTGGCCGTACCGATACACCAGGACAGGGGTGTCTAAGAGCTCCTCATGTAGCTCTCGGATACTGTAGCATTTATTCACATAGCTGAGCTCCACCTTACAATAACAAATAGATAACAAACACGCACACACTCAACTTACATAGTCAACCAGTAGCTGAGGAGCTACCTGTAGCAAACTGCATCAAAAACATAATCTTCTTGGCATAACTAACAAAACCTTTATAAGTGGCTTATTTTGTGGCCTGCAGCTTCTCTTTTAAACTGCACACAGGTGTTTTTAATTTGCAGTTTCTCCAAGTTATCAGCACTTATCTGTAAATGATTAATTTATTCCAGTCCTGAACACTTCACACTACTGACCTTTCTAGTGAAGAACAACAACACTACGTACTTCATCATCTTTGCTTCACTCCTTTTCCTACTTTTTGCTTTCTGCCTGTCAAAATTTAGAATTGAAGCGAAAACGTGAATGATTCATATTAGTTATTTAAAATGTAAATGTTGGAGTCCAACAAACTGGTGCAAAATGTTGATGCTGTGAGGATTCTTCTGTGTTCATTTAATATAGCCAAACATCGTTTCCTTCTCTTCTGTGTAATGCATATTAAATGACTGGATCTTAAGGAAAGTTAGAGAGCTGTGAGCCTGGGGAAAATTTGTTTTCATTTCTGTTTTTATCGTGTTTATAAGCAGAGCTGATGAGTAATGCCTTCTGTGCTGCAAACGTACATTTTAATCCTGTAAACATTTTTGGAGTGGCCTTCACTAAGCAAGAGTGATTACATAACAGCTACTTATTTAGTTAATCAGAATTATTAAAGAAGTTAAATAAGGAAGAGGGGAAAGCAAACAAATAATGACTTGTCATTCTTTAGTTATTAAATGAAAGATAAAGGACTTCATTGGAACAGAAGCTGGTCCTGTTCTCGTTTTGTCTTTCCACAGAAGTGACTGCGATGTGTTTTGATCAGTGTCACTGTGGGTCAGTTGACGGGCCGACACATCCCAGTCTTCCTGCTGTGTTATGCCACCGTCTTCATGTGTGTGCGTGTATAGTAGCATGTGCGTCTGATGGCAAATGAGGGGAGGATCCCACAGAGCCTGTAGCGACGGAGCAAACAACCTCCAGTCATTATTCTCGGAGACAGAGCCTGACGTGAGCGCCGCTACATGTGAGGCATGCACACTGTCCAGGCACTCTGTGGGATTCTCTGGTCATTTATCTGCACCCTCAGATGTGACTACATACACAGCGCACACACACAGTGTCTGTACGCCTGGTGGGATTCCCGAGTCATTTACGCCAATCAGAGACAGCCAAGTTCTGATCACCGTCAGAGGGTCGGCTCACGATGGAGAGAAGAGAGGAAAGGGAAGGTGAGAGACAGACATAAGAGACGGTGTAAAAGGGATTGAAAAGAGATTTGTAAAACTCATTTTGAAAACCTCAGCAGAGAATTCCAGAACAGGCAGCAGATAAGGAATGGAAATACATGAATTGGAATAAGGGCTGATGAAGGACAGATACTGTGAGTAGTCTAAATAGAAAACCAGATTTTAAAGGACACAGAAAGATGACTGTTACTACACTGTTTCTGATCATAGATACATGTGGAGCTACGAGCAAGGCCGGCATCTGGTCGACTGCAAGTTAGGACCTCTAAAACTTTAAATGCCGCACACACACACGCACGCACGCACGCACGCACGCACGCACACACACACACACACACACACACACACACACACACACACACACACACACACACACACACTCACTTATACATCCGAAGCCCTGCTGGGGAGTACAGACATAGCAGGCTTTGGGTCTAATTCCCCAATGAGTTACGCTGAAAGTTAAAAGCTGCCTATCAGAAGAGATAGAAACAGCGAGGGAGAGAGGGAGTCGGATAGAGAAAGTTCAGCCAAAGCTAGTATGAAGCGTCAACATCTCGAGTTGGCCAAATGAGTTACCAAAAACAAAATTCTGTATTTCTTTAATTCAGGTGTTTGAGCCAAGTGAAAATGTTCCTGCGGTGTTTAAAACAGAGTAAACCATTTTAAGAGTGTGTACACAGCAAAGGGGACGTTTCTTACCTTTTCTGTCATGAACAGGGGTACATACTTGTTGAATCACTGTGTGCTCCACACTATTTTCCTCATAAGAGTCAAACAAGCAAAATGGTTCCAAGCTTCTCGTCTTCTTTAGTGACAGAAAGGGGTGACTGTTAATGTTCCTAGTAAGTTTAGGGAAAAGCCCTTTATGAACAGCATGGAAAGAAATACACTTGTTGAATTTGTAATATCTTAAAGTCAAATAACTGCAGAAATACTGATAATACAGACTAAAAGAAATGAATGAAAGGTAGGGCAGAGTGACAGGGGACCTGGAACAGCAACGGTGGGAGAGACTAGTGAGACTTTGCTTGCTGAATGCAAGCGAGCTTGGTTAAACTACCTTTAAACCACCACTTTGTCTCCTGCCGTCCACTGTGATCAACATGTCGGCTGACTGTGCTGTCTGGAGAGGAGCTGGGAACCCACTCCCTCGTGTGCTCCTTTCCAACTGAACTATGGCTAGTGTGTCTGAATAGCTTCACTGCTGGTTAAAGGACCCAGATTTACAACTTTTAAACAGAAAACTGACTGAGTACTTTTTTTGCTTGCTATGTGCACAGTTGTGGCAAATGATAAATGATACTGAAATGCGCATTCCATGTATTTTACCTAACATACACAGTTTTACTTAATTCCATTTGTCTTTTGGAATCATGCCTTTCCTATGTGCTGTGTCACCTGTCCAAGCTGTTGGAGTCCCTAGTCCCTGACAGACAGACATGATGAGGTACAGTACGGAGTAGGAGGACTTGGTGATGAGATGTCAGAATTGTCAGCTACCATTTTGTAAGACAATGTCTGAAATTACTAAGCACATTAAGATTGACTGTCCTTGTCTTGTGGGAGGGCATTCATTTATACCTTAAGTCCCCCTCTGTTGAACATAGATAACAATTCAATCCAATATCCAACAATAGGGTGTTGGACTGCCACCAACAGTCAGGCCATCCAGGGTTACATGTAAGTAAAATAGCAGGTAAGACGTTTAAGTGATGATAAATCATGGCTGTTGTCCGTCACACACCAGTTTAGAGGATTATTAGGCGGTAAGTTACAATTGAGCCTTTCTCATTGTGGCAAAATCCTACATCTACCCAACAACATTTTTTAAAGTGTGTGTTAAGAGGCCACTCCTATTACGCCCAAACGAAGCGCAGCATCGTGACGTGCACAGAGCAGTGGGAAGCTATATCCTTCATGTGCAAGTACTCCAAGATAAGTCACTTGAAAAAAATCAGCTCCTGACGTACACGATTTTGTAAAAAAATTGCATTTGTAATTTCATCATGGACTTGAGTAGAAAGTGCAAATATTCAGTCCCTCTAATTTGGGAACTGAAGGGAACATTTGAGTAGGGCTGTGTCGTAGTCAATGCAGGGGAACTTCCCGTGGACCTGGAGAGTGATGGTATATGGCATTTTTAGGAAGATATTTGGGATTCATAATGGCCCAGCCTGTGCAGTGTTTCTGCACCGTGCTTAGTCTGCTAGTATGATTCCCCGTGGGCAGCACACCAGAAGATAAGAGGAAAGACAAAATTGTTTCATCAACTTTGGATAAGTCTATTCTCAGAGATTCACCCTATTGACAATACTGATAATACGTTTGTATCTATTGCTGATCTGAATGCACGCTGACTTTCACAAAGCCAGTGAATCACAGCAGGATAAAACCTAATATTGATTTCTGTTTTTCTTTCATCTTTCAGTTGTATTGTTGAAAGAACAGGAGTCATGCCGGTACAAAGATCACAGCAGCTCAGTCACTCTGCTGGTAGATAACAATACAGACAAACAAAAAGAAGAAAAATAAAAAGATGAGGTTGCGGACAAAACATTGTATTGAAGAACAAAAAAAACCCCACTTTGTAGATACACAGAGATAGATTTGATGACTGTTAAGTAAGAGCGGCAGATGTGAAAGGCCGAGGAGAAATAAACAGACAAGCCTTGCGAAACAATGGACAAAGAAAAAGAGAAATAGAAAGGAAGAAAAGGAGCAGAGCATTAAGGCCTGCCAAAGAGCACAATGGAAGACGAAACAATTAGGTGTAAAGTAAAAGCTGAGATGAAATGTTGACACAGATTTTGGCCACATTTACATGTAAGATGATCTCAGAAAGAAAGTTAGAAGCGATACAATGTCTTTCTTATTGGGTCTCTCACGTTGCGCACAGCCTCTGTTCCACTCAGGTCAGACGCAGAGAGGTGCAACGTCAGCCTCTCTCTTCTATGGAAAGTAGTTGCTTGATTTATCATGAGGTGCCTGTTTGAAAAAAGAAAATGGCTGAATTGTTCTGAAGGGCGGGAA
Source organism: Brachyistius frenatus (assembly GCF_029030835.1). Classification (NCBI taxonomy): domain Eukaryota; kingdom Metazoa; phylum Chordata; class Actinopteri; family Embiotocidae; genus Brachyistius; species Brachyistius frenatus. The sequence continues at coordinate 4,675,986 of NW_027210615.1, forward strand.
AATCTTGCGACAAAGTTGGGAACACTGGACGGCCCTCAATACGTGAGGAGACAGACTTTACATTTCTAACAATCACATGACTAGGGTATGAAATAATATTTTTTATTTTGTGAACATTTATGAAAGACACAACATTTGATGTACCCTCTTTGCTCAAAACCATGTGCACAACCCAGTGGTCAATAAACGTCTGTCACAGACCAACTTGATCAACTTGGATTACTTACTCATGAAAGTTATTGCCTCCCTCTGCTCTGAGCACATCACTGTGCTGCATTCCGTTCCTACGCTATAGAAACAGCCTCAGAACTTTTCACCGCACCTTGTAGGAATGTGAAGCAAATTAAGAAGAGACCTGAGAAAATATCAGTAGTCAAGGACAGAAAAAAAAAAAAAAAGATGACAAATGCAGCAACTGAAGAAACAAAGGGAGAAAATAGATGCACACAAGGGAGGAGAAAATGATGGAGAGGGGGAGGTGGATGGTTAAAGAACAGAGCTGGTGGCAGACAATGGGGAAGCAGAGCTGGTGAGAGAGAAAGATGGTGGAGAAAGAGTCGGGTGGAGGAGGAGGCATGAGGCGAGAAGGGAGACGGTGGTGAGAGAAATAGGAGAGTAGCAGGGTGGTAAAGAGCGAGAAGGGAACGATGGGTAGATACCACGAGGAGATAAGTGTGTTTGGAGGACGGGATGGACAGATGGACAGAGGATGAAGAGATGCACAGAGAGAGAAAGGGAGAGACAGTAGGCCCCACAGCAGTCAACACTAATGAAGAAGAACGAGGGGCTTCAGCTGCGAGCTGGACGCGCTGACCACTCGAACGGAAAACGTCTCACATATTTTCATCTAAGTATGTACTCTTCAAATTCTGACACAAAATTTATGAAGCGAACAAGTAGTTGAATTTTATTCCCCTCATTGCTATGCGTGAATAAATATTACAAAGTGTATTGCAGCTTTCTTTAAACTAGACCTAATTAACAACTCAAGTTTCTCTCAGTTTTTATATTTATTCAGAAAGAAATCATCTCAGATTAAAAACTCAGGCATAGGCGTTTCACGCCAAGCTTCTAAATGAGTTTAGGTTACTTTAATTGGGGATAAAGTCTCTGCAGTGTTTTTTTTTTTAAATTTTTATATCCTCTTTCAAAATGCAGAACTTTTCTACAAAGTTGGCGCACCGTGGAGCACATACTACTTTTCATCCTTTGACTGTCTATTTGTGACTTTGTTGCTTAACCATTAAGACTTCCGGCCCACTAGAGAAAATCATATAAAACTTACAAATCAAATATTGTAATTGTAACAAAATGTACTGTAGTAGTTTCAATTCATTTAGAAAAAAAGGTGACATTCTTCTGGAGCACATTTTCTTAGATTCTTGTTTCTCTTATGATCTCAGTTGAAGGTCTGTTTGTGCCTCATTAGCTGTGACTGCCTCCAGACAAGTTGAAAAAAAAAGTCTTACGGAATGAACTTTGTTTCTCTCCGACTCAGAATAAAAGTTTATGTAGACATAACACAGCAGTATAAAATGGTATATATAGTGTGTAATATATTTATCTCGAATACAATTCCTGTTATTACATTTTTAAATAAGCTGTAAATCTAACAAACAGTGGATCTGGAGATTTTTAACTCTCACTAGCTGCATTGCATCATTTGACTCCTGCGGCAAAAACTGGATAAATCCTGCGGACAGAAGAGCATACGGTTGATGGGTCTGAAGGATAAAGTTGCTGCTTTCCTGGACCTTTGACATCCATAGGAAGTACTGCAGTGACACAGTCTGACATATTGACATGCGTCAAAATGCTGCTAAAGTGTGAGCTCCCATGCAGAACAATGAATGTGATGCGCCCCGGTGGCTTGGAGGTTAAGACACACACCATAAACCCCGAAGTCCCCTCTAAGGTCCAACCGAGGACCTGTGTTGCATCTCTTTTTCCTTATTTCTCTTATCTGTCAACTATTGTTATTTATCAAAGGCATAAACTGCAGCTTAAATAATGTAAAGTAAGACTATTTACTGTCAGAACTTGGTTATCTACCTTGTGTTGTCTGACCATTTCAAAAAAATCAAGCATATTTATAGTTGCCACACTCAAATGCCCAGTGAAAACTAGATGTTGGACAGCAGCACACATTTTCCTACTGTTTCTCTTTAATAAGACCTTCAGTAGTTTGAATTCTGTTGTTCACATAAAAAGTTGAACAAATATTCATGAAACAAATTGAAGATTGAAGACGTCCTAAACCAGTGTTCTTTTTCACCTCTGCACAGCTGACCAATCACAGTTGGGTGGATCTGTCGGATTGTCAAATTCAGGAAATTATAGAAACGGTTGGACACAGTCATGTTTATCTGACATTGGAAATTAGTTAAGAGGCGATTTTTGAAGCCATCCAACCATTCAACAAGCCCTTTAGACAGAGTACTCTGCCTCCTTAATCCTGTTTTACCTTTGTCCCAGATCTTTTAATGGTTTTTTTTCAATCACGACACAACTGTAGCTGTCATCAACTCGAGAAACGTTCACCTGTGTCCACCTTCTGCTCTGCTGCGCTGCGTGTCTGTGAGGCTCCGCCTCGTCCTTCATGAAACCCAGACACACCGCAGAGCAGAGACACAGATAAGTTAGTGCAACCTTCAGTACCAGGAAAATTCATGAGCAAATCTCACACTGAGCTGAAATGAGCGAGTGCACAAGAACTAAGTACATATATAGTACATAGTATAGTTCTTTGAGGAAGTTCGTATTTGGTTTCTTTCAGGGGCGGGAGGTCCCGTTGGGGGCAAGACAATGGTAGGGGAAACAATGGAGAGGTTGCGAAGAGAACAGTTGGCCAGTTTACGGATAAGCCAACAGAAAAAAATATTTATCAGTGACAGTGTTTTCTTTTTTCAAATGTCCTCCTCGCCTTTTATATTTGTTTCCTATGTTTGACTGGTAGTAAAAAAACTAGAGTGAGGATGTTTTGATGCACCCCTTGGCACCACCACAAGTCGGCCAAATGGCCAATTTTCACATTAGGACTAATTTGACTGCTGGACTGTTTGTACCATTCAGGTTTATGTGCCTCGAAAGTCATTGGAGTGACTGTACAGATGTAAGCCACAGCCAGCTAGCAATACACACACTGCATGTGTGTGTTAGTTTCTTCGAGACATTTTTTTTCCCGTTACTCTACTTGTCCTTTCATCTCTGTATTCATGAAGTGTAGTAATTAATCATTATGAAAAGCGTCCATTTCTGCTCAGCAATTTGCTTCTACACAATGATGACCAGCAAGGACACACAAATCAAATCAAAACTATTAGCCAAGTATTGTCCAGACATTTCCACACTCAGCCTGCAGGTGACTATAAACAATGGATTATGTGGCAACTTAGCCACAGTGACTGATTTTCACTGTAGAACCAGGCAGCCTTAAAGTTTTGGGAAGTTGCTACCGAAGCTCTGTACAGACGATGCACCGTGCAGAAGGGTAATATTTTACTTTCCAATCTAGTCATAGCTGTCATGGTTTATTTCAAGCATGGTTGATTTTTACAAGCTGACTTTGTACAAGTTTTGACTCCAAACATAATGAAGGCTGCTGATAGCTGGAGAAAGTTTCTGTGTTCTTCTTTCTCTTGCAGAATAAAACAGAAATTGGAAAAGAAAGTCCTCTGTGTTTAGTTGGATTTGTTACAGTAACGTAATCATGTATGTTCTACAAATAAAGTAGAATTTCTCACTCCTAGTTTTTCCGTACTCCGGCATTGCATTTTTCTTTCTTTTTTTTTTTCTTTTTGGACTTTTTGCTAACACAATCTTATACAAATGTACCAAATGTGACTCGGGTAACAACAAACCGGTGATTTCTCTTTGGCTCTGTGACTTACAGTGTTTTTGTGTATCTGTGTGTAAATATTTGGGTTCCACTGAGACTCTTTGACACTTGAGTCATAAATGTCTGAGTCACCAAAAAACAGGCAACTTGGTTATCAGGGTTGGCGGTGCAGACTTTCAGGGCAGGAAGTATTTTTTTATCGACCTGTTAAAATGTCCACAATAAAGGGCATAGAGGAAATATGTTTGTCAAGCAACCCACCATACAACCCAGTATCACACCACAGTGTGACACATCCGTCAGCCCAGCGAGGGAGACGGTTCTGCGTCACATTTTGCATCACCTGGGCGTGAAAAGTGAAAAGTGCCTTCAGTTTGGGGTCGGTTTAGGAAAACATGAGAAACATTTGCAGCCGGGGTTTGGTTCAGTCACCTAAAGTTCTTGGTCAGGGTGAGAAAAAGATCATGGTTTGGGTAAAATTAAGTAACGTTACTTAATGTATGTTCGTTTATTTAAGTTGTATATGTAACTTAATTATGCTACATTAACTTTTGCTTTCTCATGGACTCGAACACCAGTCTCCTGGGTGTAAGTCCCGTGTTTGTCCTCCGTACACGGGCTTGTCACTCTTTGTACTTCTGGGAATGGCAGTATGCTCGTCGTACATACGTGTACTTTTCACGCCTAGACGGGGCAAAACGTGAAACTTGTCTTATGGCGGACTGATGGGGTCTATTATACATTTTGGCATGATGCTGAGCAGCACCGTTTATGTCTGTGCTTACCCTAACACATTCACACGTACTGTACACACTCGCATACACAACACACAGGGCCAAGTATATTTACATCAGCATCCACAGTTTATACAGCGCTTTTTGTCACTCGGTTTATCTGAATGTTCGTCAGTTTGTTTTTGCCTTTATGTATCTTGAAAGAATTTTCCTTCATCTGTCATTGATGTTTCTCTGCCTGTGCTTCCTTTAAACCAACACCTTTCATCTAGCTTTTTCGTCTGTCTGCAGCTCTGCTTTCTCTTTTTCTCTGTCTGCTCCAATCTCTTTGTCTCTCTTGTTTTATTCCATCTTGTCTCCAATCTCTTTGTCTTTTTCTGAACCCCTCTCTTCTTTTTCTCGCCCGCTTCCTTCATTTTTCTCTCCCTGCTCCACAGTTGACTTATTGATTTCATTTTCATACTGTTGGCAGTTGTTCTCTCCGTCATAAACCATGAGCGTTGCCTCCTTTCAAGCCGGCATTGATCATTGTACAGCCGATCACAACCAATCTCCACCGAGCATCATTATCTTCTCTCGCTCTTTCTCTTTTGTTGTTCGTCTGTCGTGTATTGTGTGCTCCGTGGGTTGTCTTTTTTAATCTAGCTATTCAGTACCCTGGTGAAATAACAGCCCCGTGCATTTAGGTATCTAAGTAGTGACTTAATCCCCCCCCCACCCTCCTCAGGTTCTTAAGTATTGTGAAAAAAACACATCACTTATGTAAAACAGAGGACTTTCAAAGGAAACTGCATCACATAACTTTTATAATTGATCAATCCCTTAATTCTTTTGTTACAAACAAATTCAACTTTTACCGCCCATGCAAGTGCCTGTTTGTGTAAAATATTTCATGTAAATAGGTGGTTAGATTGAATTGACATTTATGGCATTTGAATGTAGTTATGTACCAATGTAATATTTTTAATGACGATACCGTTTAGTTCAGTCGTTATGAGACTAAATCAGGTTAAAGAGAAGTCACACGTTTGCCTCTTTTCCACTACCTGTTCCAGCTCGTCTTGTCTTGACACTACTCACTCTTTTTTAGTTTTTCCATTGGGCAAAAGTTGTAGATAGTTCCTAGTACCTGGTACTTTTTTTGGTATCACCATCGTTCAGGTTCCAGGCTAGCTTAGCCAATATTAAAATGAAACATAAAGATTACAACTTTTTTCGCGAGAATCACTCATTTCATGAGTTATGTCATTGCATCTCTGTGTCATCATCGCGTGACAAGAACACAAACCTGCCGTTTTTAACGAGCCAAGCCACTCATGGCAAACTGTAAAACTATGCTGTGGTCAATTGAGGAGGGACAGATGTTTGTGTTTTTTGCCAACAAAAGGATCCAGCGACTGTTACATTTAATCATGGCTATTTCATGTGATGTAGCTATAGTAACGATTCCACATTGAAGGGCTACCTACTGCTAAAACTAAATACTGAAAAGTACGTGGTGCCATAAGCGAGTAAAGTAGAGGCAGTAGTGGCAGTGGAAAAGGGGTTGAATTAAATTTAGGAACAAGATGGAAACTTTACTCCTGTGTTATTTCATATTTTTAGTGCTGACAAATTAAATGACCAATGAGTATTTGTTGTTGGATATACAGTAAATTGCATTTAAAGTCATGATCAAACATAATTTGACGGTTGGTGCTTTTACTGTAACCTGGTGCAACAATGCATGTCAAGCTATTTACCACCACTGAGTTTTTCCTCTTTGTGTTTTTTCCATTTGTACATTTTTTTTTTTTACATGGTTGCTGCTCAGCACGACGTCTCTCAGGACAATAACAGTACATACTTGCACTACTCCTAGCCATTTTTTTACACATTGAACTTCCTCACACTTTGCCTTTTTCTTTGAGAGACGTGACACTCGTCTCTTATCTGCCGCATCTCTTTCAATTCCTACACTTCCCCTCTCTCCCCCCCTTCGCCGTATTTCTCACTCCATGTATTTTGTGGCGCAGCAATGTGCAATCGAACGCCACATCAAGCCAAATCTTGATCCTCTGTTTTTCCCCTTTCATCTGTCTCGTGGCCCCCGGTGTTGCCCTCAGACGCGTCAAAGCTTTCAAACGAGGGAAAAGTCAGAGGTGTGGAGACATGGCGGGAGGGGGTACATTTGAGGCTACTCACCACTGCCTCCTGTGAGGCATTTTCAGCAGCTTTTATAACCCTCGTTCGCTGTACCCTGACCTTTCTGAGCGCCACCGCTCCTGTCGGCTCGCGCCACCAGACCCCCTACTCGCACTGCCTCTTTCTGTATTCTCCAATGGGGGGTCCCAATAATAATTCAACACAGCCGTGTATTGTGTTCTGTTGAAAGCCATCTCGGCTCCATAAGCAATTGACACACTTAGTTGTTTTTTTTCTGGGCGTGCACTACACCGATATTCTGGTCAGCATTTTATACCCCCTCTCTCTCTCTCTCTCTCTCTCTCCCTCCCCACTCTCTCGCGCATGGTTAGGAAAAGGGTTTTGTGGAACCAAGACCCCCAGCTGGGATAAGAGAGGACAACAGCAGGGCTTTTAGGTGGGTTTTTCACTGGGTTTTGCCACCGACAAACAGCCACAACATTATTGGAACAGTTCTACCAGCTTCTCTTTTGTGTCCCGATGTCACTCAATCTGTCTGTCTCACCACTTCCTCATTTTTTTTTCCTTTATGATTTGAAGACTGCCTTTCCTTTTGTGATTGCTCTCCACTTCACACCCTGTATTCCTAAAGAGATTGATTTTTTTTTCTCCAGCCTTTTTGTAAATAATAAATGCCAATGTGTTATTGTTTGCTCGCAGAGCTATGTTGACGAGTTCACTTTCATGTGAAACTTGAAAAATTGCTTTTTCTATATTTGTATTGCAGGCATTTAAAGTACTTTGTCTTATGGATGTACCAAAGGCAGTTTATTATTTGTATTGGACCAAACAATGACCTGTGAACTTATCATTTATTGTTTTTTTGTTGTCCAGTAAGTTTTACATCTTTGTCTTTGGCTTTAACTGATGTAATTTAAAGTTTTGCTGTACTGAGTGTAGCATTTGATACAGTGGCAAAAAAAGGAAAAGGGCCTGTCAAATTACCTGTTTTTTTGTATTTGTTATAAAATGGGATTTGATCACATTTGAAACAGGTAACACTTCAACTTTAGCAACTCACTATGTCATACATTTCATAGCAGAGTTATTAAGGCACTCAAGGTAACAGCTGGAAGTGCAACTTTGTATAGCAATTAATATGGAGTTGTTCACCCTGATAACCAGTGTTTTATAGCACCTGGCTTTTCAGTGGGTTACACAGTGTTTTGACTCGTTAGTCTTTCATTTGGTTTTACTATTTAGTCAGATATTGTATTCATGTTAGCCCGTGTCTGGTGGGATCTAGCGTTGTTAGAAGCTGCTAGTAATTTAATTTTATAACAGTCCAAGAATCTGCATTTAACAGTTATTATTTTGATTGATGTGCCATCTCATCCAGGCTTGTCACCCTTTTATGGGATATTTTCTGTTGTAGTAGTTCATATGTGTGCTGTCGCTACTTTTCTGGATTTTGCACTTTAATAGCTTCAGAACACCTTTTCAAAATCAGATTAGAGGGGCTGTTTCCAGTCAGCTGTACATAACTCTGATTGCTCAGTTTCCCAAAGGAGAATGACTTGCATCCTGGTGAGATGTGGATGTTTAATGTTACAATGTTAAAGCTCAACTTAAAAAATTTGCACGGTGTATTTTGATTGTAGCTCATCTGCAGAGCACAATTTTCTTCACTGATGTGTGTGAGCCAATGAAGTTGAATTGTTGTGGTTCAGTGTTGTGTGTGTAACTTATATGCACGCAAAGACTCTTGCAGTTTTGGAGGGGTAAGTGTAATTGTAGTTTTTTTTTTTTTTTTTATAGCTACAACTTACAGACGTTCCCGAAACACCTTACATACTTACTATCAGTATTTGCTATATTTTCCCATCTAAATGATCCAGAATCCCTGTAAAAGTCCCTCAACACCTCACATGCAGCTCACAGTAGACGTTATAGCGGCTGCAAACAGGGAAGTCTCTGTAGTCCTCACTTAGTTATTGAAGTGCACGCAACACGTGTGTGGCAAAACAATTGTTTGAAAAAAGTAACCCGTGGTCTTCCAAAATAATATTTCCTTAAGCTGAAACCCAGTGTTTCCTTTACCTTCGGGCCCCATTAAAACTGACTACGTCTAGACTCGTTACGTTACTGTTAGTGCAATAAAAGTGTAGTAAAAGACAACAAGTGGACTGACATTGAACCCAAATATCAAACTTCTCCCAGTTTCAGAGTTATCAATGAGGGCAAATACAGTGGGTACGGAAAGTATTCTGACCCCTTTAAATGTTTCACTCTTTGTTTCATTGCAGCCATTTGCTAAAATCAAAAAAGTTCATTTTATTTCTCATTAATGTACACTCAGCACCCCATGTTGACAGAAAAAAACAAATGTAGAAATTTGTGCAAATTTATTAAAAAAGAAAAACTGAAATATCACATGGTCATAAGTATTCAGACCCTTTGCTCAGTATTGAGTAGAAGCACCCTTTTGAGCTCATACAGCCATGAGTCTTCTTGGGAATGATGCAACAAGCTTTTCACACCTGGATTTGGGGATCCTCTGCCATTCTTCCTTGCAGATCCTCTCCAGTTCGGTCAGGTTGGATGGTGAACGTTGGTGGACAGCCATTTTCAGGTCTCTCCAGAGATGCTCAATTGGGTTTAGGTCAGGGCTCTGGCTGGGCCAGTCAAGAATGGTCACAGAGTTGTTCCGAAGCCACTCCTTTGTTATTTTAGCTGTGTGCTTAGGGTCATTGTCTTGTTGGAAGGTGAACCTTCGGCCCAGTCTGAGGTCCAGAGCACTCTGGAAGAGGTTTTCTTCCAGGATATCTCTGTACTTGGCCGCATTCATCTTTCCTTCAATTGCAACCAGTCGTCCTGTCCCTGCAGCTGAAAAACACCCCCATAGCATGATGCTGCCACCACCATGTTTCACTGTTGGGATTGTATTGGGCAGGTGATGAGCAGTGCCTGGTTTTCTCCACACATACCGCTTAGAATTAACGCCAAAAAGTTCAATCTTGGTCTCATCAGACCAGAGAATCTTATTTCTCATAGTCTGGGAGTCCTTCATGTGTTTTTTGTCAAACTCTATGCAGGCTTTCATATGTCTTGCACTGAGGAGAGGCTTCCGTCGGGCCACTCTGCCATAAAGCCCCGACTGGTGGAGGGCTGCAGTGATAGTTGACTTTGTGGAACTTTCTCCCATCTCCCTACTGCATCTCTGGAGCTCAGCCACAGTGATCTTTGGGTTCTTCTTTACCTCTCTCACCAAGGCTCTTCTCCCACGATTGCTCAGTTTGGCTGGACGGCCAGGTCTAGGAAGAGTTCTGGTCGTCCCAAACTTCTTCCATTTAAGGATTATGGAGGCCACTGTGCTCTTAGGAACCTTGAGTGCTGCAGAAATTATTTTGTAACCTTGGCCAGATCTGTGCCTTGCCACAATTCTGTCTCTGAGCTCCTTGGACAGTTCCTTCGACCTCATGATTCTCATTTGCTCTGACATGCACTGTGAGCTGTAAGGTCTTATATAGACAGGTGTGTGCCTTTCCTAATCAAGTCCAATCAGTTTAATTAAACACAGCTGGACTCCAATGAAGGAGTAGAACCATCTCAAGGAGGATCAGAAGAAATGGACAGCATGTGAGTTAAATATGAGTGTCACAGCAAAGGGTCTGAATACTTATGACCATGTGATATTTCAGTTTTTCTTTTTTAATAAATTTGCACAAATTTATACATTTCTGTTGTTTTCTGTCAACATGGGGTACTGAGTGTACATTAATGAGAAATAAAATGAACTTTTTTGATTTTAGCAAATGGCTGCAATGAAACAAAGAGTGAAAAATTTAAAGGGGTCTGACTACTTTCCGTACCCACTGTATATTTGGGTGACTGTTGATATATTTGGGCGGCTAAACCATGTAAAGTCCATGTGCAGGAAACACTTCTGTAAATGGAATATCTTTGGGTTTTGGACTCATTGCAAATATTTGCCAGTTGCCACTCTAGTTGCTGTATTATTGATAGAAGTGGAGCGCAGCTGAAGATCTCGGTAGCCTGAAATGAACTTTGTTAGTGGAGCCAATCTTTATCGTACATTTTCTTCTTCACATTCCTCTCGATCTCCATCCCCCCATCCCTCAGCAGTGGAGTGGTCAGGCCTATCAACCGCAGAGCCTCAGCCTATCACCCGGGAGCCCCAATTGCCTGCCAGTCATCAGATAAAATGGATTTCCAATTGAGTCAAGGCTCCTAGGCTGGGTTCTGCCGAAGGGGGAGCAGGCTGACTTCTTTTTCTCTTAAACCTCTCCTGACTTTTTGTTTGTTATTTGTTTTTCTCTTTCTATCTCCTACAGCGTTTGGCCCCGATCCCTCTTTGTCTCTCTCCAGTCCCTTAACTGTCTCTGCGATCTGCTGTTCAGAGCCACATGAACTGAAACAAGCTTATTTTAAAAGTCCATACTAATACCAACATGGTAGGCAGTGTAACTGCAGCAAGTCCTAAAGACTAACTCAGGAGGAATCTCCAATTTAAACAACAGGTGCGAATCCATTAGTTTGTTTGTGAGGTTTGTGAAGTTTTGAGGCGTTATAACATTTTTTTAATGCAGTAGAAGTAGATACCATCTTCAAAACCAGTTGGAGTGGTTGTTACTTTGACTGCTAATGTTATTGTCAGTACACCATTAACCCATTGTATTCTTGCTTCTGTGAGTTAAATGTAGTCAGACAGTAGGCTATCCTAAACATGATGAAACATAATATTTGTTACAGTTTTTAATGATTCAATCTTCATCATGACCCAGTCCAACAACAGAAGTCAGAAAGTGTTATAAAGTGCAGTAACACATTACTGGTATTTTCATGAGATTTATTGACAGAAAGAAAACTATAGACAAAATCCAGCCGTATCCCTCAATCACACAGAAGAATCACACTACGAGGCCCGTTTCAATGCTTTTCTTGACTTTCAATCATATTAAGAATTGTGTTAGCAGGTGAACTTAGAACATGGGAGAATTGTTGAAATGTCTTTTTGTCTGATCCCCTTTTTCGTCCATGTTAATTTAAAAGCTCCTCACTTTTTGCTGCAAAGACCATTTTAGATAAGGTGTGCCTTAGAAGAGGAGGTTTACTTTTGTATGTAACAATGGTAGACATAAATATAAGAACAACAGTCTAAACTGATGGACAGAGTAGCACTGTCTTTTAGAGAGGGGGACTGTTGTATTTAGTCAATAATCTATGTACATTTTACGTTTTTAAAGATCTTCAAAGTAGTCTTCAAAATTAATTATTTAAAAGTCAATCTAATTTCTTCATTCTAGATATCAAAGGAGGTTTTTGTTTTTTATTTTTTGCAAAGAATGAATAGTTTTTAAATTGGTTTTGGAAGTGGCTTTACAATCCTTAATTTTGAAAGTTAGATAAGTCCCCAACCACATCAGAGAGTTTACTTTTGAACAGATGAATTGTGATTGCATTGGTAAAAAGTCAAAACCTTCTATTGGTAAGTGTTTTTGTACATGTATGGAAGCAGCTCCCTCTTTCCCTTTTGCTTTGAGGGGTCTCAGTCCTGCATCTGTTGCTTTTTTGCGGCTTCTCTTTTAAGCAAGCAGTTGTGTTTATAACCCGCCAAAAGGTACATTCTCGCAAAACTGTTTATTCTTAGAAGTGATCGCTACTAAGAATAAACAGTGACTTCTATACTGTGCTAAATGAAGTGAATAGAGCAGAGAGGAAAGCTGTTGAAGGGAGGCACGGAGGACAATAGATAGACAGAGGATAAAGCAGTGAATAAGAGAAGTGAACATATGTCAAAAGGGAGCAGGAGGATGGGAGGTGAGGAGAGGAAACCGGCGGGATCAGATGAGAGGACAGACGAGGGGAGTCGTATCGATCACCCTGCTCTGTAAGTCTCTCTGTGGTTTTAATGGTTTGAGTTTCACAGCTGGAGTGAACAGTGCAGTGCTTAGAACCGGGAGCACATGTTCTCCACACGCGTACACATACTGTATATACAGGACATACACACAATCTGTGTCTCTCTATGAGCTGCCTTCAGGGTCAATGCTCCCCCGGCCTTTAGTCAATTGGGCTCATTGCATCGTTCCACATGGGCACTCCGTCCTCCCTGAGACTCCCCAGCCTTTGAGGCCAAGCAGGGCTGAGCTCGATCAATTTCTGACCAGAAAACCAAAGCAAATTTGCTCGAGATTTTGGTGTTTGTTTGATTTTATGATAAAGAGCCTTGGATTAATAATAGATGTAACTATTGCATTAATTATTGGTCGTAACTCAAAGTAATGGATAATTTAAACTGAGAAATATCAGAGAAACAGGATCAGTCTTTACAATTTATTGGGGAGGGGACATGAATGTCATCCAATTGTTCCAGTAATCATTTCAAAACCAAAAACACCAAACTGATTTGGGGTGTTATAAATAATCTTTGGATCAAAATAATTAGAACATATTCTCAAAACTGGTTCTGGGTTAACATGATCTGCTAACTGGTAACCACGCCCAACAATAGCACAAAATACAGCCTCACAGAGCAGCTAGCATGGACTCTTAATCATGCTGGGTAACTGCTATAGTTCATATTTCTAGATATTTTCAATGAGGTTCTCACCATACCCTCACTACTGCTCACAGCTTCAGTTTTCTTTGCTGTGATTATAGTCTGGAAACCCTGTTCACATCAAGGTTTGCTCAGCCTCTTTGAAGGGTGGACCATTCAGGGACCGTTGGGGGTGACGAAGTGCGATGATGTTGAAGTCTAAACCTTTTCTCTAAATGTATTTGCAGCGTTGGCAGTTTCAGCACATGTAGTGGTCAGTGCTGATTGGTTAAACGCTGCTCCAGTGTCCTGCAGTGTTAATGCTCCATTAACCTGAGGTCTACGTCCAGTTGAATGCTGGAGATGATTTTCAAATGGAGCATGCGCAGACCCATATATTCACACTTTGAATTTAGGTCTCACCAGTCGATTATCACCCTAAATATGATACTTAATTCTCAACAGAATAAAGGTTAACACTTGTTCTACTTTTCCATCACAACATTTCTTGCAGCTTGTGGAAATGTCATCTGTAAAAGCCTGTGTTTCAGAGATGGAGCATTTTCTTTTCTAAATTGATTGTTGCAGATCTTACTAAATCCAGTGGAGTAATAATCACACTGTTAAGGTTGTCCAAAAATGTGCATGATTTCCCTTAAAACAATATGCAGTCTTGTGAGAAAAATGTCTTGAACACACTAAAATTGCTTATACAGTGTATTAGTTAGCGATTATATAGTAGTTAATAACCAGCTTGTTAGGTATTGTCTCAATTTGAACGCATTAGTTCTAAGATATATTACTGACCTTTACTTGGAAGCCCAATCATCTTTTAGGTGACCAATCTTTCCGTACTCCATAACTTAATAGTAGCTTTTATTTAACATTTTAAAAGGTCTCCCTCCGAAGTTGTAGGAATTAGTCTGCGTGGTGGCACAGCTTCAGTCAAAGTGGCTTGTTATCACCTTAAATTGTCAGTGGTGTCTCTCTGTATCACATTCTCAACTTTTCAAGGAGTTAATTGATCATAGGCATTGCATGGCAGAGCACACGATCCGAGTGAACCCCTCTCACGGTACATTTGATAAGGTCTTACAGCTTAGAGTCGTGGTGTCAGAGCTGTTGTCTTCTTGCCGGGATGATGTGCTGCTCCGGTTTCAAGGACCTCATTGATGTCACTGTATATTGGGGTTCATCTTGTTTCTCAGAGGAACAGAATGCATTCAAGAGAAATGCTAAACACACACCAGCAATATTTTAGACATGGTTTCATATTTAAATAAGTTGTTCACCATAGAGCATGGACACATTTCTGTAACTGTGAAGTAAAAATTGCTTGGATTAGTAATGATAAACCAATTTTTTTCCAATACATTGTTACCCGTATTTAATTATAAAGTATCAGTTGTGTCAGTCAGGGTCTATTAAAATTGTCTAAAATTACACAAGACTGTTTTATAGAATAAAACTTGCACCTCATTCATTTTCAGGACTTTTGTAAAATAGTTTGTATTTGGCTAAAAAAAAAGAACATCTTCTCTGCCTGAGACTGTGAAGTGATTGATTTGTACCTTGTAACTCCGGCTTGTCTGTTCTTCCCATTGTTAGAATGAGTATGAGAATATCTTTTTGAGAATGTTTAGGTGTTTTCGGACCAAACAGTTCCAGGGACTTTCTGGGAGGAGCTCCCCCCACTCCGTTTCCCCCAGAATGAAAAGGGTTGCCAATGGGAACTGTGAAATGACAGTTTACTTCACCCGGTTGAAATTCATGTACATATTTTATCAGTTTGAAGATCCAAAGAGTGTTTTATTCAAGAGGGCCAATAAAAAAAAATAAAAATGGAGCAGTCACAGTACTCAGTTACATTTAAAATGTATTAACTGATTCACTTGAAACCTTGTTTATGATTGCGTATTCAGTTTTGTGTTACGGGTCAATAGATATGCAACACTTCCTGTATTTTTTTAACTGAAAGCCCTCCAGCCTTTTATAAGAAGGAGACTCCCCATAAAACGGCCTTCATTGTGAAACATTTGCAGGAATGTGTTGTGCCTGAAGTCAGACGATCACACTTTACATGAATAATCCACAACATCCTCTGGTGCTTCAAACAGCATCACACCGCTGCAGCAGCACATAAACGGAGTGGCTTTTTTATTTCTCCTTGTTGAATCGAAGTCACGCTGTATTTCCCCTGATGTGTATCGGCTTAATAAAGCCGGCACATTTGTTGTCGGCCCACTTCTCAGTATTGCGTGCCTCCAGTTTAAACTTTCTTCTGCTGTTTTAAAAGGCTTCGTTCGTAGCTGTAGTTTATCTGCTAACTGTGTGTTTTAAACCCGGCGGTTGTCTCTGTTCCTGTGTGTGTCACGACAGTTGCTATTGAAACGGGGGAGTACCTAGTCAGAGTTAGGAGCTAAAAAAAAAAGTCCCCACAAAATGTAGTAATAGGAACGAAAAGGTTCTAAGTTGCCCCGGTGCGACACACAAAAAAGGGGGAAACCCCGCCCACCGTTCTTAGGACGGTGAAATAGTCCCTCCGGTCCGAAAGCGCCTATTGAGAGCCAATCATCTGTTAACGTATTACCCCTCATTTATTTTGTATTGTGCTGGTCGTACAAATAGCAAGTATATATCTGGTAGACAAAATAATGTTGCCCAATGAAAAAGCGTGGGGATGTTAAGTCGAGTTAATTCCTACTATTAGCAGGTCTGACCTATCAGTTGTGACCAGTTAAAGGTGACAGACTGTGCAGGGGCAGGAACACTTATTGCAACTAAGAGCATCTCAAATGTCACAAGATGTCACAGGTGCACAAATGGACTGATTCTCTCCTGTTTTTTTTTTTTAAATGTTTTTCTCTTAGAACCTGCTGGTCAACCACGGATGAAGAGTGGGAGGAAAAGGGTAAATCCGTTATTTGCCGAAGGCTTCTACGTACATAGGCACTAAGAGTGGCACTGGTTGCATTCCTGTTTTGTTTTACGAGAGAGTTGATTTGCTGTTAGCATGCCTTGTTTTTAAGACTTTCTTATCATATTATTTATCCGCGGTATCATCCGATTAAGTTGCTCTATTACTCTGCACTGCTACATCCTACAGGGAAGCTTTTGAGAAAACGAAAATAATAAAGGAGTGTGTGTGTTAGGTTCACCGTCTGAATCAATGGACTTTCACTAACTCACTTTTATTCAGTCATGAACAAGATCAGCATATAGTCTTTTTAAGATCTGAGATGTAAAGATGCTTTCTTTACATCACTCCTCCATTTGCTGAATGTGAAATTCAGTTTACGTCCAAACCTCTGCTGCTTTTGAAGCGATGAAAAGAGTATTAGAAGTGAGGTTTACGGAGTGCAGAGGGACCGTCCTTGTTTTAATCTCTGACTGAAAGAACTGATTCAGTTGTATTTCTTTGAGTTTCATGGTTTTGCCATTTTTGCATTACGCAGGAGTAAGCTCAGGTAATCCTGGCCATGACTTTAATTCATCAGACCTGTGATGTATTATGATTTTATTAAAGCATTCATATCCTGTGTCTCTTCTTTGGGTCTTCAGTTTCCCTCTCCAACCCACACAGTCAGTTTTATATGCGATGTATGCCTATTTTTCACTTTTAAAAGCCAAGTACACTTCATGTCAATTAAGTGAATTACTCATTTCCTTAAAGAAATTCATCATTTTTCTTTGCAAGCCACATTCCAAATGAATGACGAGAATGTACTTCACAGAACAATAATGAAAAGAAGAAAATAAAACCTTGGTTCCCGAGAAGATTAGTGAGCAACACGTACTACCAAACACTGTTGAACCTTCGAAGGACAAAGAACAAACCAACACGTGGGCGTCCTGCAGTTAGTCATGTCAGACTACAACTCAAGTCAAACTTGTTTTTACTATGAAATGGGGACAATCAAAAACATACTGCATTTGTTTTTGGGACTGTGGAAAACATGTTATAAAAGGAATTAGAAAAGGAAGCTGCCGATCATGTGGATCACCTGGATTTATTCCTGGGTTATGAAAAAAGTCAATCAGGGGGACTTGTGCAGGGGGCCATAAAGTGTCAGTAACCAGGTTTCCATTCAAATAGAGCTCGAACTTCGAGAAATTTCCAAGAGAAATGTATATTAATGCTCATTTTTCATAAACTACTGCTGTGCAAATATTAGAGGTTGGTTTGTTGAGATGAACTCTCCAGTCAGTGCCATTAAACTATTGCTGAAAAAGAGAGCACAACAAGATTGATATCTAACCTCAAACAGTAAAAAACATTCTGGTAAAAAAGCATTTCTGTTTGCTTTATGTATTAATGTGAAGAGCATCTCAGTCTCCTCACTGCTCTGCATAGATCTGGTGTTTTCATGTGTTGCAGTTTTTGTCTCTTCTATAGAAGCTTCTCTATTCAACAAGTCTCTCCACTGCACTTTGCTGGACTTTTTTTTTTTAATTTTATTTTTATTGATACACCAATTTCTCAACTTCAGCCAAGCAGAAAACCATTTTTCAGGGTTTAAACATTTTTTGGGGGGGGCATTTTAAATGGTGGCTTTGTGTGCAGAAGTGCATATGAATACGTGGATGGAAACGCAGGAGCATTAAGATTCAGAAAGAAGGGAGCTGGAGGAGAAGAAGTACGATGATACGGAAGACACTTGAAAATGTTTTCAGTCAGCAAACGAAGAGACAAAAAACTGATGGTTCTGGACATGGTACTGAATGAGGCAAAACATGAATGGCTCAAGAATAACGTACAATCTACCATTACATCTCTATATAGTTGCTTTTGATGTCAGTGCCGGAGTCCACCTTGTCCACACTGGGTTGCAAAGGATTCAAAGGAAACGATGCACATGATCCACCTCAAGCTTGACTTTACAGCCGTCAGCATCTTGCTGGTTTCGGAGTGGTTTGGAGCCAGATGTTACCATATTTCATCGAGCTGGGGAGGAGGAAACCTAACAACACAATGTCCCACCCCCAATAACGGAAACCTGACTGGTCTACAGGCATGTCAATCAAACAGACACCCCCCCAAAAACAACTCTTTTTGTGGCCAATTTTTCAGATGGAACTAATAATAAAGAGTGACGTTAGATAACGACACCAGAAGAACTTGTGGAAAAAAATGATTAACTTTGTATTTCATGTGACAGATTTAATGGGAGTCCATGGCGCCGGATACCTTTTGGAGTCAGCCTCTATTGGCACTCAGTGGTATTGCACTTTATGGCACCTCGACATTGGCCTCATTTTTTAGACCCGAAAGCTACGTCCACTTTTATGTACAGTTAGGGACAGAAGACAAAGAACAAACAAAGACAAAACCGAATGGCTTTTATAATGAAACAGTTCAAACAAATGCTGTGCATTTGCATCTTCATGTTGCTAGGGAGTAAAGTAACAAGAAGGAGAGCAGCCATTGAGTCATTATACTGTATGTGGAACTACATGAGCTGCAACTCCTAAGTAAGGTATCTGTACTCTGCCCTACTGTTCTGCAGAAAATAAATGACGTGTGCAGCATGAAATCTGATCACAGAAAACAAGTATTTCAGCTGACTTCTTGATTGAAATGAGGTGTTTGTTTTGGCGGTGCAGACATACCAGCTTTTTCTCTTGTTGCTGCCAAAATAAAGGGACTTGTTGTATTAAACTGCACCTGGTGTTACTACAGTTATCACCAAATCAACCAGCACTGGAATCAGGCATTAAAACTTGAAATTATGATCCACAAGTTTTTATATGTGAGTGAAGTGTTATTGTTTTCTGGGCTCAAACCACATCATGTTGACTTCCTTGATATGACTGATGCTTTTCCAAAATTGCTTCACAGCTTGACACGTCATTATTCAACCGTGGTGAGGGACTGCTTCCACTCACAGAAGGAACAACATTAAGTACAGACAAACAAACATTGTTAAAACTGTTTATCTCTGAGGATCAACAGATCCTGTTTTATGTCAGCAACAAGAAAGAAGACATGAAATTATTTAATAGGTACAAGAAGAGAACATTGGTTATGAGTAGGCTCTTATACGTAATTAAAAACAGCTAACAAAAATGGAATATTTCAGAACTCAGTGGCAGAACTTTGTGGAAATAATTCAAACTGATAATCACAAAAAGACGCGCATATAAAATAAAGCACAGCTTTTAGCTATTTCATGTTTCTGAACCAAAGAAGAAATCTCATCAGAAAGTCTGAAGCAAAAATCAAGCGATGTCTGGCAATGAATATTGAACCAGAGCCCCTTAAAAGTTAGTAAATTGTCATGAAGTTCATTTTGAAATAAAAGATTCCCTTTTTGCACGATCCTTAAAAACACCTCCTCATCTTGTGGGAAACATGGCAGTAATTAGGATGACAGGAACCATAGTCCTTAGGCCTGACCTGAAATGTAATGAAAATGTTTTAGACTGGAAGAAGAAAAAGGGTTTTCCAACATGCAGTAATTCCCCTGTAAAAAAAGATGACAGAAGAAGAAGAAATGTGGGGATGGGAAGCTGGACTGATTTGCAGCAGCGGCGTCACTTGTTCAGCTGGAGATATCCCTTTTGAGCAACAGTGAGATGGACCCAGGTGTGCAATAATGTACTTGATTGACTTAACGTAACACGTTTGACACAAGTGGCCACATTTTCTGCGCTCGGGGTAATTCTTCCCGAGTTGTAGCTTTAAAATGTGTAGTGAGGCTGCGGTAATTGGCTTGGAGCGCAGGGTTAGGCTGGCAATGCTCTGCTGCTATGCACCTCACAGTTGAGCTATAACACACACACACACACACACACACACACACACACACACACACACACACACACACACACACACACACACACACACACACACACACACACACACACACACACACACACACACACACACACTTAGGCACCGACGGCCAATCTTAATAAAAGAAATGACACGAAGGTGGAGGAGGGAGGCAGGAGGATGCGGTCACGCAGATGTTGCTATGGTAACAGCGGTGAGCGAGGGCTGGGAGCTGCAAGGCAGCAGGTTAGGAAAGAGAAGTGAGGAAGACGACAGCCGACGCATTCAAATGCGTCCTCGCTCTCTCCCTGTTGATCCCGTGTCATACCCAATTACCACTGCAGCGAGGGGAAGGAGGGAGCAGCGGCGCGAGGGGATGCAGGGGTGGGGGTTGTATGGAGAATACAGAGAGGAGGAGGAGGAGGAGGAGGAGGAAAGAGAGGAGGAGGGGGAGGAGGAGGAGGGTTCGGGTGTCTGCTCAAACCTTTCAGAGGGATGCTGCACGTGCCGAGGTAAACACCCACGCCTGTCATTACACGTTTACATTCGGAAGGTTGTGGCAAACATCCTTCTTTATCTGCAGCTTCAAGAGATCTCTGTGAGGCAGCTGAAGGTTTTAGGGAGGCTGGACTTCTCTGTGAAACGTAGGAGTGTGTGGAAAGTGTATGGACAAGACACACAACATATTTGTCTCTGTATAATGTTGAAACAAGTTTCTGTGTGTGTGTGTGTGTGTGTGTGTGTTTTGTGCTGTAATAATATGTTAGTGTTGTGAGGGTGAATACAGCTTTGGGATGTTTTTCTTTTAATGACAGTGCTCCAAAAAGTGGCAACATAACATTTGCTGTATATTGGGTCTTATTATCAAAGTTCTGGCCATTTCTTTCCTCATATTTCCCTCACAAAAGTGATTAACGAGACCGTGGAACACAGAGTCACAGCAAAGTCACAGGGAAATAATGAGATGATGTGTATACAAAAACAGATTGCTCCAGTTGCGCGCAAACTAAGCACAGCACCATGATGCGCACACCTCAGAAGACGCTAAAACCCCCGTGACTAACTATTCCAAGTTACGTCACTTGGTTTACATCAGCACCTTTGTTACACATGTTTTTGTCACCACTGGTCCCAACACGTCAGCGATTTCACTGTAGACTTGAACCTGGAACAGAGAGCACACATCAAAGGTTTTGGGGCAGGGAGACAAACCTGATCAATCTACAATTGTGTTGTTGCGGGCAAGAAACTCATCGGTTTTCATGTCAGGTTGGAGGACCAAAGTGCCACCGCGCCACAGTTCAGGTCGTTTGCTCCAAATGTTTTCACTCAGAAGCCTCAGAACATTAGCCTTGTGCGATCCAGACCAATTGTCACTATGTGATTTTCATTGCGTGAATATGGGTCTGGCCAATACTCCACTCATTTCCAATCACCAGTTGTTCCATCGTATTAGGCTTAGACCTTGGATTCATTTGAACCAATCAGCATGCGTCGAAAGAAGCCGACACTCTGCCACCGCTGCAACTACCTATGGCCTGTGTCCACCAAAGCGTTATTACCCGAGTACGGCATTTTAAAAATAACATTGTTTTAATGAACGTAAGCAGATTAAAGAGGTGCTGAGGGTTTATTCTGCGCCTCACCCTGAACATTAACCGATGTTTTTTTCCGGTCGGCGAGAGTTGAAACATTAACGCCGCGCTCATCACTGTTACAAGCCGTCCAATCACAGTGAGGGAGGGGAGGGACACGTGCGGTTAACCACCGACACTGGTTGCTGATTGTTCCGCCCGGTCTGTGCAAAAGCTAATACGAGCTGAGTTGCCAGACTGTTATTGACGGCGGAGAAAACTGAAGTCGTGAGTGGCTCACAACTTAAAGTTTTCTCCGCATGAGTCGATGCAGCCAGGCTATCAGAACATAACAGTACAGCTCTGTTTTTGCAGTCTGATCCTGGGGGATGAACTCACGGTGCACAACCCTGCGAATGTTAGAAGAAGACAACCCACCGGGTTTTGCTCCTGATCTGATAAGCCTTTTTCAGGATTGGACAGTGACTTTTTGCCCCTCTTGAAATGCAAATGTCATTTTAAACACCGTGCCCGGTTCATTGCTTTGTTGCTGTAGATTTTCTGAAGGATTTTACGGGTCTTTGTTGCCAATTTTCAGAGTTTAAAACAAAATTTGATGTGCGCTTTGCTTGAATTCATGGTGACATTGAATTTTTTTTTTTGTCACACTTGGTTCTGATGTTGATCAAGCAATGTCATTTGAAATACTTTCTCTCTAAGGTGTTCTCTTCCCCTACTCCGTCCACTTTTCTGTTTGTGCTTATCAGGAGCAATGTGGGGAGTTTTTTTTTTTATTTTTTATCCACCTTCCTATTTTGAGGTGATACTGATAATAAATGACTGTCTGAAATCAGATTTTTTTTTCCCATCATATTGTCTTTTGTCTGGCTAACCTGAAGGTTTTTTAAAACCCGTTAGATCATACAACTGATTGTGTTTCTTCTTTTTTTTTTTAGCCATGTCACTATTTTCTCAGGGATCATCAAGGCCTGAAGATTACATAATAATACAGGTGTTGTTTTACAGACCTGATCATTTCAGTTTATAATATCCTTAAGTGGTTCCAATTTGCGGTGTATTAAATAACCACTCGGGCTGTTGGTTTGAAGCTCCTCCTGCTCTCAGTTTAATGTTGTTGAGATGAACACTGAACCCAAAATTGTTGGTAATCAAGGCTTGATTACAGCAATGAACTCAATGGGTAAAGAATAACTATCTTTGATAGTGATAAGGACATAGGAATGATGAATGGAACTAGGATAAGAACAACAAGGAGATGACATCTTTGTTATTAAACTGTTTGTTCGTAACGTAACTCGTAGCATATCGAAATCTGAATTATCCTACCCTTAACCCACTATCACACATGGCCCCTGTCACCATTACACTGTACAAACCTGAATCTACAACAGTTACATAGAAATATACATAGTTGCATGAAATTCTTTAACAGGATCATTTTGAAAAACAATCTTTGGAATTCATCATTTTGATTTTGATTCAGGATAATATTTTATCATTTCATTTCTGAGGCCATTTGTTTTTCCACCCATTTGAAATGCAAGCCATCTCCAACCCCCATCCAATTCAAACACACACACACACACACACACACACACACACACACACACACACACACACACACACACACACACACACACACACACACACACACACACACACAGGCATACACACTCACTTATACACGCCTGCCACAAGGGAAATCAATGAGTCTTTCTGTTATCTTTCCCCTCCATCAGATTATCAGAAACACTGACATCTATTAGCCCAACACTCCATCTGCTCTGCACTCGTGTGTGTGTGTGTGTGTGTGTGTGTGTGTGTGTGTGTGTGTGTGTGTGTGTGTGTGTGTGTGTGTGTGTGTGTGTGTGTGTGTGTGTGTGTGTGTGAGGCATTCCCTGCTACATTGCTCCCCCGATTAAAGACTTCCACCCCTCTAATGCCATTAAAAGGATGAGAAAACGTGGTTGAGGGGATGAGAGGAAAGCAGCAAAACAGTGTAGGGAGCGAGCGGTCTGCTTAACCTCTGCCGTCTGACGGAGCAGGCAAACGTTCAGCGAGAGAATGATTTAATCCCTCTGTAGTAGCCCGGATTAATCCTCCGATTTATCACTGCCTTGCTCTTTTCTCAGGGCCTCGCTGTCATTTTCTCTCCCCTCTCATCCCTTTATTCATCCACTCTTTCTGTCTCTGTAATGCGTCTGGCACGGAGTGGCTTAATGCTGTTTAATGTGGTGACTTCCCTTTATCTGCCCATTGTCATTATTCTCTCTTAGGGACAAAGGGCTCCTATAGTGAGGCTTCCATGGAGTTAAAATGGTTCTGACATTGGTGTGTGTGTGTGTTGTTGTTGTTGTGGGTAATCAAGACTTTGCACTAGGAGGCTGAAAGCAGGTACAGTGGTAATTTTGGCGAAATACAAATTCACAATGACATCACTAACATGCTGATGAGCGGGTAATGTTTTTCATGTTAAACATTTTAGTTCAGCTTTTTATCATATTAACATCTGTAGTAGTGTAGAGAACGTTAACATTTAGTCTGTCAGAGTTGTGAGACATTTATAGACTTAATGACAGCCTGATATTGCAGAGAGCCCTTTAGCCACTTTAAACATTTGGGGAAAATATGCAGATATCTTGAGATGAGAACATCGAGATCAGTTTTATGTCTGCGTGGTTAGTAAGCAGTTAGGAGTGGGGGGAAGCTCCAGTTGTTATGAGGTGTGGCTGGACTGGACCCAAACACAGACATAGACTCAAGTTCAGGTACAAAAACAGTTTGTATTGACTGGTGGCCAGGAGCCCAATGGCTCTTCCCTGCTCTCTCTCCTCTTCCCGAGTCGGGAGGGAAACTCCACCGAACTCTCACCGGGGGGCGGGGCTAGCTGGTGCAGCAACGCACTCAGCTCTGGTCCGGGCAGGATCAGGCGGGCGGGGCAGGCAGGCAGGCTGGCGGGCCCCAGGAGTCCTAACGAGGACGAGGAGCAGGTTCACTGTGTGGTCTCCCGAGGTCCGACACAAGAGGGCAACAGACTGGATCAACTTGCGTGGTTTCCCGAGGTCCGACACAGGGTAGCAGGCAGGGTAGAGGTTGTCCACGGCAAGTCGTCAGGTTTGGGTTAGGTTAGGTAGTTACTTTATTAATTCCCGAGGGGAAATTTTTTTTCGCTACAGCAGCATACAGAAGTAATAAGATAATAATAGAAAAGCAATAAAATAGCAGTAAAATAGCTGTAAAAAATATAAAATAGAAAATGCACAGTATATACAGTACAGTATATATTATATACAAACAACCAAGGAACACAGTCAGCAGTGTTATTGTTATGTGATGGATTTTGCCAGAGGTGAGTTATTGTCCAGTCTTATTGCAGTGGGCAGGAATGATCTCCTGTATCTGGAATGATCTCCTGTATCTGTCCTTGTGACAGCGGAGCTGGAGGAATCTTTTAGAGAAAGTGCTCCGCTGTCCCTGCAGCAGGTGGTGGAGAGGGTGGTCAGGATTATCCAATATGGATAACAGTTTCCTCAACGTCCTCCTCTCCACCACCTTTTCCAGGCTGTCCAGATTGCAGCCAATGATGGAGCCGGCCTTCTTAACCAGTTTGTTAAGTCTGTTGGTGTCGCCGGCTCCAATGCTGCTCCCCCCCCCCCCCATCTCTCCCCCAGCAGACCACAGCGAAGTACAGTTCACTGGCCACAACAGATGGTAGAACATCTCCAACATCTTGCTGCACACATTGAAGGATCGAAGTTTCCTCAAGAAAAAGAGTCGACTCATCCCCTTCTTGTAGACAGCGTTGATGTTGGTCTTCCAGTTCAGTCTGTTGTCATGGAGACACCGAGGTACTTGTACTCCTCAACCATGTCCACCTCCTCTCCCAGAACTCTCAGCGGTTGTGGAGCCCTCGTCTTCCTCCTGAAGTCGACCACCATCTCTCTGGTCTTGGCCACGTTCAGGAGCAGGTGATTTCAGCACAGAACGGAACAGGAACAGGAACGGGAACAGGACCGGACAGGAAAGGACAGATGGCTGCTAGCACTGGCGACAGGTTGCTGGTGAGTGGACGGAGCTGATAGTATGGACCGACTCCTCAGGAATGCAGGACCAGGGTTGATATAGTCTAGGGAGGTAATTAGTGTGATGAGCAACCTGCAGGTGGTGATCAGCTGGATTAGCAGCTGCTCATTGATGAGGGTCGTGGCCATGGGAGGTGACTGGAGGCGGGCAGAGGAGGACACAGAACAAAACACAAAGCACATGGCAAACAACAACAATGGGGAATGACAGCGCACAGGAAGAAAGGAGATCTGGGGAAACAAAGATCAAAATACACAGGGTCAGACAGGGATCCTGACACCAGTCTTAGGCAAATTCAATTAAACCATAGAATGACAGGAATAAAAAAATTACCATTTTTGATTTTGCGGAACGTGAAGTGAACTTTTTCTTGATCCGCAAACATTAATCTATCTGCATCACTACGCAGACCTAGATATATCGGTATATAGTCAGTGAGCACTGTTTTTGGTCTGTAAGTTGTTCACGTCACTACACTCTGCATTTTTATGCCTTTGCACCGGCGATAGTTCTGTTCGTCTGTCCATCTGCCCCATTTTTGCGAATGTGATATCTCAGAAATGTGAGGGAATTTCCTCAAATTTTGGTACAAATGTTCACTCTGACTTAAAGATGAACTGATCAGATTTTGGTGACCAAAGATCAGTGACCTCACAACACACATTTCTGATCATAAGTCAATAGTTAATTTACTAATTTTGACATTTTTACATGAATGTCTAATACAATACTTTCATTATGATGAAGTGATGACATATTAAATCCATCCATCCATCGTCTTCCGCTTATCCGGGGTCAGGTGACGGTGGCAACAGGCCAAACAAGTTGGCCCAGACTTCCCTCTTCCCTGCAACATTTTTCAGCTCATCCTGGGGGATCCCGAGGCATTCACAAGGCAGCTGGGAGATATAATCACTCCAGGAGTTCTGGGTCTTCCCCGGGGTCTCCTGTCAGTTGGGCAAAACCTCCAGTCCTGATCAGATGCACCACCTCAGTTGACTCCTTTCGACGTGAAGGATCAGCGGCTCTAGTCCGAGGTCCCTCCTGATGTCCGAACTCCTTACCTCCCGATCTCTAAGGCTGAGCCCGGCCACCCTACAGAGGAAACTCATTTCAGCTGCTTGTAGTCACGATCTCATTCTTTCGGTCATGACCCAGAGCTCGTGACCATAAGTGAGGGTCAGAACGTAAATCGACCGGTAAACTGAAAGCTTCGCCTTCCGGCTCAGCTCCCTCTTCACCAACACGGTCCGGTGCAGCGCCTGTTTTATTGCTGTAGCCGCCCGGATCCTCCTGTTGATCTCCCGCTCCATCCTCCCCTCACTCGTGAACAAAACCATGAGATACTTAAACTCCTTCGCTTGAGGCAGGCACTCCGTCCCCACCTGGAGGGAGCAAGCCACCGGTTTCCAGCAGAGAACCATGGCCTCAGATTTGGAGGTACTAACCCTCATCCCCACCGCTTCACACTCGGCTGCAAACCGCCCCAGTGAGTGCTGGAGGTCGCGGTCCAAAGAGGCCAACAGGACCACATCGTCTGCAAACAGCAGAGAGGCGATCCCGAGACCCCCAAACCTGACGTGCTCCTCCCTCCGGCTGCATCTAGATGTCCTGTCCATGAAGGTCACAAACAGGATCGGTGACAAAGGACAGCCCTGGCGGAGGACAACACCCACCCATTTTAAATCAAAAAAGTCTAGTTTTATGTAACATAAAAAGGGTCAGCAAAAGCAGGTTTCCTGCCATTATTCAGCACCATAAGTCAGGAACAGAAGGGGAGATTGTGACCATATTCAACATTTGGTCAGGTACTGAATTGGTGACACTAAACTTGTGTGCTCTGTGCTGTTGTGAAGCATCCATGTTTTAGAATTTGTTGCATCTTTGGAGAAGATCTATATTTGAAGCATTGCTTTTTCATTAATGAGCTTTATTAGCCAAACTGAACACATATTATTAAGATTCCTTCAAAGTCTTCACTACATATATTATATCTGGATGTCTGGACAGGCTCATATATAACTGCGAGGAAATAATTTTACATTGTAGTTTAACTAGGAAGGACTCCATTTAACTCGACCCAAAACCATAGATAGCTGTCTCAATGTACGTAAAAAAAAAAAAAAACAACCCAACATAATTCAGGGCTGGAACAGTTGGAAGATACATTTTTAAACTGGCCATCCTGACCTTATTTAAGATAGGCTATTCATATCCTGGTTGCTGCCCAGTAATTAACACATTAACATGAAGAAGAGAACACATGTGAATGTTGAGTCAACCAATCAAGAGAAATTATGCAGCACTAATCTGAGCCAAATGGAGCAACAGGGACCCATGTGACAGTTAGGTTTGACCTCTAATTAGAGATCACTTCCTGGGCAGTACAATTTCTGAAATTCCTGGAGCCCCAGTGACATTCATCATCCGTCCAGGCTCCCAGAGTCTGATCAGGGGCATCTGAGATGGCGTGTGTGACAGACTGACAGACGGATGGACTGATGAATCAACAAAGTCCTCAGTCCACCATCCTTGTTAAATTTTAACAAACTGACTACCACATACCTGCTGTCAAAATATTTGCTCTCCCAGCTGCTGTCAGGTGGCTCACATTAAATGGCATCTGCCTTGTTAGGCATTTCAGACTTGCTGCTTCCTTATTAAATGCAGTTTTATTTTTCCAGGTAGAAAAGCGAAAAGGGAAATGACACATATAGTGTCCACCAGCCTTGTTAAACCTGAACAAATGTCTTTCTGCGGAGCACTTCTGGGTTGAGGGGCGATTCCCACCGGGGCCACATGCAGAATAAAAGGGATTGTATTCAGTTAATTAAGAGGAGCACAGATTGTGTGGTGTTACTGCAAAAACTGCTGTTTTGAAATTGTTAAAGGGAATTTTTATATTTTCTGCTAATAAAAACATTTTTTTTTTCCTTTCTGCTTGTTTACTCATTGGCAGCAAAGAAAAGTGTTGCAGAAGATAATGGAGAACATAAAGAAACACTGCAGCACTTTCTTGGTTGTAATTCAATTTTGAAAAGTCTACTGCAACAAATATCAAATGTGTAGAAAAATGTATGTTGCTTTCATTGTGCAGCAAAGCATAATACGCCAGTGATTGGCCAAATCACAGAACGTCGAGGTGAGTGCTGGAGGAGGATCCTAAACGACATGACACAAAAATCTCTTCACAAGGACTATTTGGTGGCTGTTCTGGAGATTTCATTCACAAAGAACAGGTACGTAGTAACTTCACTGTGAAGTTTGTGAACGGCTGTTTTGAAGCCTTGACGCATTTTGACTGTTGCTTTCTTGTTTTTTTTTTGGAGCCAAAGTGACCATATTTGTACAAGGTAGGGAATCAGAGGTGTTTAGGGACACACACCTGTACCTGCAATGTCACTGAACCTCAGCCATGTCAATCCAACCAGGTACACCCCAAAAACATACCGTTCTTTGAGCTCTAATATCTCATTAATTATGGGATTATTTTCAAAAGAACCTCCAAAACACTGATCAGGTGTTAATCAAGCTATTGATAGCATGACCACTTGTAGAAAAGAAGTATTGACTTTTTATTTCACGGGAAAAAGTTGAGGACTTTTGAATGGGAGTCTGTTGGAACCAGATGCTTTTTTGGAGCCAGCCCCGAGTGGCCCTCAGCGGTATTGCATATATAGGCATTTCTGCACTGACTACTTTACAGAGACTCCATCTATTTTTATATAAAGTGTATGCTGTTAACACAAATATGGCTGTCAAGACCTTTTAAGAGGAAGTGTTTAACTTATTAGCAAACAGTTGCGTATTTATGCATCCAGAAGTTACAGAGCAACATTATCGTAGAACAATATTCCCTTTTTGCCCACTTTTGGTATGAAGGGAAATATGTGACTCTTCAGCTGCTGAAAGCTCTACTATACTGACCTGCTTTTCTCAGTGTTTGTCTTTTGGTCCTGAGCAGGTACCGTACAAAAGCTTTTTCCCTGACAAGAGCTGCCATGAGGCTGAAAAGCACTGTGAAAGCACTAATAGTGAACCATATCAGTGAAGTTATTGTCCAGACACACAAACAATGAGCTGATACTTACCGTAAAGCTTGGTAATGCTGAGAGAAGCCGCATATTATCTTAATAACAGGTACATACATCATTAACAGCTTCCCCTTTCACACTGTGCCATTGTTTCCACATTCTCATGTTAATACATTAATAGTGTAAAATATTGGTTACAGCAAGTTTTAGTGTCCTCTTCCTTGAAATTCCATGGTGGATGTGCCCTTGAGCAAGTTACAAAATCATCAACTGCTCTGGGTACTTCAGCTGCGACTGCCAATTGCCCTGTGTATGTGTGTGTTTACATGTGTTTGTGTGCTTGTGTGTGTGTCTAACATACTGGCATAAAATAAAGATTCTACTTCTTCTGACCAAATTTCTGCAAAACTTTTGACATTCCATCAGCCTCGTGTAGTTTGTATTTAATGCTATTTAAAAATTGTTTGTGAACGTGCTGGACTAGGATGAAGACTATTGTTGTTGTAACACCTGCCACCCATCATTTATATGCATTACTGTTTAATGCAGATATTATATTATTCCTTCCTCAGCAGGAGTTGTGGTATACTTGGTTATTGTACGTGTGCATGGATGTGTGTGCACCTCTAAAAAGGCTAACTGGATCCAGAGTATCATAGTAGTTCAAACTACTGTGATATTTTTTTATGTGTGTGTGTGTGTGTGTGTGTGTGTGTGTGTGTGTGTGTGTGTGTGTGTGTGTGTGTGTGTGTGTGTGTGTGTGTGTGTGTGTGTTTTGGTGTAAAAATTGTATGCCTGTATCTTCTACATCTACCGGTATGATCAGATTTAAAGGGAATAATCATACAAGAGCACACAGGAAGGGTGATAATGACTGTGGTTAATGTCTACTACAATGACCCATACACACCTCAATATAGAGCCACCTCTTGCCTTCTGTTGCATCATGTGATTATACGCGTGTTGGATGTGTATTTTTGGATATGTGTGGAAGAGACATTCAACACCTTGGTACTAAAGAAAGAAAAAAGAATGAAGAATAGGTCATGTTGTAAATAATGGCTGTTCTTCATGGTCATTAGCAGTGAAAGCTCATATTATAATTGAAGATGATGCACTGTTAGTGGCGTTAGTTTTATACTGTATGTAGGTGTTGATATTGGACTGATTAAACAATACAAACTTTCAAAGAATCACATGCAATTATTTAAATTCCCACTAATTAGAGATTGCAAATTAACTTTTTTCTTTTTAATCTTTTCCCCCTAGTATAGTATATAATCATCGTGTAGTGACACGGAGAAGGAGACACTTCATGAAACATGTTCTGATTGACTGCACGACTTTCAGAGAAGAAAGAAACATATAATTAGCTCATGAAATACCAGGAGACATAAAAGAGCGAGTTGGTCAATGATGTAACGGCGTCTGATGAGTTGGTGTATTTGGCCAGTGCCATTGGATGCCGAACACTGCGTGGGGTTAAATTAGAAATGTTAGCTGAGCAGGGCGGCCTATTGTCAAAGAAAAACTCAAATTAAAATCACACGGGAAGTGTTTTCACTTGTTGTGACTGACCAGAAGCTGCTCTCCATTTGTGTCCCAGTCCAAAGTCAGCTTCCAGCCAAGTGCAGTCCAAATGTCAGGAAGTATTTTATCTTGGATACTTTGGGAGCTGACTTGTGTGGACTTCTCAGCTTGCATTTAGCCTCAAACAGTGGCAGTTGGTGGAGGATGTCAGCCAGACTGCCATGAATTTAATTCTACAGCTGTTACTGTGGCCCAAAACAGGATTTTGAATAACTTTTTTTTTTTTTTTTTTTTGCAGATCAAATTAAACCATTCAGATTTTTAATATGTTGTCAGTTTATAAAAAATAATGGAACTCAAAACAGACTCAGCATCTCAAGAAAGCAAACAAAAGCTCAAAAACAAAGAATCTCGGTTCTTTTCAGCCTGTTAATTGGCCAGTGAGTTGAATAGGGTTGTCATGAGAACTGATTCTTTGAACCAATTCAGTAACAAAATTCTGAACATGTGAAGTAGTCCCTGTGGTATTAAAGGTATTGACGGAAAGAAGAGTGGATCTGAACGGCTCAAAGATAGACATCCGGATCTGTGCACAGAATTCAAGTTGAGAGACTTTTATTTGCTAACTGTATATTAACATGTCGTCAGTCACAATGCTCACCTCATAAAATGGTACTGTTATTGTTGGTGAAATGTGACTGCTGCTTATGTTGGAGCAATGCTGCACAGATAATGTTCACAGAGGCTACCGTTGGCTTGTTTAGGCTAACGAAGCGATAGCTCATGACATTAGGAGCGGCTGGCGTTCAGGTCCTTGTACTTGTGTGCAGTGCATTATTATGTAAAGGTCATTTGCCACTGCTGGAATTGAAGTTGATCCTGGAACCGTGTGAGACTTTTTGTTCTCATCAACATGTTTACTTGTGTGTGATGTTTTAGCTCGGTATCACACTTAAAATGCTGTATCATAAGTGCCATAAGTAGTAATTTTGTAATACTTGAAGACTATGTGCCACTGCTATTTTCTTGTTTTTTAATACACCAAGGCTATTTATTAGTTGCATTATTTCTTTCATATTTCAGGCTGCTGGGCTTTGCAGTACTGTTGATCTGTTGCCATTAAAAAAGACAGTTACGTTTTAGTTTTTTCCATAATATTTTATTTTTGCTTCAAATAACAGTGATATAATTTTATCACTTGAAGGCTTCATCCTCTTGCGCCTGGAACATTCTTTTCAAATAAAAGAGTTCAGGGTAAAACACAAATTTCCTTGTTTAATTCTGTTGCTGTGATTTTGGAACTTGATTTTAGGTGGTATTGGTACCCGCTACCAAAACGTTGTTATCGTAACAACTGTATCCCGGCTGTAGACAGTTATGTTGAAGAGCAATCAGCAGAGCCTAGTGTTTCGTGATGTCAGCCCTAACAGTAAATTGATCATTTTGTCTCCTTCGGACTAACAGTCTTAACTTGTTACGTTTGAACCGCTTTTCTCTGAATTGTTTGCAAGTATGAGTCTTCTTTCTTGCAATCTTGTCAAATTTTGTCCTATCTTAAGTTTTTGTTAGATTTGGTATAATGTGAAATCTGTGTTTGTATTGCTGTTCAATGCTTTGCTGTGTCAGTCTCGAAACATCTTTGTCAGATGGTTTTTTTCTACAAAAGTAGGACGCATTGTGGGGAGTGAGAAGGTCAGGAAAAAGGCTAAGATGGGAGAACTTTTAAAAATAAGCCTCACTGTATGTGCACTATAATCACAAACTCACAAATACAGGCATTTGAGCCTTCGTAGATACTGTATGCTTGGCTGGGAGGGACTCAGATACAATAATTGAAAGGGGGAACGTACCTTTAGTCATGCTCTGTGACACATGGATTCCCCCCCGATCAATAGAAGATGGTCGCCACTTAAATGAAGGTATTAAAACATTCACACTCTCCCCATCAAGGCTGATCAGATTGGGTTAAAGATATAGCGCCGCTGTCTTTCAGCCCTGCAGATGTGCCTCTGTTATTTGTTTTAATGCTTTATGAGGCTCACGGATATCACTTTTTTTTTTTTTTTCCGAGGTAACACGAACAAAACAATTTGTACGTTTGGTC
This sequence comes from Brachyistius frenatus, assembly GCF_029030835.1. Lineage (NCBI taxonomy): Eukaryota > Metazoa > Chordata > Actinopteri > Embiotocidae > Brachyistius > Brachyistius frenatus. The sequence continues at coordinate 4,709,365 of NW_027210615.1, forward strand.
CCCATTATGGAGACTAAACAAATGCTCAATGTCAAAAACGCCCAGAAATTTTCATCATTGTGCCTCTCGCCCCACTAGGCACAACAAAATCCTTGACTTGCACAATGTTTCTGTCAGAGAGGCTCATACTGTGAATGCGTGACCCTGCGTCCACTTGGGACAGCTGATCATCACTGCGTGCACTTTATCCTTGTGAACTGCATTCTCCGAAAGATGTTCAGACACGGTCCGATAATTCGGCTATGACTCTCCAGGGCTGTTTGGACTGTCTATGTTTTAAAAAAGTCAACCTTTCAGTGATATTGATGACCTCAGTTGTGTTGTCAGCTTTTGGTTGTCACTCTATAGTGAAGTGTCCATCCGTTACAATGCTATAAAAGTACTTCCAAACGGCCCTTGATCACTACCTCTTGAATGAGAAATAGGCAGCGTTTGAGGATGTGCAAGACAGCATGAGGTGAGGAAATAAAAAGCAGGTGTATCATGAAGAGACTGAGCATTAATAATGAAGACTGTGTCGGTTGGACTGAAAAGCCACATTGGAACACAACTCTCATTATGAACACAGGGTCAAAGGCTTGATGTCCACAGTTTTAATGATGTTACCTTTTGATCTTAAAATATGTCTTTAGCTCTTCTTTCCTTTTTCCTTTTAATGAGAACTCTGTCGAGGTGTTCATGTTTAAAACCCAGAGCTACAGTGACTCTGTCAGCGAGACTGCATGTACAATATCACTTCTTATTCAATCGGAGCCATTAAGGACGAGTTTAATGCAATGTTCTGATGTTTTGTAGCCAACAGAGGGTAGCGGGTAACCTGTTGCTACCAGCAACCACATGTATTAAAGAAGTGTCAACAAGAAATCTTGGCATCTTTAGTCATCAACTCTTATTAAAAAGTGATGAAGTCAGTGGTGCAGGTGGGAGGAGATGAAGAGTTTCTCAGAGCTGAAACAGACATACAGTAATATATTTCATCTACCCAACATATATTTTTTGTAATGTTTTATATAGTATGCATTTGGTTTTCTTTATGGAATGTGCTTAAATGTCATATAATTATTTAACTGATTGTACATTTGTATCCTGAGCCCTTGTACTGCTGCGACAGACATCTCATAATTATTGATTTTTTTTTTAAAATGAATTTAATGTAGCTTCACTAAATTGGGGGATACTGTATATAATGTATTTATTAACAGAAAAACTGTAGTTATTATTCTATATGATGACTTGAATAGCTGTGTCAAATTTAACAAGAGGATAGTGGAATGCAGTTTCTGCTTACCTGCACCCTAAAAAAAAAATCAATTATTAACAAGGAGCCAGGAGCCAAAACATCTATTTATTTGCTACCAGCCAGTCTTATGCTCCCTCAAACTGCCCCCTGGACATGTCATTATTTACCCAATTATAACAAGACTGCATTTTTTATAATGCTATATCCACAGCTTTTCGAAGCAAGCCCTATTTAATGATGTATGACCAAGTGTCTGGTTTGCCTCCCCCTATGGTCTCTTGATTGGCAGATGGGCACTTGACACAACACTGAGGAAAAACACTCCTGTTTATGTTTTCCAAGTCAATCCCCCAGTTTTTACACCGTTTTTGTTTGTTTGTTTTGGTATGTTTTTATGTTATCTATGTCCCGACAGATTTTTTTTTTTAATGTGATCACAGGGAAATGGATGGAAAAGCGTGTGTCTATGTGTTTGGGGTTTATACAGTATGTTTTCTCTTATTGTCTAAGATATCATGAACACACACATTCACTAACACACACACACACACACACACACACACACACACACACACACACACACACACACACACACACACACACACACACACACACACACACACACACACACACACACACACACACACACACACACACACACACTAGGTATGGATACATTTTTTCAAATTCTGCCTTGATCTAGTCAAATAGTTAATCATATTAGGCTTTACTGTGTTAAAGTCCTATTTTAGACAAATATGTAAAATTCGATTTCTGGCATGAAAAGCCCTTTGGGAAGAATGGCTCTGCGATTTCCACTCTGGCCTTCTAAATTTGTGTGGGCCGACTTAATTGGGGCTAAGTCTTATCAAAACCTTGTAGTATTTTTCTTGCCTAACGAGAGGTTGCTATGGCAACATACCAGTGGGTAACAGAGGTCTAAAACACAATCGGAATAACAAGGAAATATCTTTCAAGCTAGAGACACAAGACCAACTTCTAAAACTGTTTAATAAGAATGAAATGTTTTTCTTGCTTGTAAAAATATTTATGAATAACCACTTTTGCATTTTTCTGTTAATCTCATCTGTAGTTATAGAAACATCTGTCCCAGGTGAACAAAAGTGAAACAACATTTACCCTGTTTCTATGGATCACTTAGAAATGTTTATTACTTTTATTGTGAAATAGCATCTGCACATCCTGTTCAACCATCACAATCAATGCTAAAGCACAGAGCATCTGTGATAATAACAAACTTGGATATGAACTGAATAGCAGCTTCTACACTGGTAGTTTTTCAAAGCTGCAAACACACATTTGGAGAAACTGGTTCTATTAGTCTGCTGCAACTTCTTACAACGAAGCCAATCACATAATCCAACAAAATTGAAGCAAAACTCACCAGATAATTTTGAGCTTCAACACACGTTGGAGGAATGCAATTTTCTCCTGGAGAACTTTACTGAATCAGAAGTAAAGAAATATATTGGTTTTTGACTCAGAGGCTCAGACTTACCAAACATCACATTGCACTTTGTAGTTAGATCTTGCAGCATATATCGGATCTGTAGGCAAACAGCTTCGCTGCAGAGTTTTAAAGGAATCTGAGCAATAACAAAGTTTTTCTTCATGTGTTTGTGCACAGAGGATCCTCCAAGAGAGAAATTATGACTTTTAATTATTGTGTATGAAAGTCTATCGTCCGGTCCGCTGTTTAATAATTGACCACATTCAGGCTTTTCAGCTCATGAAGGGCCTCCACTTAAATATCATGATCATTAGTGCTTTTAGCCATTAGTTCCACTGCTTTCATGAAAATGAGAAAGCATCTTAGAGAGGGATTTGTAAATTGTGGGGGGAAAGGTGGAAATCAATAGTAGTTTTTTTCTTGTAATTTATACACTCCAAAGCCAAATCATTTAAAGGTGAAAAAAAATTCAATAAACTCGACTTTCGACTCAAGTTCCAACGTTTTATAAAATGTTTAAAAGAATGTTATAAGCAAATGTCAAGTTTTGGTGTCAGGATCAAAGAGGAAAAGACACACACAGCACACCCACAAGACATTGTGTTTGAGGAAGTGACGCAGCCACATACAAGCCTTTAGTATTCTGTCTTTATCACTTTTGGCATCACTGGCTTGCATGTGTGTTCCATAAGCGAATGAGTCCCCGGCTATGAGCTAGTTAAACAGGAAACTGAACACCATGGTGTAGCTGCGTGTGTGTCTCCACAGTGGAAGCCAGTTCAGTGCAGTGACATCATGTGGGAACGATAGATGGCAGTCTTGGCTTCACTTTCCAGCTCACACACAGAAACATCATGCCAAGCCTGGCAGTGGAACACTCACTTATTATTATTATTATTATTATTATTATTATTATTATTATTCTGTACTTATTTATTTCACACCTGAAACATTCACGTTCAGAACAAACAGCAGAAAACAGGACGAACAGAGAATAACATTTGAAAAGGAATTATAGAATTTACCCTCAAGAAAAAAATCATCAGGATTCATCCAAAGCTGATTAACAGAAATTATGATCCACTCTGAACGACTTAGACATGCATATGCAGCATCGACGAGGCAACCTGGAGGCACCCGGCACTTCATTAATCACACAAGGTTAAATTCGATGAAGAAATTACTCAGATTCAAACCAAGACTTTCAATTACAAATGTCTTTTTTAAATTTTTTTATCGAGCATGTATTGTGTTATTTTCATCAGGATTGATTTATTTTTGCCTAAATTGGCCATATTTGCTGATGCTGCTTTGAACCCTGCAGGAATCTGATGACATCATATAATATAGATATACCATTCCTCCATAAATTACCACTCCACTCCACATTATTTATATAGACTTAAGATGTGTAGTGCCTGGGGCTGCCAATGGAGGCAAGGAGAGGGTGGAAGAGGTAGAGAAAAGATGAAAATGAGATGACAGCAGAGAGACACAGAGGTGAAGAGGAGATGGGAAAAGGGAAAATGGAAGGAGAGGAGAGGCGGAAAGTAGAGGCAAAGGGCGACAGGACAAGTGAAAGAAAGAGCTGAGAAGGGGAGAGTGAAACAGTTGAAAAAAAGATACAAAGTGAAGAGGTTGGTAAGAAAGAAAACAAAGGAAATGCAGAGGTGAAAAGGGCATGTAAAGAGAACACATAAAAGAGGTAATAAATGTAAAAAAAAAAAAGAGAGGAAGAAGAGGCAATCATGTGAAAAGTAGATTAAAAAGGTGCAGAACAGAACAAATTAGGTTCTAACTACAGGAGATGCAGAAGACAGCAAGCACAAAGAAGTAAGGAGAACAGGAATAAGGTGCAAATAACAAAGACAAAGAAATGTGTAAAACAGGAAATTACAGCGAAGAGGGTTGGAGGAAAAAATGAGGAGCAAAGAAGTTATCTTTGTTGTCTTCTGCACCTCTTTTCATTACTTACCAGAAAATAGAAAAGGAAAACTAATGTCCAGGAGCAAAGAAAGGAGGCACCGAGGGGACTAGAGAAAGAAAGTGAGACAACAGGAATGGATGTCATTAAAGACAGAGCAACAGGTGCAAGGAAAAAAAGATACAAAAATGAAGGGAAGCATGACACAAGACTTACGGTCCCGTAAGGGGATGAAAAAAAGGAGGCAGAAAGAGAAAAGAGGGGGAACATATAGGAGAGCAGAGCAGATGCCAGTTATCTGTGTCTGTCATGCTCCGCATATGAAACACCGAATGATGACCGCTGTGATTCACCACTGCTGGCTACAAACCAGCCACTGGCCACTGTGTGTGTGTGTGTGTGTGTGTGTGTGTGTGTGTGTGTGTGTGTGTGTGTGTGTGTGTGTGTGTGTGTGTGTGTGTGTGTGTGTGTGTGTGTGTGTGTGTGTGTGTGTGTGTGTGTGTGTGTTTTCCACTGAGCGGAGGGTTCCTTTTAACAACAGATTTGCTCTGACGTGATTCATGACGACCTGCCTGCAGGGAGCGCGGGGGAGGGGGATGTGGGGGGCACACACACACACACACACACACACACACACACACACACACACACACACACACACACACACACACACACACACACACACACACACACGCACACTCGCAAACACTTTAAATGCTTTGAGTCCACAAAATGAGATTAAAATTTTTACATAAAATTTAAATTCAGAAGGGATGTGGAGTTGCTCGGGGTAACATTACGTGTTCATGCACGCACCACACAAACAGAACCGAGAGGAAAACAAGGAAAAGTGTCTCTCTTTCCTGATAGGAGTGAAACACTGAAACACTGTCACACGTGCACCACATGTGTGAATTTAGCTCTGTGCCCCTGCGTACATAGTCTGTGTGGCCATGGCAAGGTTTAACACACACACACACACACACACACACACACACACACACACACACACACACACACACACACACACACACACACACACACACACACACACACACACACACACACACACACACACACACACACACACACACACCGATGGAAAATGTGTATATTGAGAAGGAAACACAGTGCTGTCATCTCCAATCCGCATCCACAGCAGCGGACCTCGAGCCACCCAGCCAAGTAGCCACTAATGGAGGTTTGATTGACAGGTAGGGACACACTGACCATCCCTGTGACTCACTTTCCCAGAGCCTTGTGTCATTGTGTGTGTTGTGTGTGTATGACCCTTTGTCTAATGGAGTCAGTGGCTGCAGGTTGTGAGGAGAGAAGATGAGAGCGTCAGGGGAGGAAGGTGGGGAGTTGTAATGTCAAAGTGCAGCCTGATGCACTTCGACATAAATGTCCTCAGATTTAAATGAAGCAGAGTTGGACTTTGGACAGCGGTCGGTGTTAGTCTGATTTGTCCTTAGTCTCCTATTTCTCCTTTGATTATTGGGGCTCAGCACTCATTTTACTGTGGCGGAAAAGCACGAGGTTCAGTTGAAGTGTTGTTGTAACCTAAATGTTGCATCAACTACTCAGCTATAATTCACAAATGTGTCAATTCAATTCACTGTTGTTGTCCTACTTGTTGGAAGCTAATGGTTTACTGTGCTTCATCAAAGCTGTACTGTCAGGATCCCCATCTGACCCTGTGTGTTTTGACCTTTGATCTCCTTTCCTATTGTTCTGTCATTCCCCAGTGTATTTGTTGTGTTTGGCCATGTGCTTGTGTTTTGTTCTGTGTCCTCCTCTGCCCGCCTCCAGTCACCTCCCATGGCCACGCCCCTCATCATTGAGTAGCTCCCACCAATCCAGCTGATCACCACCTACAGGTTGCTCATCTCACTAATCACCTCGCTAGACTATATGAACCCTGGTCCTGCAGTCCTTAGGTGTCGGTCCATACTCTCAGCTACAGTACATCACCTTGCACCTCCTTCTGAGTGAGAAGAGGACGTATTCTCCTGATGTTGTGCAGCATTGTGCTGCTGATTGATGCTGAACAGATTTAATAAACTAAGTGAAAATGCTCCTACAAACAGCTGGAAGTTACAAACAGAAGTTCCACCCCTGCTAAAATGTTGTCACTACCTGGAGTACATTCATTATTAGAGTTTATTTAGGGAACCTGTTACACACTTTGTCTTAATCGCAATAAAGTTATGGTTTTATGGATGTTTCAGTTTGTAACAGATACAATTTTAGAGCAATGTCAATGAGGTAACATGCATAAAAGTTGTTTAGTGATTTTGGAAAGGTCTGTGTGCGCTCCCCTCAACTAAAGGAACACAAACTGTGACTTCTGCATTTCCTGTAACATTATGGACCAGTATTGGAGTTGAAATATGATACCCACCGTGATGAATCATCATTGTAATATGGATAATACTTTATGTGTGCAGGTGTGTTCTCAGGTCTAGTCACGTAAGTCAGTGACTCAGTAAGTTTAACTGAAGAAAACCAATGATGACAAACAATAATCTGCACCCCAAAGTTAATTATTATGTCACAGATGTTGTCAGGGAGAAAACAGCCATAAATCTAGATGTTTGCTCCTGGAATGACCATTTTTAAACCCACTGAGATCATTTAAACACTGAAGGCTTTCTGAGCAATTGACCCGCTCAGACACAAAATACTGTATATAAAAAATAGCAGCTCAGTTGTATAACAGCAGAAGATGGAGCGAGTGTGCAGTTGTTTTCATGTTTCAGCAGGTGAACACTTCTACGGTGCTCCTGTAATATGTGGCTGAATCCAGTCCAGGCAGTTCTGCTGCAAAAGATTTACATTGACATGCTCTCCTGTGCTTGAAAGTTTTATTCAGTGAGGAAAAAAATAGAATAAAAATGACTATTGCATTATTAAATATCATCAGGACAGGCACAATTAAAAGCAATACAAAAATACTGGTACAAAAATGACAGGGACTGTTGTTGATGTGGAGACTGAACATATTGAACAGCAACCTGATAATGTTAGAATCATATATGGTTGTTGATAATTGGGTTATATTCTATATCACCCCTTGTAAATGGTTGAAAGACATGAGAGATAAGACAGAAACTACTCTTAATCGAAACATAATGGTTTGTATTTACACAGAAATACCTACAATCTCAGATTAAATATGCCACCTGTGTTATTTACACAACACCATTACACAATGTTATTGCTACAATCTAACACAGCCCTTTTTCACAGCACACAGTTTCATTTGTCACTGTATGGAAAGCACAAGTGTATTAATGATGGCTGCATTTTACTTAAGAGAAGTCCTGCTTTTGTGCATGTGGTTCACTGTCATGGCTTACTGGGACATTTAATGGAACTGAGCATTATTATTACAGCTATGTAGTCCATACCATGACAAGTCAAAATATATGCTATGAACGAGGCTTATTCATTTTGTCAGACATTTTCGGTGTACTCTTTATTTCTTATGGAATGAAAGAACATTAGTTTTTACTCGGTGAAACTTCTTATGTCTTGTTTTGTATTTTATTGTATGTATTTAATCAACGTGCACTTGACATGTAACTTTGCTGCCTCTCGGCCAGGTAAATTGTGGAAACTGTTTTTTTTACCTGGTTCAAATAAAAGTTAAATGAATAAAAGAAAAATGTACAAAAATGATGGTGATAGAATGACACAGATATTTTATAAAGTTACATTTAAAACAATTAAATGTCATCAAATTATTTTAATTGGCATATGATGATATGAAATGAAAAAAATCCAACGTTTCAGGGATGCCAAAATGTGCAGACAGCGCTCGTTGGATTTTTGTTGTGAGCACCCTACTAGGCTGCCAGGGTGCCTCTGTATATAAGAAACTGCTGTTGCTTTTTGTATGCTGCAGATTCTGACCTCACCTGAAGCAGTGAGCTCACAGCCAGCAGGTGTTTCTATCACCAACCAATCGTAACACCTTCTGCTTTCATAGTACCTAACACTGATGCCAGCCTCCAACAAAAGCTTAAAAAAACAGACTCCTTTAAATATCATGTTATATGGACCAAAACATTGTAGATGACGTATCATTCAAACTGCACAAACAAGCTGTGCCTTGTTTTTTCCTCATAATAATACAGCTATGTATAAAAATTTGACAAATACATAACATGAGCCACACAGCTTATGAACTATTTTTGCCTATACAGCGTAGGCAAAAAAAAGTTCATAAACTTTTAAATTTGCATGATTGGGGTCAGAGATTGTGGGTCTTGTGGGTCCTGTGGGTCCCGGCCACGTAGCCAAAGAAGGCAATGAAAAAGTAGATAAGCTTTTTGCTACACAATCACTTTACTCACAGACTATATAATTAAGTTAAAAATCTCAAACTAATACACAAGGGCCTAGCAGGAAGGCATTTACATCATATACAGAGGCAAATCTGCACAGTGAAAATGATGGTCAGGAACAGAAAGGAAAAGACCATCTTCACACATCTAAGGATCGGACATACGGGACTTAATCATACTCTACAAGATATTAAACACCTTACAGGATTATGTGCACATTGTGATCAACCAGAATCAATTCAACATGTGTTATCAGACTGCCATAAATGTAATAAAGAAAGGACAAAACTTATCTCAGTTCTCAGGGCAGCAAAATTAGGATTCCTCGAGAAAATATGTTTGGGAAAGGCTCATTAAAAGTATACAGCTCTGTATGTAATGTATTTTGTTTATGAAACTGGTCTCTAATAGAATTTAGGTTGTTTTTTTTTCTGCCAAGCTCCACACTCCAGTCCAGTAGGTGGCAATAATGCACCTTAAAGTTGGTCTGCCAACTGCCACAAAACCCTCAAGAGGAAGAGGAAAAAGAAGAAGAAGAAGACCTGCTGCTGCATCAGGACTGAAAGTTTGAACCTATACTAGTGCAGTAGTAGCTGTTTGGCCTGCTCGGTTAACATTACCTGGGGTACACAGAATACAAGCTTCAATGCTCATAATGCAGTGAGCTGAGCTGATACATTATTTGGGCTCTTTGGGGTCACATGATTTAAGAGTTGCAGAAGAACAGCAGCACTAGCGAGGTCATTTCTTTCACACTGCCTTCCAGGGGCATGTGAAGAACAGCGGCCATCTTTTATTTACCAGGCAGGAGCTGTGAGGGTGGGTTCGGACTGAAGCGGAGAGAGGAGCCTCACTCAGAGGAAGAAGATATCTTCAGGCTTCAGTTAAGAGACAACAGCCACGAGTAAATACAGAAACCTGCAGCGACTGAGCCGCAGCATGAAGCAGGAGGATAGATGCACTTAAAGTAGAGTTTGCTGGCTGTTTGGATTATTTATTTGTGTGGTATTCCTTTCGTTGTGTGCCTGTCCTACTGTGAGACTTCATTACTAGACCTAGATAAAAGTCAGGGAACTACATGTACCTGAGGGTAATGTCAGAGATAAGGGGATTTGTATTGTCCGTGCTTGGTTTTGACACATTTCTGTTTGATAAACCCTCAGAACAACCTCGATACCGGGGTCGTCTGTGCCCTGTTGTGATCTGACCCGGTCCAGCTCGTGGCTACGGCTTTGAAGAGCAGCCTAATAATGCTTCCTCTTGTTTGGGCCTCACAGCTGCTGTTGTTTGTCTTGGCAGTCATCAGAGGTTGAGGACGAATGCGGAGCCGCGAGGTTTCCGGTGTCCCACAGTCACATTTTGTGCTTTTCTGTGTGTGTGAATTTGAAACCTCTGACTTGTCCGACTGCTGTGTGATTGGTGACGGGGTTGGCAGACATGTTCAGTCTTGGAGTCATGACTTTTTCTTTTAAGCAGAAGAAAATACCAGATGTGACTAAAAAGTTAGTTTTTTAACAAGTTTCTTCTCCAAGCTGAACTTCTGACAGTCTGTCCCTCCATCTTCCCCTCCGCTCAGCCTCTTCCTGCACTATGCTGAGGGTCATTCTGGTGTAAATGAGAGCATTGTTCCAGAAGGGGAAGGCTGGCTTCGCGGAGAGGATTATATGTTGGTGTTGAGCTGTGGGATTCAGTTTCTTCTGGCGTATGAGCCGGTCAGTGAGCTGCATCGCTAAGCTTGTTGTTATTGTTTTGGGAGAAGGAGACAGAGTTCTGAGGGGAAGAAAGTAGAGGAAGGAAGGAATTAAGGAGGATATAAAAGGGAGAGGAGGGAAAAGGAGAAAAAAATAGAAAATGAATGTAGAAAGTGTTTAAAGATTGTCAAACTCCAGGCTACATTTTTTTTTTTTTTTATAATTTACTGTATTTATAAGGAAGGACAATGATGGGTAACGGCAGGAGGATAGAAAATCACTGCATCTGCAGAAACTCTTGTCGGACACAGGTTTTAATGGGGAGGAGGCAAAAATGCTGAGATGTACTTTTTCTACAAGGAAAAACTGGGATGAGAAACCTGAGCAAAAAGCTCAGTTATCTCCTCCTGAGCAGCAGATGGACTCACACAGTCAGACAGGCAGCAACATGACTCCTCGCAGGGGGAAGGCTTTGGAAAGAGTCTGGACTCTGCGATCTTTCTCTTGTGTGACACCTGATTCAGTTCAAAATGTTGCTGAACCTTATACAGCATATTGTGTTGGCTTCCTTTTGTGACGATGAACGGTTTGTTTCAGTTACTCATATTCAAAGTGCCTGCAGGGAATCGCCAAACAACAAATTTATAAGAAAGAACACTTACATATCCACCAAATTATCAGTAGATATTGATGGGTAAATCTGAACAGATTCGAGAGAAGGGTGCGCACTGCTTTGCTAGTCTGTTTGATGCATTTTAAATTCATAGGCAGTTATAATTTTTTTTGTTTGTTTTACTTTTAGTGTTCCTTTATCTACTGGATTTTAGAGCCAGTTGTAAAGCATTAAAACACTCCTGTCTGTGTGCTGAATCCACAGTGATAATGTATAACCTGCCATGATGAAAACTAATCTAAGACAAGAACTAAATGATCTCAGACTCAACAAAAATTGCATTTCAGGATTAGTATGTCTCTGTCAGAATTGGTAGCAAATTGGAATGGTTCTTTAAAAGTTAATGAAAGTTAAAGACTGAATGCACAGAACAATCTCACTGAAAATGAACAAAGCAGCAACAAAAGAGCAGGGAAAAAACACAACATTAGGGAACATTAGGGAGGCTGTGGCTCAGACGGTAGAGCGGGTTGCACACTAATCCAGAAGGTTGGTGGTTCGATCCCCAGCTCCTTCTGTCCACATGCTTAAGTGTCCTTGAGCAAGACACTGAACCCTAAGTTGCTCCCGATGGTGTACCATCAGCGTGTGAATGTGCTTCTGATGGCAGCACCTTGCATGGTGATCTGTCTCATGAATGGGTGAATGGAAAAACCATGTTAAAGTGCTTCGAGACTGAAAGGTGATAACGCGCTATACAAGTACAGACCATTTACAACATCATGCAGGTCAGCTCTCTGGCATATGTAAAAGGGGTAAACTAGAATTAGCAGAAACATGTCGAGGGCTGTGCATCTTACAATACTTTTGGTTGGCTGATAAACTGATATGGACATCAGTAGGAATTAGTTAAGGATTCACCTTTTTAATCTCACATTTTTTTGCAATATGCGTACACAAATTTACTCACTAGACCTCCCAAACTATACGTGTAGCAGTATAGTTCTCAAAATATATGAATAGTAGACCCTTTCAACAATATAGATGTACAAAATAAAATATGTTAAATAAGGTGTTTTACTTGATTTCTTTTGTAGAAATTAAAAGGCGGAACGTAAACAGGTTAATGTAGGATGTCACCATCTTCTCTTTTATGTTAACAAAGGAAATTTGTCCAATCTTAAAGCTGCTCATCAAACTAAACCCACAGTGAGCTGTATTTGAGTGAAGCTGGTGAATATTCTCTGCAGTGGAGAACATGGGTAGCTGAAAGGTAACATGATGCTCCAAAAAAATTACTAAAGTGCAGTGTGTGCGTGCTCAATTTTATTTGATGATGAAGGTCATTTGAAATCAGATGCCACAATCACCCTTGTCTTCATTATAGTGACCTGCTCAACAGGTGGATTCTATCCTTTGGTCAAAAGCTAAAAGTTAGCTGACCTCCAAACTTGGACCATATTTCAGATGTGGCCACCAATCAAACAACTGAAAGAAAGAAATATTGAAAAAATGTCATAGAGAAAAAGTCTTTAATATAATTTAGGTGCACTTAAAGTTTGCTGAGTGACTGGCTCGACTGCTGGTTGATTCCACTTCCCATCTCTCCAGTCTGTCAGCGTTTTGACTGGGTCTGCTCCAGGTACTGTACTCTGCTGACACTGATGGTTTCACCGTGCACATCCCATGCACTCAGGCTGAAAATTCAACCTGGCATTTTCCTGGAGCTGGATTGGAGACGGGGGAGACGGAGCACTCTCGCACTGACAGGCAGGTCCAGAGCCGTACTTACGACACATTCAAATCAAGGAAACCACTGGCCGTAAAAATCATGTGGAGTTAATGCTGCTCGGAAACAATTACAGCAAAATGTATTCTCTTGCTTCTCTCTAAACCATCGGTGTCCTAGCATTAGAGGATATGTTAGTTTTCATTCACACAAAATACAAAAATAAAAAACTTCATTCTGGTTGAAGCTATGTGAAATCATTTTTGGGATTTTGATGCTGAAATAAAACCTGCAGGCTGTTGGAAGGGACAACAGATGCTGAATTCATACTTCAGTAATAATGGGTTAGACCACAGCAGCAGAAGCCACAGGTGTAAGACATGTGGGATTAGGAGCTACACAGTAGATCACGGTGTTGCATGCGTGTGCCACCTAAAGCATGTAAATACAAATCAGGCATGCGATGAGGTGATACCACAAGAACTGTGATTCACCGTTTTTTCCTGCCAGTCAGATGTTGGTGAATGTTCCGACTATACGTAGGACATGAAACAAGTTGAAAAGTGGCTCAGCTCTCTTCTCCTTACATCTAAAAAAGATGAAAACCTCCTGCCTACTGTGAGCACTGCTCTCTGTCACGATGACCGAAACGACAGTAATCGCACTAAATAGTCACATATTCAGCAATGAATCACAGGCGGTTCTTCACCATAACTCGTACCCCAAAGAAAATAAAACACTCTTAACAGTGTTGCCATTGGGATAAAGGAGAACATAGCCAGATCCTGCACAGTACACTTCTTCAGCTTTGGTGCAACACTATCAACAGAAGAAATCCAACACTGGGAACCAGTTGTGTCAATTATGAATCTGGTTAAAGAGTGTGCCACCACAGTTGTAATGCACAGTGATGTTCCAGTCGAAATACCAACAAGCAAGCTTACATGATCACAATGACAACGCTTCGAGGTTGGTATTTAGCAGATAATGTTTACCATCTTAGTTTAGCATCTTATTATGATGACGTTTGCTTTTTAGCATCAAACACAAAGTACAGCTGAGGCTGATGAGAATGTCATAAATTATACATGTATTTGGTAATAAACAACCTCGTCACACATCAAAATGTGTAATAGTTATGTTTGTTTACGGTACAAAATGCATTAGTTTCACCCTGGTGGCCTTTTCTTGGCCTTTTTTTTCTATCAGTCTGAGTCCATGTCATATGATTGTCAAAGCCTGCTGGAATCTCACATGTGCGCTCAAGGTATCTTAGGTTTAGCACCAAACACCATGGATAGGTTTCAGAAAATATCATCCATCCATCCATTATCAATACCTACTTTATCCTGAACAGGGTCACGGGGGAGCTGGAGCACCGTGAGGCAGGGTGCACCGTGGACAGGTCACAAGTCCATCACAGAAAGACATGCATGCTCGCATTTACACATACGTATGGGCAATTTAGAATCACCGAACATGTATGTTTTTGGATGGTGGTAGGAAGCGTGAGTACCTGGAGTGAACCCACGTAGGCATTGAGAGAACATACAAACTCCACTCAGAAAGGACCCAGCTAAGGTTCAGACCAAGCCCCAGGTGAGATTCGAACCCTGAACCTTATTGCTGTGAGGCGACAGTGCTAACCATTGCACAGGAAGTTCACTTATGTAACTTAATACAAATCTATGTGGATGTTTTTGGGTGAAAATTCTGTGTTTGATCCATCCAACCACCCTGACTTCCTCCTAATGTGGACTTTGCCACTCTATACTCGCATAACTTACTTCTTTGAATTCTGATTCTATCAAATAGGCATCTTGCATGTTTTGAGCTGTTATTGGGAAACTAATACGTTTTGTGCTTTGGATCATTTTGATGTCATAAACCAAAACACTGGAGATTTCTAGGGATCAATCATTAGTAGGTAACATAAAATATCTGTACCTTATTAAGTACCAGTCCATGTTAGATGTAGTCAGATTTCACAGGGTAAGGTTGAACTTTGACCTGGTGGTGGTGCTACATAGCATATCAGCATATATCTTAGATCATTAGGGGGACTATGAATGTCTGCACCAAATTTTCTTTCCAATCCATCCAGTAGGTTGTGAAAGATTTCAGTCTGGACCCAACCAGTGAAAAATAACTCATTGTTTTGGAGTGATGGTAACAAAAGCCAGATTGCCTCTTTTTCTGCCTCATGACAGTTAGTGTCTCTGTAGTTAATTTCACCTCGTTTCTTGATTTTAAAAAGTCAATTGAGAAAGAAAATAAGGCTTAAAATGCTTTGACAGGTTTGTGTGTGTGGGTCTGACATGTACTTCACATTTTAATGTTTTGTTTTTCCCAGGGTGCCCTCGTTGCTCAATTCTGCATAATAGGGGGGGGGTATGAGTCATTTGTCCACTTTGGTTTCCTTTCTTTTTCTCCCCTCTTTTCACCTTTTCGTCACCCTAATCCAACGTCCATCTCCTCTTCACCTGCAGTCTGCGCTGTGTCCTTACCTCACCCCTCACCTTCTCTCCTCTCATGCTCTACCTTCCCATTCCCGTCTTCTTCTCCAACATTATCCTTTCATTTATACCCACTGTCCTCCTCTCTGGTGCTCTTCCTTTTCCAGCCCACTGTCTCTCTCGTATTAATCACAGCATCTCCATCTCGCCACGGGGGGAATCTCCATCGCAACTCTTCACTTCATCTGGAATTAATGCAAGATGTCGGAGAAGGATGGGAGATTCTGAGCTGCCAAGAATGGATAGTCAGGTCACGGAAAGAGGACACAGAGAGATAGAAGTAAATATATTCTTTACATTAGGTATTTATAACTGGGTAGTATAGTGCTATAGAACAAAATCACCAATGTCAAATTCAACTTGAGAATTGCATTCCTTTACATGATGACATGTAGTGTGTGCATAAAGCAATGCAATTATTTGGGTTTGTATTTTTCTGTCACTGGTAGGAATTTGACTTCTAGCATGGACAGACGAAAGGCAGTTCAGGTACAAAGAAGAGGGGAGGAGGCACAGCAAATTGGTTACATAGTGTGAAGTCAGGGCTAACAGAGTGAATGACAAGTAGATAAGTGCAATAAAAAAGGATGGTCGAGGTAGATTAGGGTAGAAAATGAAGGTTTTGGCGTGCAGCCTGCACCCAACCTTAAGATGTTTTCCAAGGAGCTAAATCTCAGAGGGCAGCATGGAAGAATTATTCAGATCCTTTACTCAAGTAAAAGTACCAGTATACCAGTGTAGAAATAAACCATTCCAACAAAAGACCTTCATGGAAAATCCTACTTAAGTGAAAATACATATTGTTTTGGCAGCAAACTATAAGTATTAAAAAAAATTGTTTGGTCCCTCTGACTGAAATATTACTATATATGGCATCATTAGATTATTAATAGTGAAGCATCAGTGTGTTTAAGCAGCATGTTACTGATGTAGCTGCTGCAGGTGGAGCTGGTCTGAATCACTTTATATCCCGTTTTATATCCAGGGACAGCAGATAAATATGATGGGTTGTCAGATGATTACTGAGAGAGGAAAGAAGAAAAGTTCTGATCCACAAATCAGATTTTTGCTGAGATATTGGATCATTTGAACATTTATTGAAATGAAGCCATGTGAGAAGCTCCTTTTTAGTTGACCTGTTAACAACCCAGACATCTGAAATGTGACCCCGACTACACACAAAAACATTGCAATCACTGAGTTTAATCTTGACCAAAGTGTCGCATTTTAAAAGCTTGTTATATTATTCACTGTGTCAGATCTTCCTGTTAAAAGGAAAGCAGTAACATAAATATAGTGGAGTAGAAAGTATAATATTTCCCTTTGAAATGTAGTGGAATGAAAGGTTAAAGCATCAAATACTAAAGTACAAGTACTTCAACTTTCTACTTAAGTACAACACTAAATGTAAATGTTACTTTTGCCCACTGTGAGTGTGGACTTGCAGCCACGAAGCCGTCTTGCTGAAACTTTGTGTTTTAAGGAATGATTGAGGCTGTGGCTCAGGCAACGATGACTACAGAAAAATACATCTTTGATCCATCCATCCAGATAGGTAATAGTAAATAATTGTGGATAATGTCCTTCAATGAGAAAAATGTAACATATCACAAACAATAACCCATTCTGCATACTTAAAACATGTTTTTTTAATTGATCTGATGCCGCAGCCATGTGGTTGCTCTCTGCTCACACCCACAAAATAGTTTTCAAATGATGTAAGGGACTTTAGATCCACAGAATACATACTGTAGACCCTACCCTGTTTTGGCCAAAGCAAATCTCGAAAATGTTGCTGCCCTGATGTCTTCATTTAATACAGCTACAGTATGATGATCTGATCTGAAAGAAAACGAACAAGACACAGACAATGATAGAAAAAAAAAAAAAAAAGAGGGACGCAAAGGCTGTCTGCTTCCTTAGGTCACAGCTGTTACATAAGAATGACATTTCTCCTCAGAGTTGATTGGGTTGGACACGGTTCAGTGAACGCCTTTTGAATTGCTTAAGTTGCCTAAAAATTATCGCTACAGCTATACCGCAACAATTAACATTACCTTTGCATCGTAGCAGCGAAGCCTGTACTGCACAAACTGACTATAACATAATGTGCGTACGTGGAGATCATTGGGTAAGCCAGCTATCTCCTCACAGTAGCTTCATTTTCAGACTTGTCATCTGTCACAGAATATACTGAGAAACTTTCGTAAAATGTTAAGCTATTCCTTTTAAATCCAAATAGTTCATCTGGGTTGAAATGGCTGCACAGTTTGGCAGCATCTACGTGATGTCCTGGGTTCAAACAAACAAGTAGTAAACGACAGTATATTAGGATTCTGCTTATGTTGCAGCTTGTGCTGTATTGCTGCAGGCTGTAGCTCGAAGGCTTTGCCTGCTGTGGAGCCTGTCTGTCTGCTGCCCCAGCTGACTAGAACTAAGCTTGACCCACATCATCAGAAACAGAAGATGAATAATGAATGCACAGAAAGCCAACTAGCCATCCACAGAGACAACCAGCCAACCTTTGCGCCTGTCAAAGGCCCCCGTCAGCCCGTCAGCCCGCCGCGCAGCTGGCCACCGAGTCAACAAGCCAGCCTGTTGGTCAGGAACCCAGTCAGTCAGCCATGCAGCCTGCAAGCCTGAAACTCAGCCAACCAATGATACAGCCTCCCACCTAATCAGCCAGCCACAGACACACCGCCAGCCTCGCAGTCATTGCCCCCTCCTTGTATTCCTCAGTCCCACCATGATCTCCATCGTCGGCTCCTCACGCTCTCTTCTTTCTCTTCTGCCTTTCTTTCTTCTCACTTGTTTGCATTGCTCCCATATCACCACCCCCCTCCAGCCACCCCTCCCCCAACACACACACCCACCACCACCACCACCAACCCCGAGCCACCTACCCAGCCCTCCCTTCTCCTCTTCGTCTTCCTCGTGTAAAAAGGGCAGGCCTGTCAGAATAGTTTAGCCATAATGCGTTGTTTTCTCTGAGGCATAGACAGGGTCAACTGACCCCAACTGTGTATTTACTGTCAGGAAAGAGACGGGGCCGATTCATGGAAGAACAATATAACAGTGTCTGACTGTTGGACGATTCTAATTCTTTTTTTTCTTTTTTTTTTTTTATAATATCACGCCTCAAAACACAAGACTAAAATGAACACAAACATACTTTTTTTTTATTGATAATACTGAATAAAAGCTGCAGTAGACTAAATTCAAGTGGAACATATAAATGGTGAAGGCATGATGTGTCACTATGAGGTCTGTGTTTTTGCTGCTCTGATGGATGATTGGAGTCAGTCTTGAGGCTTCAGGATACAATTTTCTTTTTTTTTTCAAAATACATTCAGGCAGATTTGGTCTGCTGGACTTAAACAGAAACATTTTGCACTTTGCAAAGCAGGATTGAACTCTTGTTCAGCCAAAAACCCTTGAAAAATCTCCAGTTCTGTTTCTACTTCAAGGTAGCCTAAAAATGAATCGTTCAATCATTCTGAAAGCTGCATTCAGGCACAGAGTGAGCCGGAACTCCACCGCCACCATTGTTGGAACTACTTCAACATCATTGCACAAAGCCACCCTCACTGATCACTGGTTGGGCGGCCCTGCAGCGTGGCTGGGCAAATATAATGCGCACAGGGTTTTAACCAAGCAGCAACCAACAGTGATGACACCCACTGGATTTTGAGCGGCGTAATGAAGCCTCGAATTCAGATATTGCCCGGCGCCATCTCGCTAGTTGAGCGGAGCGGTTTACAGCTAGAAGTTGGGCGAGCTGGGGGAAAGCGAGCGGTGGATCTGACTCCATCTGATTGGAAACCCGGTGCTACTACATCCCGCCCACCGATAGCTTTAACCTGACTGCACCACAGGCCAGTCACCCTCTGCTTTTCAAAGCTTATTTTCTAATTAATGACCTGATTATTTTCAAATGGAAGGCCAGAACACTAATAAGAAGGAGCGACTTTAGCTAACAAAACTGAAATAACTTGCAAAACAAATGCATGGCTGAGAAGTTTTTGAGTAGTTGACTGGAAGTCTGTGGTCTTGCAGGCTTTTTAGAGTCAATCTCTAGTGGCACTCGGTGGTATTGCAGCTTAAGGCACTTCCGCATTGGCCTCATTTTTCAGACCTGGAAGCTGTGTTTACTTTTACACAGTCTATGGTTTCAACACTATGATCACAGCAAAGAAAACTGAAGCTGTAAGCACTAGGTGGGCGGAGCCAGGCTATGTCAGCTTTGCAAAATGCTTACAATAATGATGCTAAAATGTTGCTGTTTACCAGTTAGAATTGCTACGCTCACCATCATAATTTAACATTTGCACTAAACACAAACCACCTGATGATGGATGAACTATTATTTCATATTGTCGGAAAGACGCGTCGCAAAGTTTAATGGCGATGTATGAAATAGCTGCCATGAATTAATTTTGGCTCAAAGTGGTGGAACGAATGTTTGACCAGCCAACTGACAGAAACTACCTTCCCTAGAGCTGCACGGACAGTGTTGCTAAGGACAGTGTAAATCCCAGTAATCAAGCTAATAGGCTTCAGTTATTTTAACGGTTGCTATGGAACATTGGCACATTGAGGAATAATTTTTCATCATGACGTAAAAGTCTGATTCAGAGCAAAGCACCAAAAAAAGGGTCTGACTGTCAATTCTAGAGAAGACCCATTTTCTTTTTCTGTCTTTGAATAGAGCAAATTCATGCACAAATGAATCTGAATTGTTACAAATGAAGAATGATAATTGTCAATTCAATGTCTGAAAACTTTCTTTAAGCCAGAACACGTTTGATGATGATGCTCTGCTGCTGTTGTCATAATTGAGGACAATGTTATTGCAGTGATGAAAAATAATATACACAGCACAAACAAGACTGCAGCATAATTCTCTGTCCAATGTGCAATTGATTCTGTGCACCGGGCCGTGCCGGGGCACTAACCCAAGCTCAAGTCAAGCACGTCCTAGTTAAATTGCATAAGAGGCTGAGCTGCCTTTTGGGCAAATTAAACCTCTCTGTTGCCCTGCTGCCGACTGGCCCGATCCTGCGCTGCCTTGTTCACACTCTTCACACTTTCTCTTCTGTTTTTTTTCTCGCAGGCTCTCTCTGTCTCTCGTCCTCCTTCCCACACTTTCCTTCGCTAATGCTCTCCGTCCCCTCCCTCCTTGTACAGTATGTTCTCTCATAGCTGAGCCGAGCCAAGCTGAGCCGACCAGGCCCGCCTGCTCGCCGTGATAGTAAAGGGTTTAATAAAAACACCGTTTGGGGGATGAGAATTGAATTTCATACTTGGACGCCCCGACACTACATGTGTTTCTTTTAAATAAAGAAAGGGGAGCAAGTGGAGGGAGAGAGAGAGAGCAGCCGGAAAGGCGTCTCGGCAAAAAAGAAGATAGGCCGAGGCTTTACTCATTTCTTCTCACATTCCTGCTTCCTTAAGCTCAGCTGTGTGCCTGCTGTTCCATGGGGGAGCCGGAGGGGACATCTGGCTTGTCAATCAGAAGGATTCCACACCTTTTCAAGATGAGGCTGAGCGTTCAGTCTTTTCAAAAACTGGCTCACAGATGTGTTTCCTCTCTCCTTGTCTCTTATTCTCTGTCAATATGAGTCTCACAAACTTTAAATTGATACATATCTCTGTTGTGATTGGCTTTAGACATTATTCAGTCAACTTATATGTTGCTATAGCCCAGTTTCACATTTCAGGTTATATGTACAGGTATAACTTTGTCAGCAGGAGGGGTGTCAGCCAGCGCTGCTCAGCAGTCACAGAAAGGAGAGGTGCAAATTCTGAAAAGCTTTGTTTCGTTTAAAGAATCCTATTGATTCCTTTTATTGATATTTTTTTCTTAACAAAGCAAACACGCTGCCATCTGAAAACACATTGATACTGGTATCAATAATACTATTCAGAATGCGGAGGCATTACAGCACTGTTCCCCGCTGCCTTCAGTTCTTCAGGAAGTTCTTGTGGTGTGTTTGTGTTCAGTTCGGTACAAAAGAGACTGATTGTAGGTCAGCAGCTCAGAAGCCACCTGTCTGTAACATGACTGGCAGGTTTTTTTTCTGCAGTCTTGTGAATGATTGGAGCTCCAATGAAAAAGCTACTGATTTGGTGAGTGACACAGATTCAGTCTAGGCTTTACAGGTTTAATTTGTTCATGTTGAACATCTCAATGCAGTGACTGTATGGTGCTTTTCAGACAAGAAGCTCATCTTAAGCTGAAACAAAGATGGAGAAAATGTTCAAATCATTGTTGCAGTCACAGGATCAGCTATTTAGTTTCAAATGGTTTTCATAGATGTGCACATCTGAGGCTGCACTTGAAAACTTCAATTACCAACCACTGTTAGAAGCTATCGACTTCTTTAACAATAATGATTTTATTTTATTTTTTTTTTTTAAATATAATTTTAGTTTGAGACAATGTTGTGTTTTTACAGTTTGAGAGTAAAGTTTATCAGGATGACTTTTGTGCTGTGAGTATCTGCAAGACGGCATGCAGCATCTGTCCCAACTGGAAAAAGGAGATGATTGTTTCAATAAACAAAAACAAAAAACGGATTTGTCTTGTCATTTCCATTTGGAGACCTGTGAAAAATCCATTTCCCAGCCGTGTATAGTGGGATAACCATGTGTCAAAAATGTTCTCGAGCTCCGTGGACGCTGCTGCTGACTGTGGTTGTACTTTTACAGATGGAAAGTTGAATGTTGCAAGCTTGTATTGGTGCAGATGCAATTTCAGCAAAAAACAACAGCATAGCTCCAAGTCACACCAAATTACTGATTGCAAGAACAAGCCAGCATTGCAAGGAGCTCAGTGGAGTCAGTTTGCATTCATTTTGATAAAGGATGGTAGAACTGAATGACTATTCACTGACTTAAACTAATTAAGAGAAGTCAAACCTTTGAGAACCCGCTTCTCTATTAGAAAAAAATAGCTTAAATATGACTTTAAAAACATAATATTGACCTCGGCGCCTCGTAACTGACCCGGTGTTGATTTTCTTAACATATATGACCTGAGATTACTGCACCATAGTGCTGCTTGGCCTCTGACACACCGGTCAAGAAACGCAAGCTTTAGTCTGGCTGTTATTCCTGCAGGAGCTGCCCTAACATATCAAACGAGGCACAAACAAAGCAGAACATCACACGAGGAGATACAATAGTTAATAAAACACTTTGAAGGCTTTCCCAACCATCTGCAGAGACACCAGTAACAAGCAACTCAATTCGAAATGTTGTCAGAAGAACATCACATCTACAATAGGAAAGTGGGCTGAAAGCTCTTCTGGTTATTTTCTCCAGTCATTCTGTTTAAACCTCACGGATGGAAGACCGAGGGGAATTACTGAATTTGAGTCAAAGCATGCTGTGTAGGAAGAAAGAAAACACAGTTGTGGAGAGAGAGCAATGAATGAGGGAGTTAGGGAAAAATATCAGGATGCAAAACAAATAGACAAAGGCTAACACACAGTCTTGTGGTGCTTGGCTGAAGGCATCCGTCAACACTACCTGTCTATTTGGAGGTATGATCTGCAACATTTCCATATGAATGCATGTCATTGGAATCTCTTTGTTGGGCCGAAATATACTGCACAATTGTGATCCATCCTGTGGCTAGATGTTGGTATGCAGTGGTGGATATTTATCACAGTGATGGGATTGCTTTATTTTATAAAAAGTTTTTACAATTAAGAATTCAGTAATTAAATTGTTATAAATACCAGTGTTTGCTTGCCACTGTAACCGTTTTGGAGTGTTTGGCATCTTATTGGGATTTTGATTGACAGGTGTTGATATTTGGATTCCATTGAGTTCAGTGGGGAGAGTTGAGTTGGGGGAAGGTTGTTAGTCTCTGCCAAATAAAAGCAGAAATCTGACTCCCAGTAATGAGAAATGCACCAATAGTAAGTTGTCTGATGTACTTGTTGTGCCTTTGAGCTGGCTCGCTGAGGTTCACCACTGGTGAGCCTACATTCAGGAATCTCTTGGTTTATCAGACTCTGAGTGTGTGAGCCCTGCAGCTTTAATGTTCTGTTTGGATCTCTGAAATGGGGCATGCAGTCACCGGGGCTCACGTGAAGCTGGAGGTTGTTGGAGAGTAAATGTCTCAGAACAACGAGCAGTCTACTTGTACTAAGACGTGTAACGTGATGAACTTATTTGACAGTTTTCATTAAATGTCTGAGTGTCATTTTTTTTCAACATTTTTGAAGTGACTTGCTCATGATCATTGGAGTTGTTAATTGGGATTGTGGTTCTTTTTATTCAGCAACGTGAAAGCTGGGAATTATTTTTCCCCTTGAAAGTGGCCGACTGTCCAGAGGCAGCAAGTACTTTTTTTCAACCTAAACTGTGAAGGTTTCATGTATTCAGGGCAAGAACAATAAAATGAGTTGCGTGTTATTTATTGCTTAGTAGGTTGTTTGTTCATAATTGTAACCTAACTGAAAATCTGACCATTTGTAGACGCATTTATTCGTAAAAGCAGATAATTCCAAGTGGTTCACTTACTTTTCTTGCTCCAATAAATTCCATTACTGTGTATACTGGTTCAGGACATGTTAGCTTGATGAAGGGGCAAACAGTGAGATGCTGTAACAAGGTTGTCTTTTTTACATCTTGAGCTTTATTAGCTGCTAGCTATTGTCAGTGGTAGAACAGCTCCAACAAATAGTGAATCTTCCCTCTACATTTCTAACATGGTTTCATTTCAGTAAATGTTCAAATGATAAAATGTCTCACTAAAATTCAGTCCTTCCGATTTATCTGCTGTCCCTGGATATAAAAGTGGATATAAAGTAGTTCAAACCAGCTCCACCAACAGCAGCTACAACATTAACATGCGCTTACACACTGATGCTTCAGTATTAACAGGCTAATGATGTCATACAAATATAATATAGTTATTATATAAAGCCAAAGGCACCAAACAAGTACTTTAACTTGAATAGTTTAACTACATTTAACTGTTAATACTTCTGTACTTTTACTGAAGTAGAATTGTTCATGGATGACTTTTGCTTGTATACTTCTTCCACTACTGATACAGCTATCAGACTGAGCTCAACTATAAGGATGGGATTTCTGGACAGCTGCATCAGAGGGGCAAAGTTACCTTTGAGTAAATACATCCAAACTGTCAGCCACCTGCAACACTCATTTCCTATTTCTCCACAAACAGCCTGGACAAGCCTTACTGTGTTTTATGCTTATTACCAATGAAGCATTATATTTCATACATGAAGTATGTCCGTGTCCATATAAACTAGGATGGTTAAAGAGGATTACAAAGGTTAATTCAAAAACACAGACCAAAGTATAATAACGTGTAACTGTAACGCATTCAGGAGCAGGTAACAAAAGAAGACAGCTGCAGGACATTTATACAAGACAAATGACTGAAGTGTGTTAGTGTTTGTGTACAGTAGATATCAGTGGAAGCTTGTGGTAGAAAGCAGGTTATCATGAGAGCATGCGGGACGTAATAGAAAATGGCTGTGTTGTCTTCCATCGCATTTGAAATGTGGTGCAGGACGACAGTTTTTAAAGTTGCATGCCATTTCAGGCAGGATAAAACCTCTTAGCAGACACACGCGCGCGCGCACACACGCGCACACACACACACACACACACACACACACACACACACACACACACACACACACACACACACACACATACCTCTAGACAGTTCCTTTCAATGCTGACCAAGCTATCAAAGATAAAATGAATAAATGGATGACAGGTGGCATGATTTTGAAGACAGAAAAAAATACCCGAGTGAAGAGGCAGATGAGAGGAGCAGGAGAGGGGAAGAGTGAAAAACATTGAGATAAAAAACAAGAGTGAGCGATCGTGAAAAGAGATGAAAAAAGAGGAAACTGGTGACAAATTGCAAATGCTCCCTAGCAGCTCTGACTGACAGGCCAATCATCTTGCAAGCACATCTCGAGGCGATGCCTGGCTGACTGTTATTAATTGAAATGTGATTGGAGGATAGGGGGTGGAGGGGTGGCCACGAAGCTCACATCTAATCCACATCAGAGCAATTAATAAAGCACTCACTCCTCTTCTCTCATCACCAGTGATATTTCCAATGGTGACTAGAAATTAGAAAAGGAGGGAGAAATAATTGAAAAGGGATAATTCCGAAAGGGGAGCTGGGGGCAAATGATGGAATTGGGAAGGGGGGATTAATTTGTGCAACCATTCAGGGGGCTGCCCAGGAGGGGATTTCTTTTTTTCTTTTTTTTTTTTTTACGCCCTGAGAGATTTTTTTTTTAATGGCCAAAATCTCATGACTCACTTTCATTCACTGCATGTCCAGAGAAAAGCAGAGAGAGAATAAAAGAGGAACGTAAAAGCAGAGCGAGAGAGTTTCCAGGTTCATTAACTTTCTTCCTTCATCAAGCTTTAAATAGGCAGGTAGTGTTAGCAGAAGTACTTAGTCAGATGGAGTCAGCTTTAGGTCACAAAGTAAAAGTTTTATTCTTCACATCCCTGGATGTGTCTGCTCTTTTCGTTAACTTCTGTTTTCACCTGTCTCATACAAATTCTGAATAGATTATATATCTGCCAAATTTGGTAGGAAAGGTAGTTGCTGCCTGGGTACTATTCACTGGCACATTCGCTGTATTATAAGTCACGAGAGGCTGAGGGGGATGTGTACAAAGCACAGCACGGACACCTGACACTGGGAGTTCAGCGTGCCAATTGTCAAGCCTAGGTGACAACATACAGTAACTTGTTCAGTGTTGTTATAAGAGTAGTTTAATTATATAAGAGAAACATGTAATCCTTCTGCCTAGTCGTGATTTTAAAGTACGCATGGGCAGAACATTTTTAACATAAACCATTTTTTGAATTATTTGAAGAGCTGTACTACCTGATTTAATTGAGCATCAGGGGTTTTCAGAATCAGTATGCTTCCCACAATGTCGTCAGCTACATCTTAATATCCATGTATGGATGTACATGGATAGTCAATTTTAAACACAGAAAATCTTGTTGTTTAAAAGTTCCATGTTCTATAAATTCAGATTTCCATTTCTTTTCTGATTATATAGGTCAAGGTTCTAGTTTGTGGAGAAGTGCGCTCAGCCTGTATTCAGCAATTGAGCGTAAGTTTGGGATGTCACAAACTCACACTTGTGTCAACCCTTAGCCCAAAATATCAAGTTGTCATTCTGTTGGGGAGCTAGCAAGCAACAAGACAAAAATAAAAACCTGTGGTTGTCCTCAGCCTGTGTCACTCAAAAGAGTCAGTCAATCAGAATAGAGGGTAATTGATATCAACGCACTTTTGAAGTCACAGACACAACACAGCCTGTTCTTGCTAGAGCTTCAGAGAGAAGCTTCAGAGAAAAGACTGGACTGAGAAGGTTTTTGATACTTAAAACCACAAAAATGTCCTCTTATAGACATCAAGACTGCAAATAAAACACCATAAATGTGTAAAATAAAGGACCTTTATTTTCTTGACTTGTAGATTGATTTTCGATGGTTGTTTTGCATTGTGTTTTCCTGGTAGTTTTGCTCTGGTAGTTGTGTGATCAGGGCCTGAAAAAGGCGTACTCCACTCCCCAAGCAAAAGTCGGGATTTATTCAAATAAACTTGACGGTAAATAGTGCGCACCTGTAAGCAAACTCTGACCCATCCGTATGCGCGTTTAGGAGACGGGGACAATTGGCGACACAGGTGGTGAATTAAAGCCAGATTGTAGAAATTAAATTTGACAGACAATTTGATACGTATAACGAAGTCTCTCACTCATTTAATTTCACTTCATATCACATTTTATTTGGACATGGGTCCACTTTATCATGAATACTCTAACCAGCAGGGTCAGTTTTGCTCGTGACCTATAGTCATTCCATAAGCAACTTTGAACTGTAAAGGATAGAAGCAAATCTATATCTCATTTAATTCTGCTCAATATTTTTAATACGCGCGGTCACCCCAACACTTTCCTTTTCACCGCATTTAGATTCCAAACTAATCATCATCCTTTGTGAAAAAAAAAAAAAAAATCCAAGATAACATCAAACAGCATTAGGTTAAATAACTGCAAAACAGAGCGTCAGTTTAAAAAAGAAAAATTGCAATTGTTGTGCTCCTCAGGCGCACAGAGCGCAGCGTAATGGAGACATCGCGGTGAAACTTCTATCACTGTAGCAGCAACACGTTACCACTCGCTGCATTTTCTTTAGTTTGTGAACTCACAGCTGTGACCACAGAACAAATATGAGCTTCATATCCTCCACCTCTTCCACAAACACCTCGAGTTATGTGTCGGAAAAATTCTGTTTCCGGGTTTTCCTCTCCGTTGTTTACACGATTCACCAAAGAACCACTGATCCACATGGCTAATTTTTTGATGTATCCACCTTTATAATATGCTTTGCATTGACCATTCATGGTTAAGTGTGGGCGTGTTGAAGGCGGGATGCGAGGCTGACCTACGTGCGCACATTTCAACGTGGATTATGATTTATAAAGGCAACGTTGCCTGCAGGTGTGAGTGAGCACGGTTTTATAAATCTGAATATTTCTATGCGCACGCCTTCTGCTTTTGTGCGCACTTACACATATAGTATGGATCCCACGCAATGTTTTATAAATGAGGCCCCAGATCCTTTTGTATTACTAAACTTGTCTACTTTTCAATGAGGTCCA
The DNA here is from genome assembly GCF_029030835.1 of Brachyistius frenatus. Lineage (NCBI taxonomy): Eukaryota > Metazoa > Chordata > Actinopteri > Embiotocidae > Brachyistius > Brachyistius frenatus. The sequence continues at coordinate 4,737,601 of NW_027210615.1, forward strand.
CATAGAGCAAAGTCACACCTTACAACTTGCATCCAAAGCCAATATTCAGTGCCACTGCAACAAATAGTGCTGCCTCTCATGTAGCTATTGAGAAACTAAAGGTGTGGAGGTCAGAGTAGCAGTTGGGTTGTGTCTGATCTTCATCCGACTTTGCATCTCAAATATAACATGGATTTTACAATGTGAACTCAATGTTTAACCCAAACCATATTTACAGTAGCTGCAATCTTTTGCTAAGTGTTCTAGAAAACAAGAATTATAAAATCACTGGCAGCGGACAGAATCTAGACTTAAAGAACTGTCAATTATCAACATTGTTGTCTGGTAATAGAGTAATATTCGGGCTTAACAGTTGTCCAGGCTGCCTTATAATAATATGTCATGTTATGAATCTGCACAAAGGGGCAGAGTCGAGCTGTACAATACCTCACCTCCATTTGAACACATTAGACTCAGTCTCTCCCCCTTTCTTTCATCTCCATTTCATCACATCATACACAGCTCACTGCTGTTCATATGTAATCTGAAGTATGTGTTTAGTTGGTAGGAACTAGTTTTTCTTTTATAGATCATCAGATAATTATATATTTTTGCTGCTATACATCAACCTAAGCTGTGTTTTCTGTCCTAACATGTTGCAACCTTGAACATTGAAGTACACAGCAGGGATATGCGTGTACAGCAGCGGCAGGTTGGCGTGGAACCGTTCAGGACTAAAACATCATCGCAAACTCAATAAGACACAAATATTTAGTTTGTGGTTCAGTGGTTGTAAGCTTTGTACGGTGGAGTACTGGGCCTTTACAGTAACAATGCAGGATTTTAAATGCTTCGTGATCAGATTTTTGGACTCAACAGTTCTATCTTTGCAATTTGATGTTGCTGCTCATCCACTTTCTTTGACCTTAATTTGCATCACCTTCCTCTGTACTTGTCCTTTCGTTTCTTTAGAAACACATTCCTTTTTGTTTATGGGCTGAATGGAGTAGTCAAAGACTTGAGTGGACCATCAATACCAGAGTGTTTGTTTATTTGTCCTTGGTCTTTTGAAAAACTGTAAGAAACTTTTGAAAGAGAAAAAGTTGATTAAACTCTTAGTTGGAGTCTGCAGTAAAGGTCTGATATCTGTCTTTTGGAGTTTATTCTGATCATTAACATCCTGTATCGTAAACATTTCTAGCACAGCATGTTCAACTTGAGTGACATGTAGTTTCTTCTTGAATGTAACCTGTAAACACAAATGTCAGACATGGCTGCTACCCTCCAAACTTTGGAGCTAGAGTAAAGAACATCGTAGCAAATACAAGCTACCAAGATTAAAAATTCAGTTTTCTGCCCCAGGTGTGAGGTTGATGAGAAATGATGTGAGGGCAACCTCGGCCTGAGTGGCAGCTTTTAATGTGCAGTCATTTGCGATACGTATTATTTTTCTTTCAGAAAACAAATATTTTTGTCCGTTTTACCCTGACATTCTCCATCTCACTAAGAGCACTTGTTCTGTGTAGGCAGACAAATACATACACACACGGACTGTGAATTCCATCTCAATAAAATGACTCCTCCATTGAGTAAGGGCTGCCATTATAAGTGAAGCCACATTATTGTGAACCTCTGTGGACAGAAGTAAAAAGGGTTTGAAAGCAGTACAAAAGTATACAGAAAAGCTTTATAAACTAAAGGTCTTGGTTCTTTCTATGCAACCTTGACCCTTTATATTCAGAGAAACTCCAGTTTAGAGACCTCAGAGTCTGTATCTCAGTTGAAAAGAGCTTGAAAACTATGTGAAAGGAACTATTCCGTGGTCGAGCACAATGGTACAAACAAGCACCGACACTTCAAAGATTTCCATATACATTTTGAACAATCTAGTATTTAAGAATTAACTGACTTGAAAAAAATCTCTATTAAATGTTAACAGGAAAGAAAAAAGCAGAATCTTATAAAATAGCCTGTAGTGTGGGCACAATCAATAACTTGAAAGCACAGCATTAATCAATTAGATTTCAGCATCAGAAATGATCGAGATCTCATTGAACATGGTTGTGGTAGTCGTGCAGTTAAAATGGTAAAACCTTGAATAAAGTTTGGATGATGAACATTTAGCATTTAGGAAGTATGTATGCTTCTCCTCATGTTTGTGTATCCTGATCGTCTTCTTCATTTGAGCTGGAAACAGAATTGTGTGTGACATATTATGAGTGGCGTTCATTCTATGAGCCAATACATAAATGTCATTGCTGTGGGAGTGACTGTCTCTAAAACACAGCTCAGAGACGAGGTACGGGGAAGTGTTTTACGCAGCCCTTTACAGTTAAAGACTCATGAGAACAGTTCACATCATTCAGTGACAGACTATTTAAAACATATGACACCTACTCTGACTTAATGAACACCGACATACAAAAGTTAAACCCGGTACTGAAGTTTGTCCTACATGGAGCCCTGTGCTTCACACAATTTCAGTGGGTGCAATCACATATTTCCAGTATATGCATTGATAAACCTGTCTATTAACCTGTAGAATTAATACTATAAAGTGCCACTCTCTTCCCATTGAGAATACAGGACTGCATTTTGTATTTGGATGGCAGCATTCTGTTTCTGCAGTGAGGACAATCAATAAAAGCTTTTCTGCAGCAACACATTGCATAGTTCATAAATTTTGCTTCAAAATGCCACTAATGGGGACTAAAAAGCATAATTTGCCAATTTGAAAACAAAACCTTTCTGTCGAATCCTCTTTGTTGTGAAGAAATGTAGAAATGTCCATCAGACTGATGGAGGAAAGTGAGTCACTGTCTGTAATGAGTGGCTGTTTTGGCCCCCTGCAGTGGAAGATGTGCCATTAAGAAGGCAGGGCTGGGTGTCTGTCTCGGATTAATCGCTGGGACTGACTGGAGGAAATCAATGAGCTAAATGTTCACACTTTGGCCGGGACACAGACAGACAAAGTGGCCTGTTAGCAGAAGACAAGAGGTGACTCCTTCACTGTAGGACAAAAAGAATGATCGGTGAGTGTGTTTCTGTCACCGGCATCATATATTGGTTTTGCCATGACAGTAATGTAGAGATATTTTAAAAGGCAATATACTGTATATATAGGCTGAATACCGTGCAGAGAATTTTAGTTATGTCCTTCCCTCTGCTTTTGATTTTCCTTATCTTGTCCAATTCCAGCTTGATTGACGGAGGATATTGGTGTCGTGTTTTTCTCCACTGCCTCCTACTTCTTAAACCCCTGAGCATCAGCGCACACACACACACACACACACACACACACACACACACACACACACACACACACACACACACACACACACACACACACACACACACACACACACACACACACACACACACACACACACACACACTTATATACATACGCACAAAATTGTCTTATGTCTTTGTCTATGCCTTCTATTTCCAGCTTCTTCAAACTCACCACATCTATATTGTTGTTCTTCCGCTCTTCTCGCTCTCTTTTTTCCCCCTATTTAAATAGCTTCTGCAGGACATAAGTAATATAATGCTGCCTGTAGGATATTGGTTTGATTTTCTTTTTTTCTCTTATCCTGTGAGTCTATAATGGTCAAGGCCATCCCTCACTGCACCACTCTTCCATCTGGTCTGTTTCTCTCCTGATGTGTAATTTCAGTTCTTCTTCAATAAGAACAAGACGTCTGTGTCTCTTCAATCGCCCTCTCTTTAAAGGTTGCAATTATTTTGGTCATTCATAATCTGATAAATGTACATTTATTATAGCAAATGGTTACAATGTGTAAAGCTCAAACAGGCACTCTGGGCAGCTTAATGGTCCTTTGTGTAAAGCACATGTGTCTGTGGAACATAGACTGTATATAAAAGTGTCCATAGTTTCCAGGTCTGAAGAATGAGGTTGATGCAGAAGTGCTTTAAGCTGCAATACCACAGACTGCCGCTAGAGGCTGGATCCAAAAACCTTCCGGTCAGTCAGGTTAAGGCTATCGGAGGGCGGCACGTTGTATCGCCTGGTTTCCAATCAAATCAGTCAGATCCACCGCTCGCTCCCCCCAGCTTGTCCAAATATGGTCACTACTGGCTCCAAACTGGTCCAAACTAGCTGGATGGCGCTAGCCAACATCCAAACTTGAGGCTTGATTACGGCCATTCACAAACCAATGGGTGGTGACGTCACCCATCGGTTGACAGACAACCTGCACTACGCAGCCATGTGACGCTGATGTGCTTGTGTTTCTTTATTTCCAGGTGAGCAAAACTGGTGAAAAAAATCGATTAAAGTAGTGACATAGATGTACAATGAATATGTTAGAGCAGTAAACTCTTGGGAATGCAAATATGAGATTTACATGGGTGTTTTGTAAGTTAAATAAATATCACAGTTTCATGTCAGTTCCAGAGTGACAATCAGACAGACACGCAGGCACATTAAGCTGATGTGCTTCTGTCTGTATTTCCAGAAACAACAGAAGTAAAGAACTTTTTCCAAACATACTGTCTGAACACGTTGAAGTCCCTTTTGTTTGTCCAGGTGTGCAACTACGTACAGGCACAAAAAGGCTGAAGAAAAGATCATTGATTGATGATTACATTGATTTTTTTTATTTTTTATTTTTTACCTTGAGGTGTGTGCAACTCACACAACAGATGTGGAGTTTACACTTCAGAGTACAAATCGTAACAATCAGCTGAAAGACACTAAAACGCCCCATAAAGCTGATGATGTGCAGCAGTTAAATGATTGATATATGTGGGATTGTTGCGTTGTCGTGTAGTTGGCTGATAATTGCAGCTTTAAGCTTGCGTTACCTTGGTGGTAATAGTTTGAAAGAAGCCAACAGTGACTGTTGGAAGAGGAATATAAACGGGGATCTCACACACTTTGTTTGACCATGTTAACTCCAACCTTCTTAGAGCTTTTACGGTGCTGTAACAACGCCACTCTACCTCCGCCTTTGCTTCTGAGAGTCCACAGTAATTATTCACACGACCACAAGAGGTCCTTGTCAGGTAGATGCAAACACAAATTGTTTTTGGCACTCTGGCAAACAATGCTGTGTTTTTTCTGCTGAGTAGACTTAATCTCTTCTGCTATACCTTCCTCTCATTTGGTCTTCTCTCTCAGTTTGTTTTTCCCTCCCTTCCTTTCCACCATTTTCACCTCCATTGTACTTTTACTTCTTTTCCTTTTCATTCACTGTCACACCCATTTTTTTTTTTACATGCTGCTTTCTTTATTTCTTATTCCCATCTCTTCCCCATTATTGCACCCCTTCTTTCCCTCTCTTCTCCACCTCTCCCTTTCCCTCTCCCTTCTTATTTCTTTCCCGTCATTCATCTTTCAATTTAGCTCTGTTTGATGCTTTACCTCTTATACTTGATTTCCTCTCTCTCTCCCTCATTCTGCTTTTCACACAACCACGGCATCCTCATCTTCCTGCACTCTCGTCCCCTCCCCTCCCGCTCCTCCCCGCACACACACACACACACACACACACACACACACACACACACACACACACACACACACACACACACACACACACACACACACACACACACACACACACACACACACACACACACACACACACACACACACACACACACACACACACACACACACACCTTCTCTCCCTCCCTCCCCTCATCTCCGGGTCTCACTAGTCGTTTATGCCTCCTCGGTGAGTGCTATTACAGCATCACTTTGCATTTAGATAACCATCGCCTCGCCACCCCAAATTGGTCCGGAGCAGAAGGAGGGGGATAAAGAGACGGGGAGAGGGAGAAGGAAGAAGGGGAGGAGGAGCATTAGGACAGAGGGAAGAAGAGGAGGAGGAGGTGATATTGAAGGCTGAATCCTTCTAGGAGAAATAATTGCACATCTCCTTACGCTTTCATTGTGCAGCTCACCTGCTGCGTCATCCACACACATATATTTTGTTCAACACTCCTTCCCATCTGCAGCATTATAATATTTCATATCATTACGAAAGTTTTCAAAACCAAGGAGCTGTACAAAAAAAAAATATGAGCCTTCAAGAATAAGCGTTGTTGGTGCAAGTCATTGCGCGGGAGCATTCACAGGTGTAATTTTCACTGATATATACCGAAAGCACAACACATGCTGTTTTTTTGGGGAGTTTTTACATGAAGGAACAACATCTATGCAAATGCAGCTGCAGTTCCACTACTGTTCTACTCTGAATCAATTCCTTCCAGCTGAAGTTTCCAAATGAGGTGTTTGTCTGAACTCTCAATCAGCTGATCTGATGAAGGTTGTGTTTATGCACCGAAGCGTGAATAAATCATGAGAAAACGTCAGAGATTTTCTTGGACACTCACTGCTGTTATTTACCTTCAGTGAACCATAAGAATACAATTTGTAATTTGACAGAAATATGTCAGTGCTATTTTTTTCTCATTACAGGACAAATCTGCTCGAAAACAGGAACAGAACTCAAGGTGGAGATCGTGCGAGAACTGCAACGAAAATTATATTATCATAGATTTAATATGATTTGCAGGTGTTTCGCTTAAATAAATAATTATAAAAATTAAATCTCTCCAGTGAAGTGGAAGTATACTGAAATACAGCCTGAAAGAACAATTGAGCTTTAGCACAATGAACACATTAGTGAGACAGAATGATTGTTTTGATAACACACTCTAAACCTGCTTTGAAATGTGTATAAAAGCAGCATTGGTATAGCTACACGAGCATCTGATAATACAGCTCTGCATAAAGTGGAGCACAAGTTGTGTGTGTGTGTGTGTGTGTGTGTGTGTGTGTGTGTGTGTGTGTGTGTGTGTGTGTGTGTGTGTGTGTGTGTGTGTGTGTGTGTGTGTGTGTGTGTGTGTGTGTGTGTGTGTGTGTGTGTGTGTGTGTGTGTGTGTGTGTGTGTGTGTGTGAGATGGTGTGTGTGAGCTGGCTGTGAGCACCAATAACTGTGCGATGGTCCGTATCTGCCTCTGTTGTTGAATCCCAAATGAGGGGCCGGAGTACAACACTGTTCTTTTCCCTTCAGCTGTTAGAATCAAGTCAAGCTAAGATGAAATGTAATTGTTCGCTGCAGTTCCGAAGATGATGAGGGCGACATGTTGTCTCATCTAATGTGTGCATGTTTCTTTGTGTGTACATGTGGATATAAAGTGCATCTACCACATCTGTTGTATTAGGTTGTGTAGTGGACAAAGACCACACTAAGCACTTAATAGCAAGACGCCTTTTTTGAAATTGTAGACAATAGCCCATATCAATGTTTCTGACATTGGATTTTTTTCACTTTTTGAATTTTGCATTAAGTTAACGTATGTACAGTATATTTCCATGCAGAGAAAAGTCCAGAACTATAGGACCAAGCGAATTTAGGGATCCCAGATAAGGTGTCAATGATTCTAATGTCCATAAAGAGTGACAAGTGGACACTGTCTTATTTAAACAAGGTCATCTAGGGTCTGGAGTTCTCTTTGGTATTGATGTGTGATGTGTTGTTGATGTTTCATCACGCCAAGTTACAGTTACAGTAGACATGTTTGGAGCAGGCCAAAGACAACTTTTCAGGAAAAAAACACCTCAAACCAGCTGTAAAGCATGGTGGTGGAAATATTATGGTCTAGGGTTCTTTCACTGCCTGTCATTGATTCAGCTTTGAATTCTGAATCATAGCAAAGAGTGTTTGAAGATAATGTGAAACCATCTGCTTAAAAGTTGAAGTTGAACCAAAAGTAGATCTTTCAACAGGATAATGACCCTAAGAACACAAACAAATCCACCAGAGAATGGCTCGAAAAGAAGAAATGGCATGTTGAAAAATGGACAAACAGCTTAATTTCATTGCCACTATGCTATTATTGATTATTATTGTGATATAACTACTGTTAGACCAAATTACAATTAAAAAATACTTTATCTCCTCGTCCCCATGTGCAACCACAGCTCATTTTTACTTCTCCGCTGGTTCTTTTGGTTTCTTTGTTGTGTAATGGCTGATGATATGCTTCCCCAACTTTCTGTAATTCGTTCAAAAGTCTGAACCACCAAAAAAGTGTTCTGTTCAGTTTTCTCTTGACTTAGACCACCGCTTTTGGCTGGATCAAGTTTTGCCTCTTTGGTCCGTATTGTGGTTTGAGGCATGTTTCACTGTTGCTACTTTGCTTCAGACCAAACTGAAATATTCGTATGGTCCGGCTCAAACAAGGTGGGAGTAAAATCACCCCGAGACATTTTGCACACATATAGCTTTAGTAATTCATCCCAACTTTGCAGAAAATACTGCTCCACATTGTGCAGCCTGTGTTTAGCAATGTGGTCTAAATAAGTTAATTCTGTGTTATTTGGAAAATTTGATTTTAAGCTTTGATTTCTTGGCAGTGAGTAATTATATTCCATCTCGCTAAATTCAACACAACATAACAGCAAATGAATGAATATGAGGTTGAAGAGCTGCGCAGTGGGAAATACCGTACAGCAGTTGAGGGGAGAGGAACCAATGAAAGGAGGCGAGAGAAGCTGAAATGCTGCAGATGAACAGCATCAACAGTCCAGCTCTGTTTCTCTATGATTATTTGAAACAATATGAAGAAAAGATGGTCACCTTGGTCTTTCTTTGACTCTTGTTTACTGGCTTCCTCGCTCACACAAAAGTATGTTTTCAAAGGCTGAAAGCTCCTAGTTAGCTGTAGCATTAGCTGCCTCCTGCGCTGCTCATCACTGGCCAGGCTGTAACTACAGATGCTTCCATGAAAGACAAAAGGAGGAAGCTTAAAAGAAGCGTGGCCTTTTAGCCATGTGTGTGTGTGTGTGTGTGTGTGTGTGTGTGTGTGTGGGGGGGGTGCATCATGTGTGCAATAGAGATCAAACAGGTACAAAACAAGAGCGAGGAAGCCTGGTCGTCCTTTGAGCTGCTGCACTAAAAGAGTCGTCCACCACCCACTCTGTCTTTTCCTCTTCTCCCTCTCTGTCTCCGATTGCCAGCATCTTTTCTCGTTCTCCCTCTCCATCTCTGCTCCCCCTCCTGCTCCTGTCTCCTTTCCCATCTACTCTTCTTCTCTTGCTTTCTGTAATGGCTGCTGCATTTGCTCTCGGAGCTGAGTCTAACATCAGGAGTTTCTGTGATTTTTGTCATTGATCAAAAACAATAAAAAAAAAAACAATAAAAAAAAATAACAGGAAGAATCTGTTAAGAGAAACAAAATAGAACTTGAAGGGAAAAATGAAGAAAGAATACAATTTGCCTGATCTTAACAAACTCACAATAAGACCTTGACTATTAAACACAAAAGCTAAGAGAGTTAATCTGTGTAAAAGCAAGAAGAAATTGAGAAAAACACTGCGTTTTTATTTTAATGCCTAATTAGCTTCTTTTTTTTCAGGCAGCTCTCAGTGGAGATTTTAATTATGATTTGGCATCAGTCTTGTGTTTGTGAGATGAAATGGACATTGTTGATCAAGGCTCTGTTGGAAGGTGGTGGAGACGGAGGGAGATACAAGAAAACCAGAAAATGCGGGAGAGAGATTGTGGAGCTGGTCGTTCATTCACACCATGCTCAGCTACTTGCTGACAAACCACGCACACCAAAACCCGTGCTGGAAGCAGGGCCATTTCTCTTGCCTCAGAATTTGCACTTAAAAGTCAAAAGTCCCAACATGTTTTATAAAGCGTCTGTTTTTCTATTGTCAGTGGGTAATGATTCTGCTGCTGGCAGCAAAGCAATGGATGTCTGACTTTTGTGTGTTCTGTTTCTAGTTTGTTGAAAATAAAATGAAGATAAAAAGGCTCCTGTATAGTCAGCCGGAATCTAAGTTCTGAGACTGCATATGTTTACGCTTTTTCTTGTTTTTCTAGGTCAGAAAAATTAACATTCAGACCCGAAAAAACTCATATGCAGTCATTCATTTTGTCAATTGTAGTACGTTTTACCATCGACGACATGCAGCTTCTTTTGTATTTCAACGTGGATCCTTGGGAGAACTAAACGTTAAAAGTCTTCCCACACCAAGGGTGTGATTAATAATCAGCACAAAAATATGTAATACTCGCTGGTGAATATTTTGCATTAAATATATTCATACTGGCATCGATGGGAATTTACAACAGTTATCGCAGTTTTTCCCAAAACAGTTCAAATAGATGTGTACCAGTTCGTTCTTCAAGAACAGTAATGGATTCAAAATGGCAAAAATGTCTTTTTAAAATCGTCATGGTCGGTATCAAGATAGTCGATTAAGATAGCACACCAACGTCGGTGGGAAATTTCAATACTGTCGTAAACATGTGCCCCTTATTTTTAATAAACTGACACAGAGACGCTTTAACGTGATGTATTGTAGTGCACAACACTCATGATACAGGCAGCTGATCTGAGAAAAAAATTGTTTTGTTTGGGAATATGAACAGGAGCAATAATAATACAGGTGAACTGACAAACGAAGCTCTGTGCTCTGTCTGCCTCACGAAAGTGGTGGGAGTGATCTGCAAATCCTTCTGCGTGTGTGCTTCAAGTGCAGCATCTGACTGAAAATTCTTCACAGCGAAAACTCCGGATGTCGCCTGAAATGCACAACGTGATTGGTTGTGATTAGCGGTCTGATAGTTTCAAAAAATCAACCTCCTTCTGAATAACTAAAATGTTGATTTTTCGATGCACAATACATAAACAACAGTTCGGAAAGATATATTGATGCCACACACACACACACACACACACACAAACAATGCCCCCACTGTGTAAAGGCTGTCAAGCTATAATTGTCAGTAGTTTTATATTAACGGTGAAGCATTCATTGTAAAATGTGAAGATTGCCTAAATGCTGCACTTCCTGAAATATTTGAGCCTCTTTTAGCTCATTGTTTTAGTATTCAGGTCCTGCAACTTTACCGTTGTGGTTTACTCCCAGCGCTCTTCATAATGCAGTTTTTCAGCAGCTGTTGTGTGTTATTCTGCAGTTTAAAGGGACCAAAGTTCCACCTGGTATGACACACAATGTTTTCCATAAAGCTGAATGCACAGATATGTATGTTCGCGATGTTGTGGCAAGCTTTGTACCCTTCAGGTTATAATTTGTTTACACTAAAAGCTGTCCTTTCTGCGTGAAAATAAAAGGGTTGGAGGGGACACATGGTATTATCAGCAATGTTAATTCACTGTCACTTTTATTCAATGGTGTCGCGGCAAATAAAGACATGATAGTGTACCCTCCAGTCAGTGAATGTGATAAAGCCAAACACAAATACACACATATCTCATGTTTTCCTGATTTTTCCTTATTCTCATAACTCAGCAAGAAATTAAACAACAGCTTGTTTTATTGTAGCCTGAAGAGGCGGTGAACTCTATGCGAGCAATACTTCAAGTAAATTTACCCTTAAGATAAAGCTGTCGTGCTTTTTAACAACCAAAGCACAAGTCTTTAAAATGTTTTAATGTAATACTGTTCAGTACAAGCAGCAGAAATCCGATGTGGATGACTCAGATGTTTTCAGGATGAGAGATGAATTCTGAGACCGGTAATGCCACATCAAGCCACGTAAGGCCCTGGGAGTTAGCAGAAAGGATGTTCACAGAAACGGGACACATGCACACAGACATGCACACATACAGTAATGTGAGCAGCAGAGTATCATCTGTGTAACCACATCCTCTGTGTGGGGAGAGGAACCTCACACCCCCAAGTCCTCTATGAAAACTCCCCAGTCATCACTAATATGGGCAGGAATATCAACATTTAATATGCACAAGGGGACGCAAAGGTCATAGCAGGAGTCCAGGATGAAGATATACTGCACAGATTCTTGCAGATCACCAGAAATGATCATGCCTGAGTGCACAGTGCGTTCTCCTTTATGGTGCAAATTCACCTCCTCAACCCAAATCTCTCATTGTATTTACAAGGTAACAATAAAAGTCAAGACAGGGGGGAAATAAATAAGCTTTGAAAGGCTTTGGCTGTCATTTTGAAAAAAAAAAGTACAACTGTAAACATGTCTGCGCTAATGGCCGCCTGGTAACAATTATGTAACCTTTAAACCTGCCACTGTTTGAGGGGGTTCATGAGGGGGAAGATTGTACATATCCTTTGTCCCAGTTTCAAAGAGTGATTAGCACTGCCGGAGATATGACAGAGATAGATGTTATAGAGATAGTACATATAGTAGGTAGCAGTGTCAGTTTGGAATCTACCTTCAAACATGTTTTTTTTTTAAATTATTATTTTAATTTGAGTTTTGCAGCAGGCTGTGGTCTTTGGTGAAATAACACACAAGGCCAACACCACCGATAGAAATGATTTGTCAAGTTTCAAGGGAGCTGACCTTCAGCATTGAACATTATTGAATGGAAGCAAGCGAGCGCACACACAACCACTCACAGAGCAGGCTGAGGTGCACCTCACATCCAA